>NW_024884955.1:2496180-2504420 GCF_019232065.1 Centrocercus urophasianus
AAAGAAAGAAAGAAAGAAAAAAAGAAAGAAAGGAAAGAAGGTTTTTCTTTTCTTTCTGCATGTTGATTTTTTTTTCCTCTGTTTGCTTGCTTTCTCAGCAAGCTCAGCTGCAGAGGGGCCGCATCGTGTCCCAGCAATGGGACGTGGTGCTATGAGAGGAGCAGCTCCCATCCCTGCTGTGCTGCGCTAACAGGAGCAAAGCACAGTAAGGGAAGCATTTATCCCTGAAGTCAGCAGATCTGAGCATGAGCAACATCCCTTTGGGATGAGAAGCTGGTTCTCGCTGCAGGCACATCTGATACGTATCTACAGTTATACAGAAGAGCATCAGTGCATCGTGGAGTAGTGGTGCTGCTTGCCTCATCTCTTTGGTTTCACAGTTGGGTTGCTTAGGACTGTTGCTTGGCCTCCTCCTGCCAGAGAGAATCCCACAGACTCAGGTCAGGTTCTGGAGTCCTTCTTGGTCCCGCAAACTCCATGGAGCTGAGCAGCCCTGCACCAGCAGCTCCAAGCAGCAGCACAGCATCCCCTAAGCTTTCCTTCTGCTCCAGGCACTGCACTGTTGGGAACAAAGTCCTTGCAATGTGCATGCAGACACAATTCAGGATGCTGCAGAAGAGTTTAGCAGGAAGCATTTTTCAGCGACAAAGCTGCATGCACCTGTGTATCTTCTTATGCATGCAGCATGCTCATTGCTCACAATGTAAATGCATTTAGCTCACACCTGACTCCCTTCTCCTTGCTCTGGGTACATCCCCAGGCACACATCTCTCACAGGGGTCAGCATCCTGGACCAGGAGCATTCCTGCCACTATTTCCTCCAGCACCAATGGTGCTCGCTATTGAGCTTGCAGCCTCACACTCCCAATGAACTGTAAAACCAATTTTAAAAGGACATTTCAGGAATTAATGCAATGTCCACTGCAATCGCACATTGTTGGGCTGCTGAGGAGGCATATTCCAGCCCAGAATTTGTTACCTGGCCAGACTATTCATCATTGTGCAAGAAGCAAAAACTTCCTCTGCTGGTAGCCCCTCTGTGCAAGGACACATTAGAAACACTGACAGCCAAGGGGCAGCTCCTGTCATCCTCTGCCAGGCTGTTTTCCACCCTGCTCCCAGTTCCTTGGCATTGGTACCACACTGCACTTCAGATTAGTAGGTGTTTGGTTTTCTTTTAGCAGTAACTGCAATGCTCAGCCCTAAGGTCCCACTTCTCTCTCACAACAGGAGATCTCAAAGGCATGCAAATAATGTGGCTGTTGTACCAGGAAACTGAGGCAGGAGCAGCCTGCTGGGTACTGCAGGGCTGGAGCTGCAGTGGTGGCCGGGAGCAACGCTTCACAGAGCTGGGTGTCAGGAGCAATCAGGTGCATAACGAGGCAGGCAGGCAGCCAGTGGGGATGGGAGTGAGGTGCTCTGTGTGCCTAGGAATGTCTGGACGTTTCAGCAGGCAGCCAGCTGCAGCTGTAAGCCCTTGAAAAAGCCTGAATGGTTTCACACTGCTGCTGTGGGCTGTGCAAACGTCTGATCTGACTGTGGACATGGGCGGTCAATGCGAGGCAGAAGGGCTGGAGGCACTGTGTATCCAACAGGTGAGCAGCGTCCATCAGCCTCCAATTCCCTGGGGTCCCAAAGCCCAGAGGTGTATCGCTGTGCCTCCTCCACTCCTCCAGCACTGCCTTTGTTGGAGTTTGATAGTTTTTGAGGAAGGTTTTATCACAGCCATTTCATATCTGCTCCAAAGTGCTCTTATACCTCTAATATCCAGTGTCCCTCTGAGCTCCAGTTCTCCTTCACACGTTCCCTGAGCTCATCGGCTTTATTAGCACTGTGGCCAGCACTTTTTCCACAAGCTCTCCAGAGACCACAGCTGCAGTTTGGTTTGGATAACAAATACTCACAGCTTAGGGGACCAAATAGCTCGGGAAAGTGATACATGGGGATATTGAATGAATACTCAGATGCTTCCCATTTCCCTTCTACTCCCATATTCCAGCATCAAGCAATGCCTGCATCCTCACTCAGGCTTTGCAAAGGCTCTCCCAGCTTTCTGCCTTCACCATGAACCCCATAGGCAGAGCTTGGACCCTTTCCATAGCATCCCCATGCCTTAGGGCACACTGCTTGCACCACTGAGCTGGGAAGCCAATAATCTGGTAATTTACTATTAAAAGTGATATTTTTAGGTGACTCCCCTAATAGAGAATTTATTCCAATGTTGTTTGGCAAAAGGCAAAAGTCACGCCTCCCAGTATATGGTTTATTTTACACATTTGTGGAAAGCAGGCAGAGAAAATGAATGGCTTCAGTAACTGTAGAATAATCCATAAGGCAGACTGCATCTCCTCATCTTCTTTCACAAGGCTTTATTCATCTCAGGATTTCTATATGATACAGTGATGAATGAAATACCAGGGAACAGTACAAAGTGCCTTTATTTATGGAGAATAGTAAAAGAGCATCCCATTTCTTAGCATGCAATTTCAGTAACAGCAGAATTTTGAGATTAAAAAGAGATTTCCCTTAGATCATTCCAATTTATCCCTAACATTTTTTAAAAATCTAGTGCAGAAGTGGTGTTGGCCTGGCCTTCTCACTGTCACGTTTTTCAAACATTAACCCTTGTCCAAGGCAAGGAGCTGAAGACCATGAACCCAGACTGGGTACCTCAGCCTCCATCTCCATAGTGCTTTCCTCATAAGCCTTCCTTATCCATAAAGAAATATCCCACTATCAGATGAGACTTTTCACAGAGACATCATAGAATCACTGAGGTTGGAAAAGAGCTCTGAGATCCCCAAGTACAACTTCAGCCCACTCTACTGTGCCCACTGCCCATGTGCCACATCCTCATGATTCCTGAACACCTCCAGGGATGGTGACCTCATCACCTCCCTGGGCAGCTGGGCACTTCATCACTTCTCTTTCAGAAAATTCTTTTTCCTTAATACCCAACCTGACCTTCCCTGGATGCAATATGAGGCCATTCCCTCTTGATCTACTGCAGTTACCTGGGGGCAGAGGCCAACCCCCTCCTCACTCCAACCTCCTTTCAGGAGCTGTAGGGCGCAATGAGGTTCTGCCCTGAATCCTCTTCTCCAGGATGAACCATCCCATTTCCCTCAGCCACTCTCCGTAAGGGCTGTGCTCCAGGCCCATTGCAGTTTCATTATTCTTCTTTGGACACACTCCAGAAGTTCAATGTCTTTCTTAGAGTGAGGAACTAAACTGAACTAGGAACTGCCTTTATCACAGCTTTGATTTGGATAGGCTTGGTTCCTTGATCTCTGCAAATGGCTGCCACAGCTTCAAAGATAATTTGGCCCCTGGCTCCAATCTTGATGCACTCTTAGCACAGTGCTAAACACGTGTCTTAGTATGTTGCTAAATCAGGGCCCCTTTTGGCAGGGTTTTATTTAGAAAATGCCTCACGCTTGCTAAGCTCAGGATGAAAACTTTTTTGTTTGAAATGGTTTGTTTGCTAGTAAATTCACGGTATGGCTGAGATAGCACATTTGTGTTGTTAGGCACAAAGATAATGGAGTATTAAAATGCTGACAAGAGCGCAGAGAGGAAAATGATTTGGTCACCTCTTAGCGATGCAGCAGCAGCTGGAGTGAGCCCTGCATCTGTGGTGCTTCCAGGCAATTACCGCGTCCTCCCAGCACGTCTGACAAATGCTGCTGGGCTCCCGCTTGGAATATTCAGATGCAGAAGTTGTCATGAGAGAGTGTTTTCCCTCCTCTGGTATCTCTTCCAGTTCTCCTCTGATCAGTCCGGAGTACTTCTGCAGGGAAACATCCCAGTGCTTTCATGACATTAAATCCCAATGGGGCACGTGGTGCCTGGGGCTGGGAAGCGCGATGGGCATCACCCCCTGCTGCATTCAGGTGCTTTCAACTTTCACTCATTAAATCCGTGCACAACTTTAATAACGTCTTTAATTCAAGAGTTTGGCATGTTTGGAGTGAGGTCTGGTTTCCTGGTGTTGCCCCTGGTTTGGATGCAGCTGAAATACCATCACCGGAGGTGAGCAGGGTCCTGCTGGGCCAGCATCACCTCTCCTCTGCCACCTCCACTCCTTGCAAAAACAAACACAGGCTCCCTAAGTGCAATTAGCATCTGAGGAATGCTGAGAGAGGGAGATTAATCATTCATAAACTAAACAAATACTGTTCTGATCCCATTAGCCAACAGACAGCGTCTCCTGTTAATTTACTTCTGTTTGAGGTGTATCTATTAACCCCTTTTAATCAGCTATTATTCCCGTTAAACTCTTAGCTAGGATGGGGACCAGATCAAGGTACCTTCTGACACGAGATCAAATTAAGATTATGGACAACTTGTCAGGAATAAAGAGCCCTGTAATTGACTAATAACCCAATTAAAAAAATATGTTTTGCATGCGAGGAGGACCCTCTGAGCACTCCATTCCCTTCACCCGGGTCTCACTGCTGAATTTTGTCAGCCTAAACTCAACCAGACATGTGTCATCATCGGCTGCCTTAATGTGCTCACCCTGTGACACGCCGAGCTTTCCTCTGCATCTCCTTTTGTACCTATGACTGAGTCAGAAATCTAATTTTTTTTTAATGTCAGGGAGGCACATAAAGTTAATAGACTTACCAGTTTGCAACCTTCCACTTACAGTCAATTACCAGTGGTGGATGTGCAATGCCCTGCTGCTGTGGGACAGGCTTGTCTTGTCTCCCCTTTTCGGGAGCTTGCTGTCTAGGGAAAATTTAATATTTTAGCCTCCTGGTAGTGGTGTATTAGATCTCCGGGTTTCTGAGGTCACCTGCAGCAGGCAGCTCTGTGCTGCCCACCTCCCCATGTGCTGGGAGGAGATATGTGCCCTGTAGATGCTGGCGGTGAAGCTGCAGTTTTTTGGCCTGGATGCAAGAGGCCGAAGGGAAAGCTGCCTGTGTGTGCAGGCATTGCACCCCCAGCACCCCAGACTTCAGCTTGTGCATGGACAGCTATTGCCACGCACAGCTGGTTTGGCAGCCATGGGTGGTTTTGCCCCAAAGGAGATAGATGCTGGAGCTGAGCCCACAGGCACAGTGCAGCCACCCAGGCAGAGAGCTGTGGTGGAAACGAGCATTTTGTTCATAAAAATAAAAATAAAAAAATATAGCAAAACAGAACAGCACAATCAGATTTTGGTTTTCCTCTGCTTCAGACCGGAATTACAAGGAAAGTTTGCATCTGAAGCTTGAAAACTCTGATGCATATCACATGCACAGCAAGGATCGCTTCCATTACAGTTCTGTGCAATCATCCAAATACAGGAAAAGCAGGACAGTTCTGCTGCCATGTGCACAACCACACCACTACAGTTGCACACACAACCATAGGAGTGCCTGCACAACCACAGCGCTACAGCAGCTCCCGTCCAGAGCGGTGCAATTAGCACAAGGTGAACAACTCTTTTCTCTCTTTTGCTTCTGGCTCTTGATGGCTGATGAGGCTTGTGAGACAAGAGCCCTCCTTTTTTGCTTCGGTGCATAAATACAGCATCTTTGGGGATTCGCTTTGGTTAATTTAGGAGCTGCTTGAACTTTGCTTAAAGGCGCCTGCGTGTTGCTACCCCTTGGAGTCACCCAATGTATTTGTCAGAGCTGAACCCGCAGTTCATTAGAGGTACAGAGTCAGCTAATTGCTCCCAGAAAATGTGGTATAATTTTATGAATTATGCATAAAATATTAACTAATTGTGATGTTCCCAGATATATACATAGAAGGCAGGGCAAAAGCTTCTCCACTGGAGGGCTATATATAAGCAAAACACACTGCCTCTTTCCAGCAGAGAGGTAGAGGTGAAGCTCTCCCCACTGTTGCCAATGGTTCCATGGGTGCATCCTTCTCTCAACCTGTGTGCAGAGAAAGCAGAGGGGTTAAAGAAGGGCAAAAGCTCTCTGTGCCCCCATGGCAAGGGTCTCTGTGAGGCTCTGGAGGTGCTGGGGATGCCCCAGCAGAGATACTGCAGCCCACGCTCGATCCATGGCCATTCTCTCTAAAGATGCAAATCAGCAACAGCGGTCTTCTTCCCATGACAGATATTCATTTCAGAATTCTCCAGTGCGCTCTGGAGACATAAAAATCAATAGAAGAGGGGGGAACAATAAAGTTTCATTGTTCAGTAACGAGGTAGACAGCATCTATCACAAAGTTCCAAAGTGCTGCTCACTGCAGGATTCTTCTCTGCTGTCTCCTCTTGGCGGGAGATGAAGAGGATCTGGCTCTGGACCTCAGATAAATATGAGATTCTGGAAGATAAAGCTCCTTCCATGGCCAGGCCCCGCAGTTTCTTCATCCTGCATAAGAAGACTACATGCACTGCAAGCATCCCAAGGATTTCAACTAAATATCTCAAGATGTTTGCTGAGTCCCTGATCTTGACCTCCAAAAGCTCTCAGGTTTTGTGTATGAACCCACTCACACCACAGGGATGTCCTCATTGCAGTCCCAGCCTCTGTGCACACCTGGTGCCAAAGGACTGATGTGGTGGGACTGGAGGCTCTCTGCAGAGAAAGGACCATGGAGGAACCACTTTGGCTCCGAAGATGCTCATGTGAGATATTAAATTGCTAAAAAAAAAAAGACAGAGAAATGGAATATGGTAAAAAAGGCGAAGCTTGAAGATCAGCCATAGAGGAATGAGCCACTGTGCTGCATTCAGGGACGTGCCAGGGGCATGGTGTTTTGCAGGAGTGCACAGTGCAGGCTTTGGGTTCCCGTCTGCCTTCACATCCTCACCAGAGAGATCATCCAGAAAAGCATTTCTTGTCTGTATTCGCAGCAGCTTTTAAAAAACAGGATATGCTTCATTTACCGTTATTTTAACCTATTGGTAAAGCACTTGCTTTTTTGCTTTTTTTTTTTTTTTTTTTTTTTTAATGCTGAGTGAGTGGAAACAAGGAGCTGTTGGCTGAGGGGAATAGTTTCTGCTTTATCCAGAAAAACTCCAAAACAACTCCAAGACAAGGCACACGCTGCATTTCCAGGGGAACACGGGCTTGTCCCTTCCTGCTGCCCAGCTCCCCTGTACTGGCACACAAGCAGGAAGAAATATGCAGTCACCTTTGCTGCATGTGCTGGCAGGGTTATTGTCAACTTATTATTTTTTGACTCAAAGCCAAAACTGAAGGGCATTTGCATCTTGCAGTTTTGCTGTTTGCTTGTCTTGCTTATGTTGCTTGAAATGACCTACAAGGAGTCAACAGCAGGCAGCCAGGAGAATGGGGAACAGGGAAGAGATGGAGCTGGAAAGTTTGTAACTCGCCCTAAAACATCCCGTATTATTTTGTCGTTGAAAAGGGAGCCATTAAAAAGCACAGGGACATTTCATCCGTAGTTTTTTTTTTTCAAATTTGCAAGGGTTTGTGTCGTAAGAGGACACAAATGGGACTTGGATTTCTCCTTAGGAAAAAAAAATACTCTACCATTAAAATAAATACAGCACCCAGCTGCTAGACCTACACGCAGAGATGGCTCTCATTAACATCCGCGCAGTCGGTGCAGAGGAAGGAGCCACCTTGCTTGCCTTTCCTTTGTTTTACCTTATGCTGTATCTTAACAACATCATTTTGCATCTTAAAGTGTGAGGATACTTTCCTGGAGGGCAGCAGAATTTACATAGACGTGCTAATGAACCTGCGCCAATATAATTTACTGTAACTGGCACAGAATGATCTAACAAAAGGTGAGGATTTGGTTGAAATACTGCCTCACAAGAGAAAAAAAAAAGTAAAAGCCCTGAAAATAATGTCTTCTTACAGACAGTTTTGTATTATTACTCTGTACATCTGACAGGGCTGGAGGATACTTTTTCTCATAGGTGTCAAGGACTCAGCACTGACAGAAGGAGTGGTGCACTCTGCAGTCTGTGGTGCAATGCCTGGTGCATTACGCTCCTCCTGCTTTGGAAATGGTTAATTTCAAAGATAAGAGTTGCTGTACAGCAATCAAATGGAAGCTAATGCACATCTATGATTGCTGGCAGCCGTATCCTGAGCTGCTCACATCACGGTAAAAACAGAAATAAAAGAAATCTGAATTTTTACTACAAGAAGAAAATTCCCTCTGTCCGCAAACCTCTGTGCTCTGATGGCATTAAAACTCTGCACATCTCTGTCCTGGCCCAGACACTTCCTGGCTGATAACAGGCATCAGAGCACCTGAGAAAGAGAAGGAAGGAAGGAAGGAAGGAAGGAAGGAAGGAAGGAAGGAAGGAA
>NW_024884955.1:2504430-2517089 GCF_019232065.1 Centrocercus urophasianus
AAGGAAGGAAGGAAGGAAGGAAGGAAGGAAGGAAGGAAGGAAGGAAGAGGAAAAGAAGTGCTGGCTTTGCAAGAAATGAGTCACATTTGCATGACTCTTCCCTGGAAACAGTTGTATCCAAAGCCCTGGAGGTGTTTGCCCGCATGCAGGCAGCAGGGCTTGATGGAGTAGGAGAGCAATAGAGACAGGCAGCCTGCAAATAGCATGTGTTCAGGACAGCTTGAGACCCAGCCCTGACTTGCTGCAAAATTTGGATGCAAGGGGCCAGCAACATGGATGCAGAACTCCTGTAACTTCATTTACTTCATTGGCTGTAGATGCTCATGTGAAAGTAAAAGCAGAGTTCAGCAGTGCTGCGAGCACCCAAAGCTCAATTAGCAGCAAACCTCTCCTTGAAATGACTCAGCCCAACCCGTGCTCACTTCCGAGCTGCCCCTCGCACCACGACTGCCACAAAGTGCAGTGAGATCTGTGACCTACACCACAAGGTCGCAGCCATAAACTTGGCAGGCACGTTTTCTCTTGGTCTTCTTTTAAAGACACTTCTAGGTGCAGTTATTCTCACACTACAGCTGGCTTTTGGGCTTCATCTGGAGGGTATTTCGGGCTGGCTCTCGTGGATGGCATCACCCTGGGTTGCACCACTTCAAAGCAGGCCCCTCTTCTGTCCCAGGTATGAAAAGAAATGAGAGCAGCACAGTGGGAGGCTGATGAACGAGACTCTCACATGTAACTACCTGCAGGTAAAATAAAACAGCAACAAAAAAATGTTCCCATGCTTATAATTACTGAACACCGCATTCAGAGAACTGCTTGGGTCACCCCAGCCCAACGTGGAGGCTCTGCAGGAAACACAGACAAAGTGTTCTTAGCTCCCTTTTTCTGCGAAGGACTCTCTGTATCCTCCACTTCGTGATTATTTATTCCTGAGGTGAGTAATTATCAACTGTAGGGAAAGCTGCTGCAGTGTGAGGTGCTGCAAACCCGCGGCTGGGAGGAGGGCTGCTCTGCCACACTGCGTGCATGCACGTGCCCTGCCAATGTCAACCAATGCCACCGCAGCTGAAGTTCTTCTAAAGGCAGGAGAGCCCCCAAAGGGGACAGGAATGAGGCAGAACAGGAGCACGGTGTGCTTTTCTGTTTTAAATCCAACGGAAGGCTGAAATCACTGTTGTTCTCTATGGGGCAAGGAAAGTCCTTTGGGATGCTGAAGGTCTGTCACACGGCGGGCATAGACACAGCTGCTGACAACGTGCTCACACATGGCTCAGTTTCACATGCTGTGAATGCCCCTTCCAAAAATAGCAAAGCAGAGGCACAACACGGGGTGCAGCAAAAGCTGCTGGGCACAGGGAGGGCACAGCACCACGGCAGTGCCTGGCCACCCCACGCTGACTCAGCAGCTTCACTACGACCCAGAGAGGAAACTGACTGCCAAGGAGATCCTACCAACGTGACAGCCCACGAGTGGCTCAACTTCATTTCAGTTGTTTCAAGGCAATTCTGGGAGGGCAGAGAGGAGAGCGGTGGGAGCAGAGCCGCCAGCCGGCTCTTAAAGAGCACAGTCACATTTTCCTGGTGTTTGGGGTTCTTTCTCTCTTTTTTTCCTTCTTCTTCAAGAAAATAATAATACTAATAATTCTGTGTATGAAAAACCTCTGATTTTGCTTTGACTTCTCGGGTTTTTTCCTTTATTATTTTTCCTTTTTTAACACGTGCACGGATGCAGAGTGGGGCAGCGGCTGAGCCAAAGCCAAAGGCTCTGGGTTGCTACAGCAGAGCTCCTCAGTGACACCACCTAGGCTGTTAACTATTGCACTGTCGGCTGCCAAGTGCATTACCTGAATGGCTGCTTGGGCTGTGGGGGAAGCAGATGACGTGCTGTTTGCCAGATATTTTTGTAAGTAAGAGATAAGAGAGGCTGGAGGACAGCGAATCAATGTCTTTTTTTAGATCTATGGTACTTGAGGCATCTGTCAATGCTGGAGAGTAAATATTTACTTTCCAACATAAAGTCCATATAATCACTTTTCTATCAGTCACTTACTGCTTCTGAGTGTTTCTCACTACATTGTTGATATTTGCATTAGCTACTTACTTTGGCCATAAGATTCATACAGTTGTCAGCTGCACTCAGACTTCAGCTGAAAATCCCAGGGTCCTGCACCACAGCTGTTGCAATCGCTCATGAAAATGGAAAAGAGAAAGTGGAGATATTTCCCACAGCAAATAGCAAGCAGAGATAAGGATAGAGCTATGGCATGAAGGTTACAATAATAGGCTCTCTCGTGCTCATTAAATTAAGGGTCCCTTTGGATCCACAGTGTGCAGGTATGTGCAAGACAGGAAGCTAGGCACAGTGAGGAAAAAGGTGAAATTTGGAGAAGGGAGGTATTATTGACCCCATTTGGTTGATGAGGGAACTGAGGCATGGATGGAGAAGATGACCTTGTTCAAGGTCAAATTAGAAATTTTCCCATGGGGTCAGGAGCTGAACATAGATCTGGAAACTGCAGGCTCAGGAAAATGCCTTGGGACAATTTTTTGCTCTTTGCACACTTAAAAACAAGTGGGAAATCACAGGTGCAAGTGTGCTCATGGACACGTGGAACTCTGGTGCAGCTGGGGAGAGGGAGCACAGCATAGCTGAGGTCTGGGAAGGGACACTGTGGCAGTGCAAGAAGATACCAAGCTGAAAGGGACATGGCTCAGTGGGCATGGTGGCGATGGGTTGACAGTTGGACCAGATGATCTTGGTGGCCTTTTCATGATTCCATGAAGACTTCAGAAATGACCCAGAAGGAGCCCTCAAACAGCAGGGCCAGGCATTCAGCAGAGGTGAGCCCATCAATGAGAATGGATATGATTAATTTTCAGACATGTGGGACAAAGAAAAAGCAAAACAGGCAAACAAGCAAGCATGGTTTATGGCTTAAAAACACCCCAACAACAATCTTTGCCAGGCCATTAATCTCAGCCTGCATCTCTCCCAGCTGCACTCCTGCATATGCCGTGCCATGGGCCAAATTCTGGCAGTTATTCCTGCTCACTCTCACCTTGCTGTACAAGCCCTAATTCAAATTGATGGATCTCTTCACACAAAAAGCTGCTTCTCAGCGTGCGGGTGGCAGGACATGCCCAGCAGCTCGCCATTCTGTGCCCGCCCGCTGCCTTGCCCTCTTCCTTCCCTCTTCCTTCCCGCAGTGAGTGGTCAGCGTTCTCACCATCCCAGCGTGTTGACATGCCTGAAATTTCTCTGCTTCATTGCCTGTGCTCTTGGAAGCGTTTTGCTGCTCTCTCACCTCTCCGTGAGAGAGACACATTCATCTGTCAGCTTATCGGAGGAATTTCCAACAATCCGTGGCAACGCTACAAGTCTCAATCTTGCTTTAAGTACCCAAAGCCAATTAGCAAACAGAGATGTTTCCCACTCACGTAGCACACCGGTGACCTAAAGGCTGCTTTTGCCCAGTTATTATTGCTATTATTACTGTTTATGGCGATTATTGCTATAGATGCATACATACACAGCACTTTATGTATTTATTCATTCGTTTTCGCAGGACTGACAGAGGATGCAGAAGCACACAGCAGCACGCAGGCCAAGCAGGCCCCGCCATAGGAACCCCCCGGACCTTTCCCTGCTCCCGTTGAGCTCCGGGTGCCCATCGCGGTGCGGCGGGGCCGGAGCCCGCACCGGGGCTGCTGCTTTCCGCGAGTGCCCTCTCCTGGAAGCTCCTCCGGAGTTCCTCCGGGTACAGAGCTGCTGTATTTCAGCTCGTAGCCAGTACCCGCAGTCCTCCCGGAGAGGCTGTTTGCAGCCGCAGCCTGAAGTGTATTTTGGGGCATCGTGCACCCTCGCGGCACGCTGCGCTTCTCCCAAGTGCTATTTCGGCATCGCTGCAGCCGTTCATCTTTCTGGCTTCCTGTGAGCTGGGTGACAGCTTGACCCTGCTGGTACACAGCCTGTGTTCATAAGCTGAAGGTATCACTGGGGAATGACATTGTTGGGGTGATGCTGGGGTGACACTGGGATGATGTTTGGGGCATTTACTTTCCTGGGTGTTTTTTTCCGAGGTGGATCCACGCATTTCCCAAAGTTTGGATTAAAAGATTGAAAGCTGTTCCAGCAGAGCTGGCTTTGAGAATTTCTGGGGAACAACATTCAGCCCAGCTTGGAGACAAGGCTGGTTCCATGCAGGTGGGCAGCGGCCTGATATGCCTGAACACACTGGTGCGTACTTCTGCACCCCTTCCCTGCAGACACCTCTCCCTTCCCCACCAGCCAGCCTCCTCCAGCCCAATGAATCCTTCTAAAAAAATGGCTTTTATTTGAAACTGGGGCACAAGCAGCTTTCCCCAGAAGCAATAGTTTTTCTTACGACCAATAAAGCACCCAGCGAGCCGATGGCTGCTTGAAAGGCAAAGGTCATTCTCGCCACGAGATCCCAGCATGATGAACCAGTTAAGAGGAACTCAGGCCAATTTATTTCTTGATAGATAACGATAGGAGTTTTCACCAGGGATCTGTAATTTTCTATTGATGAAAATCTGCCGTTTCTGATTTGCGGAGTTATCTGTCTTTCTAAACTTCAGGGCTCTTGCCAAATTCGCAGGCAGCCCTGTGAAAGCGCCGTGTCCCACAAGAGCCATGTATTTTAATATGAAGTAGTTTTCTTTGCCCTGGATCCAGGAGTGGTTCTCCATGCTGACAACCCATAAAAGACCTAATGACCCATCTGAGGGACGTTAACGGCGCGCTGGCCATTGGAGACGTTGCATTTGTTTGTTTTCAGCCCCCTGCTTGGGACTGTAATTTCTGGAAAGGATCTTTGGGGTTGAGTTGGGTCTTCAGGGCCTTGTAGCATGGAGTAATTAAAAATCACACTGAAGGGTGGCTTAGGCTTTAATGTTTAAAGCCTAATGTGTCAGGTGCTGGGCAGTCAAGCTTTGCTCACTAGCCTGGGCTGGCAGCTGGTTTCACCCTCCCAACCCTCTGCCAACAGCCCCTGGCCCCATTTTTAAATCCAAGGATAAATTCCAGCACCTAAACCCCGCTGCACTGAGATGATTCTCAAGGACAGGTTTTGGTGGGAATCTATGGATAAATCAGTGCCTCTGCAAGCTTCAGTGGGTCCACTGCAACTCAACCTGCCATCCAAAGGGGCCTTTTCAGGCAAAACCCCATTATTGCTTCCACCTGTGGAAGGGACTGCTAATTTGAAGGAATTCTTGCCTTCTAACTTATTTGGCTCATCATATAATTTAGCACCATATAAAAGGAAACTATTTACGCCCTGCTGTATATTCATGATCTGTAGCCAGTGTTTGTGTTTAGCTTGGAATTATGATCCAGATCTGTTTGATCCCTGAGAAATGCTGGAAACACTGAGACAGAAAAGCAAAATTTTGGGGTGACACACCAAGGTCGAAGCTTTTCTGCTCACAGCATGGGAATGCAACCTTAATGATTCTATCATTCTATTGCACACAGAGGAGAGAATCTGCATGAGAAGGCCTGCTCCTGGCTACCCCTGCAAGCCCTGAGGGATTCATCTCCCCCAGCTCTTCTCTGCCACTCAGACACCTTACCCCATCACCCTCAGCCCACCCAAGGTTGTCCCCATCAAGATATCCTTCCACCGGTGGCCAAAAGCAGACAAGTTGTAGAATCACAGAATCATTATGGTTGGAAACAACCTGTAAGATGACCAAGTCCAATCACTGACCCATCACCACCATGCTGGAAGTGCTGAGGTGTGCTCAGCTTTCCACGTCTCACACTGATCCCCCAACATCTTCCCTTACTGCTTCCAAAACATATTTAAAATCTGTTCATTCAGGGAATTGCGAGTTCTCCAGCCTTCAAGAGTCCTGTTATGCACTGAGGAGCTTCTCTTATTTTTTTTTTTTTCTTTTTTTTTTTTTTACCCTTGGAGTGCCCTAATTATACAGAGCATTGATTTTACAATGCATTCATGGATTGATTGTACTGCCACGCTCCTCCCACAGGAAACAGCTTGCACACGAGCACTTTTTGATCTCTCCAAAGTATTCCCTGAGGTGAATCAATGGCTCTTGCATCTTGTCTCTTGCTTTAGTATAGGAGAAGCTGAAGATGTCTTGCTGCTGAAATGAGCATGAAGAAAAATATCTGAAAGGAGGAGAAGAGAAGGAGAATGATTCACTTCTTCCCACAACCCCTCTCCTCCCCCCCCCCAAAAAAAAAAAACTGTCTCATGTGCAGCAAAGTATGCTCTTGTTAACATAATGCTCCCATCCAGCACAGAGACTTCGATATAATTATCTTTAATAAACTAGCCGAGGTGAAAGTGATGATGTCTTAAGAAGCAGAATGAACAGTAATATATATATCTACATAAAAGCATGAAATGACATGCTAAAATGAGGAGAAGGAGGCAATTTACGTATTTTATGGCTTTGGCACCTCTGTAACAGATATCTTGAACACAGCGCCGTTAACCAGACCAAACTTTTTCAAACAGCCCATCTCTGTTAGCCTGAATTGATGGCACCGGCTCTGCTTTCTAGCGATGCGATGTGAAGGGGGTAATGGATTAGAGCCAGATTCAGGCTGAAGGCTCCAATCTGTGTGTCTTAATGACCGCATGCAGCAGCAGCCCCAGCACTGATCCTCGCCCCCCCCACCCCCACCGTCCCCAATGCCAAGGAGAGCCCCCAGAACCCCCATCCCTTCCTGCATCCAGTGCAGATTTAGGTCAGATTCAGCACAAAGCCATGACCTTGACAAAATCTTCCCCAAATACAGATTAATTCCAAGTGAGCCCCTCGCCGGACATAAAAGGGGCGATTCCTGCTGCCAAATGCTGCACACAAAGGGTTTGATTTCCTCTTCGGTTAATTCTGGCGAGTGCACTTCTGTCCATTAGATTGCTCAGTATTCATTTCGATCTGTGCAGAGTTCATTTCTGCATTCTCTGCTGAGAGCCTTGCTGATTGCTGCGTTAATTACCAGCCAGCACAGTGCCAACTTCCAATGATGGGACCCCCCAGCCCCAGCACTGCTACCAAAGCCCAGCAGAAGTTTGGTGCTTCCCTTTACTCAGCACTTCCCAGAGGAAAAGCCAAAGAATGAGAAGCAGAAGGGAAGGCAAATCCTTCAGTTCTGCAGCTCAACAGCACCCAGTCTGAAATGGTGGTGGGGAGGGAGGGGGGCAAATTGCAATTTTCAACCTGGGTGTCCCCAAGGTTATTGCTCTCTGTCCTCTTCTTTGTCGCGTGCTGCTGCTGAACTCTGCATTGCAGCACAACGTTGGGTTTCTCTCTCCGTTTTCAGGCGTGCAAACACCCACCCATAGAGCGCTGCTGTGCAGGTGTGTGGGCGCATGCAGAATGCAGTTGTTTGTGAGAGATATATGCACATGAAATACAAAAGTAGGTTATTTCTTACCTGGTGAGCCCAAGCCTCCGATTGCTGGCTCATATGAAATATTTAGATCATGCACGAGAGATAACTCAGAAGATATAATGTCAGTGTACGAAGGGAAGCTAGCCTTTATTATCACAGGTGTAAATTTTCACACCTCTGTTATCAATTTTGTAATTATAACCGGATTTCCTGGTAAAGTAATTTACTACTCACTACTATATAGGATGAAGAAAATGATCAATTATCCACCTGCAACTCAATTAAATATTCATCGTCCCCCCAAAAAAAGGAGGAGAGAAGGTTTAAATCACTTCCAGAGTGTTCTCTAGGTTTTATTTTATGTAAAGAGGAAGAAGTTTGCCTTCTGAACAGCAGAGATTTGAGGACAAAAAAAAAAACCAACAGACAATGGGACCTTGGTAGCTCAGGCAGATGGATCCTATGGAAGGAGCCAAATTTGCGACTGTGAAAAGCCTCAAAGTCCCAGTCAGTGCTAATTACTGAGGAGCCGAGCTCTCAGCACCTTTCTCCTTCTCTCCCGTTTGGCTGTCCCCTGCCTCTGCTCTGTCAAAGCCTCTGTCATTAAACCTGTAATGTCCCGTGGCTCCAAACACGCTTCGGCTGTTGGCTAATTCGCAGCGCGACTTTTATTCCAAAGGCTTCTCCAACAGCCTGATTATATAATAACAGCTTGCTCATTGCCCCGAATATAAATAGTTGAAGTATCCCTCGAGAATGGACACAGCTGGTGGAACTACCCATATTAGCACCGCATTAATATTTATGGCAGCGCCGTGTAAGTATGCAAAATATTGGCAGCCCTCCATGCGAAAGTGTACACATCTGTCATGGGCACGCAGCACACGCAGGTGAGGGGGTGGGATGTGACGTCTCCCAGCTCTGTCCCACGTTGTTTGGTCCCCGCTGAGACCCTGTGAATTAGCAGGGAGGGAGAGATGGAGGACACTGCCCTGCCAGTGCCCCGCTGTGATTTATCCGGGTTTGTTTTGGCTTATGCAGTGAGATATTAAAGAACGTGATGAGAAGTGGCTAATTGTACATATAACCTTTAAGATGTCTCGGACAGGATTCCAGTCTTCACCTCGGGTTATAAAGAGAAAGTAATGGGGCCATAAAAACACATTTAAGTATGCCTTTAAAGTTTAAGGGGAGTTTAATTGCGGGTGTTGCGGTGCCTGGGAGCAGAGCCCTGGGGGCTTCTCCCTAGGAGAGGAACAACGAGGCCTCTGCCAGCCCCGTGGGGGTTGGTTTGTGCTAATAAATGTCCTGGCTGCAGGTCAGGTGGCAAATGAAAGTGGTATTTAATGGCGCAGATCCTCACCTGGTGTAAAGCAGCATCCTCCAGTGCACTGTTCAAACCTGGATCCTACTGACCCGCATGCATCTCTATGGGAGATGTCACAGCTCAGCTCATTGCACAAGTGAGGAGTAGAGCAGACATGAGCCAAGCCGCTTTGTCTTTTCTATTTATTTATTTACTTTTACATTATTTTCTAGAAACTCAGCTTTTATTGAGGAAAACCACAGAATCGTGGAACATCCTGAGTTAAAAGAGACCCATATGGATCACTGAGTCCAACACTTCGCTCCACGTAGGACCACCCAAAAATCAGACTCTATGTCTGAGAGCAGTGTCCATTTGCTTGGGGCTGTTACTGCTGTTCTGGGCAGCTGTTCCCTGCCCACCACCCTCTGGTGCATAACTTTGGATTATCCAACCTGAAGAAGTAGAGCCCTAGAAAGCAAAACCAAACAAGCAGCATTTCTAACAACCCTTTGTCCATGAAGACCTTTAGGCTTCAGTCCAACACTCACTTGCAGCTTGCAGCTCAGGAACCTCCAAGCTGACAACTGGATGAGGACTGACAATTCCAAATGACACAGAAATAGGGAGCTGGGGGTGTCCAGCTTGCAGAAGACTCTAGGGCGGCCTCATTGCATGACCTCTTTGCACCATTCCAGTACTTAAATTGAGCTTATAAACAGGAGGGGACAAGGGGAAGTGACTTTAAACTAAAAGAGGGGAGATTTTGACTGGATGTGAGGAGGAAATTCTTTGCTCAGAGTGCAGTGAGACCTTGGCACTGCTGCCAGAGCTGCGAGTGCCCTATCCCTGGAGATATCTGAGGGGGCACTGAGGGGGAATGAAATTGGTGGGGGGCAACCAGCCTGTGGCAGGGATGGGGCTGGGTGCTGGGAGGTCCCTTCCAACCCAACCAATCTATGGTTCTATGACTCTGATTCTGTAACTCTGTAATTGTATGACTCTATGACATGCAGACCTTAATAGCAAAGCTAGTGGAGCTGCAGGATGACACCACTGAAGAAATGACCCCGGTGTGGTAGCAGTGCAGTATTTCATTTGTGACCCCAAACTGGTGTCCCACGGGCTGCTCCAAACTCAGCACAACAATTCTGCTGTTGTGCAGGCACTGCTGGCTCTCACCCCGCAGCAGGAAACACCCAAGTGTTGGACGTTTGCAGCTTACAGCAGAATCAGTTTGGAACAGGCAGCAAACAAGGGCCGACCCTCAGGCAGCTCTGCTCAGGGCTGGCGGCCAGCGTGGTCTGCGCAGCGTCAGGGGACGCAACGTGAGACAGCTTCTTTCCTTCCCAATCAATCCGTCAATCCCGCATTCCCCTCGGAGCCAACGTTGACAGAGCAATAAATAATCGGCTGGCAGCAGCACGGGCAGGGAAGGACTCCTCCGCCTCCTGCCAGGGGTCAGAGCCTGAGCTGCGGGGACTGGGGGAGCGTTTGGGGAGCGTCTCGAGCAGGTTGGCTCTGCACACACTCTGCAAGGATGGCTCAGGGCTGGGAGTGACGCAGGAGCCCAAGTGCTGGCACTGGGCACCCAGGTTCTGCAGGCTGGGGGGGTCAGCAAGGGGTGACCCCACCCCCCTCCGCCCTCCCAAGCACTCCAGGTGAGATTAATTGATAAAACATTATCGCTGTATCAATGCCTTTTTAGCAAAGATGAAGTACGTTTCGAAGCTAATTTGGGCCAGCAGACAAATGGCTTAAAGAAGAGCTACTGTACTGAAAAATGTTCGTGTCATTTTTTCCCCAAATCATAGTTTCAATGCACACAGCCTCAGCCTGACATTCTGAATTATGGCTTTTATTAAACATTAGTAATAGAGTGCACTTAAATCATGGTTTCCCTGTAAAAGAGAGATGTGTTCAACTCAGATCTGCACATTTTAATGCCATATTTCTTCCTTTTACTCTCCCCGCAAGATAAATTTACTTACTCCACAAAAATGTTTTGCTGAAAAGAATAATTCATCCTTCAGTGTCCATCTAATGTACCTTGTGAGTAATGTGAAACGATGCAAAAATTACAATGCACCGGCCATGTCTGGAATGCTTAGATGCCTCCGAGTTAGAGGTTATGCACACACGGTATTGAAATTAGATTTAACAACTATCATCTCTTACTATGTTGCTTTGATGATTTTTTTTTCTTTTATAGCTTTGATCAGATGCCTCCTGAATACACTGCTGCTTGCAAACCTCAGGATCTGCTGCTCAGCCAACAGCCAGGTTGCCAATATCTGCGTGTTGTGTTTTTTTCTTTTTTTTTTTTTTAAGTGAGTATATTTGTAGCCACAATTTGCTCGAGCAGGCAAAATTCACATCTTTTGATTTGTGTCCTGCGGGCCTAAAATCTGCTTTCTCCTCCCCGTGGTGTGACTCTCTGCATGGTTTCAAGGAGCTGTGAGCAGGGGGTGGGGGTGGCTGGGAAAGGAGGGTGAGCTGATGGTTCTGTGTCACATCAGAGGGATCCGTGGAGGAGCTGAAAAGTGGGATGGTAACACTACATTGGTATCAGCTATGGGAACGGCATCCCCTTGGCACCCATTTTTGCTCTGCTGAGCCCCCAGAGGTTCTTGAAAAGTTCGATCCCTGACACCCTCATCATGAGCCGTGCGGGCCAAGGGCTCCTGTCGCAGCACGATGCACAGCAGCTCACTCTTACCCAAATTCCTTGTCCAGACCTTCCAGGTGCACACTCACACACGAGCAGAGCCAGCCTTGCAACGTGACCTTTGTTTAAAGGACGCAACCACAGCGTCGAATCAATGTGCTCTGCATCAGAGCTGCATTGCAGTGTCAGCAATGGGACTCATCCAGCTGCGGCTCTTCCCCCAGTCCCCTGCCACCCCCTGACCCATGGGTACCACTGCTTGCAGAGCGGGTGGGCTTGACATGACCAAGCACCCACAGGGCTGGTGGATTTGCTGAAGGCACCAACACTGTGAACTCAGCATGGAGTTTAAAACCGAAAAAAAGATGCATTTAGTAAGCACTGCCAATTTTTTCTGCTTTGTGTATCAGTAGCATGGTGCAGACATTAACTAATTGGTCCCCCAAGGCTCCTACAGCATCGACAGGGAAAGCAGCAGCCCTTCCTTGCCAGCCCCTGGTCCCAGGGGGGACCAAAAGCCCCATCCCTGCAGAGCTCCCAGGGACCCCCACCCTCCCCACAGGGCTGGAACTCACACAGAGCACCACAAGGATATTTATCACTTATGGAGTTTCCTTTGCATTGGTACCCAGGAGTCCCAGCAGGGCAGTGATCCCATTATAGAAAGCCTGTAGGAAAACCACTCTTGCAGATTGTTTGTAAGAGTGCTATAAAAGTGTGACTAAGGGAAGCAGCGACGCATACAGCGCACGGCAGTTTAGCGATGTGAAATTTCTAATGGCATCTTGGTAGCAATTCCAAGGCTCTCAGAAAAGGCATTTCTGAGCTCACAGCTCTGCAGAAAGAGTCCCCAAAGAGCACATAACAGGCTCCCCATCTTGACCTGTTGGCTTGTTATTAGGCCTGAAGTGATTGCTGTGCTATCGCCTGAGGGCTGAGAGCAGGAAAAGCACTGGGTCACGGGTGTTGGCATCCATTGCTCCGTGGCTTTGGCTGTCTTCACTACAGTCCCTTCCAGTGAACTTCAGTTCCATTCAAATGTCCTCTCAAAGAGAGTAAATGTTCCAAAATGAGGTAGAAAAACCTTCAGCACATTAGCTAATAGCACATCAGAGGAAGTGCCTGGCTGCAACGGTAACCTCAGCAGGCATCTTTACATGGGAGGACGTAAACTGTCTCTGAATTATTTATTGAACCAAAGACATCAAATTGGACAATTAACCTTGAAAACTTAATTTAAGCACCATAAAAGAAACATCTCCTGGAAAAAAAAAAAAAAAAAAAAAAAAAAAAAA
>NW_024884955.1:2517189-2546503 GCF_019232065.1 Centrocercus urophasianus
AAAAAAAAAAAAAAAAAAAAAAAAAAAAAAAAGAAAGAAAGAAAGAAGAAAGAAAAAAAAAGTGTCCTTAATAAAAGTCAGGAGAACCAGGTTCTGCCATGGTCAAGATCTGGCAACTCATGCATGTTTGTCCCTGCGGAGATATCAGTGCTGGAGGTGATTTGACAGCCAGGAGAGCAGGGCAGAGCATCCTCAGAGCCCTCTGCATGCTCAAAAGATGCTGCATCTTCACTCCCACTGCAGAGGGAGCACAGGCAGCCTTAAACCTGCTGTGGTTTCTGAGTGCCTCAGTTTCCCCAGGGAGAACACAGAATCATGAAGGTTGGAAATGACCTCTGAGATCCCCGAGTCCAACCCCAGCCCATCCCACCATGCCCACTGACCATGCCCCTCAGTGCCACTTCTCCATGGTTCTGGAACACCTCCATGGACAGTGACCCCACCACCTCCCTGGGTAGCTGTGCCACTTCATCGCTGCTCTGAGAAGAAAAACTCCTCATGTTGCAGCCTGGAAGACGAGGCTGCTTCTCCCCTCGCTTCCCTCTGCTGTGGATGAGCTGCTGCTCAGTGCAGTGCCACGCTGTGCTCTTCCGACACCGCTAAGTGATGGAAGCTGCAGACGGCTTCAGCAATTTATTCTGTTTAATTTCCTCCACAAAGGTGTTTTATCCTCACTAATAAAACGAGTGGAACTTGATCATTTCTAAAATATTGTCCCTTCTAAATCTTTATGGCTCAAAGTGGACTGAGATCATTAGAAGTTACTTTATGTGCAGCTCAATCAGCTCCAAAGGGCTATCTCAGTCACTCTGTGCTTGCTGAGAGCAGATCCCATTTCCCAGAGGCAAAAGGACAATACTTAATCACTTCCTCGCTTGTTAGGTGTTTTAACAAGTTGTATTAAGCTTCATCAGTTGGAGCTTTCATGCCAGATTAAAAATGATAGTTCACTTCTCCGTTATTACAGGACATCATTTGTTTTCTTTTATTTTGCTGGGCACTTGCATGCCACTGTAATTTCACATGAAAATATATGACTGATGTCACCCAGAAGTAATTAGGTTTTAAAAGCCTTGATTGCAATAGACACGAGCGTTACGGCTTTATGGTGCCAGTGCATGGCCATACATTTTATAGCTGTTGATTCTGCAAGTATTTCATAGATCTGTCAATAGGAATAAGTTAGCTGATGTTGACTGGAACTATTAATCAGAAGGAAAGAGAATACATACTCTTATTTCTGTGCTCAGAACAAATAACTCTCAACTCTCCATTTCTGTTAAAAGTCATGGCGAGAACTATGGAAACTTCTGGTGTGGTGACCAGAGGGAAATAGAGAAATACAGGGAGAGGAGCCCAGTCCTGCCCAAGGGGAGATCTGATAGACAGCCCATCGCTGGGTTGGGAGTTGGCTTTTAAAGAGCATTTCTTCCATCCCTTCCTTTTAACACCACCTTACTGCTAAGGCACTCCCAAACACCAGTGCATGCTCACAGCCTGTTGCCATTGCTGCCTCCTGGTTTCTCCAAGCAGAAAACCAAATTCTGCACCAAAACCAGTGTGTGAAAGCAGAGTGATACTGCAGGCTGGAAAAAAGCTCAGCCATAAGTTCTTGGGGAAAAGTAATTTGGCTGAACCAAAGAGTGCTCTGTGCATCCTGCTGCTCTGTGTGAGGGTCATGGTGGGACCCAAGGACGTGATGCTGGGCAGCTGCTGCTGGTCACACTTTGGGGCCAGATGGAGTGCTTTTTGCCCAACAAGCTGGCCCTGGGAAATGGATGTGCTGGGTCCCATCCCAGTACATCAGATCCTCATTTCTCCTGGTTACAACAACCTTTTAATCAAATCCTGGGCGAGTGTCCCAGGTAGTGAGAGTGGGTTCTGCCCTGCCAAGAACACAGAGTCCCTTCCAGAGCTGGGGGACTTCTCCCATCCAGTTAAATCCAAAACACACCGGGCTGCTACAGCTGGGAAAAAAAAGAAAAAAAAAAAAAAAAAAAAAAAAGAACAACTTTGAGCACTCATTCCCAAGGTGAAATTTTACCCACCAGGCAGAAGTCTGCAGTTCCAGGTACCAGCTTCTGTTCATTACAGAAAGTAGCAGACAGCTGTCTGCTCATCAGTTAGTGGAAAGGGACTTTTCCTGCACCACTGCCTTCATGAAGGGAGTTCTGACATCCCAGTAATTTGTAATAATTTGGTGGTCCCATGGGTTTCATCATGCAGAGAAGGTATCCCCTGGCTTTTCCAACAGAAGTGCTGTGTCTGTCTTTTATCTGCTGATAGCCCCTGGAGAATCTTTTGCTTGATCCTTGATTAAAATCAGGGCTGCCTTATACTTTCCTTTCTCTTTCTTTTTTTTTTTTTTTTTTTTTTCCCCTCCAGTAGAAAATTCTAGACAGCAAACATAGGAAGAGAAAAAAGCTGGAATTGCCAGCAGATAAGTACAATTTCACTTGACCCCTGAGCTCTATCAGTCATTCTTAACAATGGGATGTATTCTTATCTCAGCGCACCACTTAACACCCATTAATGCTGTGGGGAGTTAGGCCAGCTCTTTAAGATACCCACATAAGGATTTATTTAAAACACTGAGATGAGGGGGATGACTACAGCTGCAGCTTGAAGAGCAGAACTGTTCTGGTCTGCACAGCTTTAACTCATTGGATTAAGGATCTGTAATAACAAAAATCACTTAGAGCAGATTTGCAGCTGGCTTCAGATGGCAAACTCCTCCAGTGCCCACTGGTACCAGACCCATTGCTGGGGGGATCAGCATTGCTGCATTAAGGCAAAGAAGTGGTGGTTTCAGCTCCTTGCTGAGCACTTGTTCTCCCAGGGCCATTGGCTGATGGGTACCTTGGTTTGCATGAGATTTAATTTGGTGTCACTTTGAAGTTCCCATGTTCAGGAGGCTTGGAGGAAGGTTCTGGGATAGCTGAGAAACATCCACAGAATTTTTCAGCCATTTATGAGTTTGTTTTGTCACTACTGGGCAGAATTTCAGAACTTCAGTGCAAGTTTGAAATGTTGACTTTAAGATAGAAAAAACACTTCTATAAAACGGAGCAGTCTTCCCATAACTCTGCCCTATGATTCCCACCACCATTTGGGCAGACTCTGCTGGGGGGAAAGGTGACATTGGTTGTGAAGCTACAGTGCCCCTTAGGAAGCATTCCTGGACTGACATCAGAATTTATTCATCCTTTAGCATTAGGGGAATGGCCGAAGAATTGGCTTGTGCCACTGGGAGGAAAAAAATAAGCAGTGAGAAGAAAAGGAATTGTTTTCCTTACTGATTCTAAAGGAGTAGGAGAGGCTGAAAATTGCAGAAATGAGCTCACCTCTGCTCTGCCTGAATCTGTCCTCAGTGACTGTCACAGCCACTGGGCCCAGCCAAAATTTGGCATAACTGGTTTCCAGTCCCTCTCTGAACACTGACCCCCTTTGTATTTCCAACCAGCCTTAAGTTTCTTGTGGATTTGGATTCAATGAAATGTCCGACTGCAGCAAAGTATATTTTCTTTCTAAAACACTTTTAGGGCTGGTAGGGATAAAATAACCTATGGAATGAAACATGCTGAGGGTGTTGTGCAAACATTTAGGCAAAAAGCAGCTGGAAAATCTCTAATGAATAGCTGTGTGTAATGCTAACATAACTCACTGCAGAGCTGCCAGAAGGGTCAAATCCACCTCTGCTCCTAACTGAGTGACAACCAGGGATGCTCCGTGTGCATGGACAACAGAAGGGATGTGACTGAGCCTTGAGGTGTCCATCAAGCTTTCCCTGCCTGCCCACTCTGAAACAAGAAGGTTGATGCTCATCGTTGTTTTCTATGATTCAGCTTCTCCTGCTCTGATTTGAGGACAGGTTTTTCACGGAGGGATTCAGGTGAGAGGAAAAACTGATCACCCTCAGCTGATGTCATCAATGTGAGGTACACCCAGGCACTCCCAGCCCTCTCCACAGAAGAGAGCTTAATAGAATCCCACACACACTTTAAAGAATCCCATTTTCTCCTTTACATTAAGATAATGGTGCACTGATACCGTATTACAAAGCAATTCCCTTGGCTGGATCCATGGCACAATCATTAATATCAAGTGAGTCTGCAATGATTTATGCTATCATGGTGATTTTGCATCTTGTTTATTACCTTCCAGAGATCACTTTGCTGTGGTTTTTAAGGGGGCACCAAAATTACCAGGTGAACTGTATTTTCTAATTCAACACAGCTTTTTTTCTGCCTGCTAATAAAGCTCCCTTATGCTTTGCATTGAGCAGGTACTACTTAATGCTTAATTACTGTTGAGGGCTGTGGACTAAGCATGGGAGAGTCAGCAGTGTTAATAAAACTCTTGGAGTCAAAATAAATCAGAAGGTGCAATAAGATGGGTGTGAAGGAATGCAATATGGTGTAGTGGGCATGGGAGGCGGGCTGACAGTTGGATTTGATGATCTTAGTGGTCTTTTCCAACCTTCATGATTCTATGGTTCTATGACTGTGTGCAGCATACACACCTCGAGGAGAATGGGGGCTCACCTTGGGGTTTTAGGTGTGCTGGTGGTGAGCATCCTGCAGTCTGGGGGTAGAGCAGGGGTACAGCTTGGGTGCCGTAGACCCAACAGCTGCTTTTTGGCCAGCAGAGCTGCTGCCAGCCCCAGCAGCCTTTTGCATATCGTGCTTTGCAGCGGTGCTTAACCAAGGCTGAATTACAGCAGAAGCTTTGAAGGTGATTTACCAAAACATGCTGAACTCACAGAAATCCAGCAGTGGCAATAAATACTCAGTGTAATCTTAAAAGCAGGATGCTTAAACATGACCAATACCCAACAAAGAGCGTGCTCTAACTCTTGTCTGATGCCTGTGTTACCTCCACTTCTGAGCAGGTTTATTCTCTTTCCATGGAGGATTTGCATATAAAATAGATCATTTTGGTGTTACTTCATAATACATTCTTATAATTGATACATCGTGCAAATAAAATGAAACATTAATAAAGATGCCTGGCGTTACGTCTGGCTTTAATTTTAATATTTACAGAGAGGAGGGAGAAAAAAAAAAAAAAAGAAAGAAAGAAAAAACAAACCTCTTGGAATTGATGCTAACAAATTTCCCAAACAAGGCACTAAGGTAATGTTAGTGCTCCAGGAGAAGGTGGCCACATGGCCGATAAATCGTCCTCCTTGAGCCAACTCGTTATTGTCTATAACGCTCATAAAACACTGCTCACAGAAGACCCCTGCTGATGAAATAAGCCATCAATCTCCACTGCATTACTATTCATTTTCCATGTGTGCTGAGAGCAAATGTCATTCAAGGCATTACAGTTCTCTCAAACTATATTAAAATACATAGTGTGATGTTATATCTTTTCGAGCCTTTCTGTTCATAAATTGTCGCTGCTGATTGGAACATAAAACATATTTTATAACACCATAAAGCCCCAGAAGATACAAGATCACTCATGTTTGTCTTTATGGCTCAATGTGTAGGACTTCGAGAAGCAAAAGCATTGTGTATTTCATAATACAAATGGCCAGGGCCCTGCAGAGAGGAAGTCTCAGACATTTCCATAAAGCATGATCACCATATTCCTTGATGGCTGAAACATCGCTGTGCGCAGAACCCTGAACCCTTAACTTACAGACTGTAAACGGGTGAGTTTTGCTAATAAATCAGCTTTGTTTAGGAGCAGCATTACCCTATCCAGTGCTTGGCTGTAAAAGTTATCTCCAGGTGTCAGTGTAATGATGACTTTTTTCCCTCCTCCATTTTTCTTTTCTTCCTGATGTGGTTAAGAAAATTTCCTTATCCTAGGGATAAGTGCCCTGAGAAATAGGTGAGATGTTTTGACACATTAAGAAATTGGATCAGAGGCTTTGTGTCTCCACCAGACCTAATGTTTCTGGGTCCTCTTTGGGGTGCCATGTCTGTCTGTCACCCACCAACACACTGAGCTGCTTCCAAGGAACCAGGTCAATGATCTCAATGATCTCAGTCCCACTCTGCTGTTATCCACACCAATGCTTCAATGCAGAAATGCTTTTCTACACATCTCACCATGCTGAGATGCTCCAGTACTGCCCTATGCTGTCAGGGTCACAAATCAATCAGTGCTGCACTTTCCATTAACCAAAGGCCCTGGGGTTGGACCACTTGGCTGTTGGCCACCTAGGAGTTCCCTTCATGTCCCTTGTATTTCAAACAGTTACATCTCACCTGCATTTTCCTGTACCCTCCCTGTGCCAGTGAGACTTCCCACACGTTTGTATGGGATCAACTCCTGCTGCTGTTCAGGTACGATGTCATTGTCATTCAGGGCCACCAGCATCTGACGTGATGCAGTGCTCTTAATGACAGCATTTAGTATTCACAGGGGCGCTGCATGTGCTTTCCACAGACTTTCTGCTCATGTTTAGCTTTAATTATTGGACATTTAGACTAATATGTTACTGGAAGTAGCTCCCGCTATATTTAGCATGATGATTTTATATTTTATTCATCCCTGGCTTTCAGATGAAGGCAAAAGCCAGTGAAATTGGAAATCTATAAGGTTGCTAGGTTGGCTAACCACCATAGGAACCTGCTCCAGTGCCCACTGAAGCCCAAGAGACTCTGAAGGAAGAAGGGCACTGTGTCCTGGGGCAAGGTGTCCAGCCCAGAGCATGGAAGGGATTGCATTCAGGGTGGAAAAAACAGAAAGACAACAAAAGCAGGGATGGAGGCCCAGGTGAATATCTTGGTCCAATAGATTGATAAACCAAAGCTCCTAACATCTCCACAGAGACACTGAGATGAGAGCAGGGACACAAACTGCTCCTGCTATTGGAAAAGCCTCTTCAGGTCCCCAAAATCTATCTTCACCTCAAATGCAGCATATTCATGTGGTGCTTTACCTGAGCCACATTTCCCTGAGCACCCTCGGTGCCTGTGACCCAGCAAGCTCTGGCAAATGCCTTTATCCCAAGTGCTGCCTGGCTAATGCCTCAGTATTTGTGTGGTTTCCTCTCTGCAGAAAGCCTTGCAGTATTTCCATCCATTTAAAGGTCTATAAGAGGTCTCATCAAAGCCAGGTATAGTTTATATTGCAGATGGCTGCTGACATGATATAATCCACGCTAACAGGCAGGCTGTTAAAGGTCAGAGTCTCACTTCACTTCTATTAGCTTTGATGTTGGGAAGACGCTGAATTCTCTCTGCGTCTTTTTATTTTAGAGGGAGAAAAGACACTATTTACTGTCAGGCTCTTCATCAACATAATTGGTGGCTTCTCTGGAATCGCCCCTTTGCTCTAAGAAGTGCTGTAAATCAGCTGTAGGAAGCCTGGTCTTTGAAAAATCCTCGAGCGGAAGAGCAGCATGAGCCACAGCCTGCAGGATCACATCCATGTCTGTGCCAGATGTGTGCAGCAGGCAGGCACAGCTGAACCCTTTCTCATTCTGCAACCCTGTGCTGGCAAAGCTAGAGGTGACAGGAACTGCAGCTTTCAGACATAATCATGCCAGCAACTTGGCTGCACTGGGGAGAGCCCTAAAAGATGCTGGAGCTCCAGTTCCAGGTGGGTTTTTTGACTCCATTTGTTTCTTTCTTCCATAGCAGAGGAGCTCTTCCCAGCATCTGTGTGCCAGGTTGCACATACAGCAGCCACCAGATAACTTGTGCTGCTCCACAGCCTCAGAGAAGTCCAGGAATGGGGATCAACCCAGCCTGGCTGGGTGATGCACACTGGTGAATATTGCTGGGAGCAGCCCAAGGAAAATGAATGTCAGGATGTCAGGATTTGCATTCTCAATGCCTGCACTGGGATGTATCTTGTCCATCTCTCCATCATCACTGCATCCCATGCAGCAGAATGGGAGAGGCAGCACAAAGCCCTTTCAGCTCCCATCAGACTGACATATCCCTTAGACCTTGGCCAAGCCACCTACCCACAGGGCTCCATCACACCACCGCTGGACCTGGGCTCTTTGATCTCAGCAATATTGAAGCTTTGCCTGAAGATGGCACTAAAGAATGGCTGGGAGGAGCGGGCGGCAAGCCCCAGCACGGCTATACTTGCAGTGTGATTAATACAGCATCTCACAGCCAATAATCACGGCTCACATTGCCCATAAAATGCGTGGCTGCTCACATGATGGCTGGGGATGGCTGGGGAGGGGACAGTAGAGGTCACTGTGTGCCTGGCACATGCTCCTGGGGGAGGGCTGACCCTCCTGTCCAGCAAAACAGGGGCTCACCATGGTGAAACTGACCCTATACTTTCCATACTTGTGTGTTTCATCCCTGTTCTGGTGAAACTCCAGAAGTAGTTTTTTTCTGTGCATATAAATGTCACTGCATGACTTACTTGGGCTTGGTTAAAGCACTGAACCGGCCATAAACACTGCTGTGTTGGGACAGCTCTATGGAATAGTTATTCCTCCCATCTTCTTCTCCTCTATCCCATTTTGCAAATACATGCAAAAAAAAAATAAAAATGAACAACAACAACAAAAACGCAACAGAAAGAAGCATTCAAATTGTCCAGGCTCTGCACACACACTGTGTCTCCCACCACAGCACAGGCCCACAGACCACAACTCATGACAACAAACAGCAAAGCACACTTCCATATCACCCTGAAGCCCAAAAAGGCAAAATCCCAGGGCAACCATGCTTACATTTCTAAAGCCACCTGGACAGAAGCATCTTAAAAGCCCTTTCCTGTGGGTCTGCAGTGGGCTCCATGGGCAGTGCAGGCAGAATTCCCAATCCCAGCCCACGGGGTGCAGGCAGAGGTAGCATGCCTAGGCACGGGTGAGAGGAACGTGATGTTATCATATGCTATTGGGGCAGGAATCCACACCTCAGTGCCATGCTGCAGCCTGAGTCTTTGTTTCCAGCTCAGGGGAGATAAAGGGTTGGTGAGGGCTTAAGGCTGGGAGGATTCTGGTTTGAATCTGCACTGGGAGGAAATGTCCTGAGCCCCAACATCCCTGTAATGCAGTGAAGGGATTGAGAAGAATAAGGAGATACAATATCTGCTCATATATATATATATTAGGGAGCCTTTCCCCTTCCTCTCACTGCTGCATGGCACCTGTGCCATGCCTTCCTCTCCAAACTACTCTGGACTTCTTTCTGCACCAGTACATTCCCTGAAGTGAAATTGCTCCAGAGCTTTTTACACAAAATAAAACTGGAAACCATGCATGGAGTACAACATTAGTGAATTCAGCCCCCGACTGATAGAGAAGGGTTCTGTCCTCTTTGACTGTAGCTTTACAGCTCTCTGCCCTTCTTTATGGGGCCTTCTGTGGGAACCAGGTGTTTCTGATGCACTGTAAGAAAAAAGGCAGTTTTACAACAAGAGTAATTGACCATGATGGGGCTTAGCATAGCTTCAAGCCCATGCACAGGGTCTGTCCAGTAGAAAGAGAGTGTGAGCTATAGCAGAGTGCTTCCCACAGAGGATAAGATATGAAAGGAGAGGATCAGCTGCAATGCCAGAGATCCATGCAGCAGCACAAGGATTGTGCTGGCAGCTGAGCAGAGTTCAGTGCTCCCAGCAGAGTTCAAGGTCCCCCCGGCAGGATCAGACGATGTTGTCCCACATGGCCACAAACCACACATGGCCCGACCTGTGCTCTGTGTGGTGCCTCATTCTCCCTGTCTGACCCACGGCTGAGTTATAAAATTCACAACAAGCCTCTCTGGAGTTCATCCTCATGGCTTTCCAGAGCCATTTCTACATGAGTTGAGACCATCGCAGAGCGCTGGGGCTGAATTCCAGCCTTTCCTTAAATCATGTCATCTTCCCGAGCATCCTTCACCAGCTTCCTAACATCTCCCATCCGTCTTGGCCATTGGGAACCCTTTGGATCTCCCTTTTGTTTACAATGAGTAATGGGCAGGAGTTAACAGAGGTTCCAGAGGGAAAGGTCAGCGCAGTTCACGCGGCATTAGGAAGACGCTCTCAGACCCTCTTTGATCTGCAGGGGATTGCAGCGGTCAATAAGGCAGCCCCGGAGCAGCAGCAGCAGCCCAGAGCCTCTCCGAGCTCCTTGGAGGTGGCCCAGTTCGTGCGAGCAGAGGGTTTATGGGCGGTGGGGCCGTGAGTCACCGGCCCCGTAACTGGCGGTGCCATGCACGGCCTCGGGCAGCCGCAGCCTCCTGGTGCCTGTAATTGCTGACTGTTTGCTTCTGCCACGTCCATGGCAATACAGTAAAAGTTTACAAAGGGCTAGAGCTTAATTGTGAGCTTGTGAAAACACCGGGCTCCCCCTTCTCTGCGGTTCAAAGTCTGAAGTGTGCCCTGCCGATTTACGCATTTATTTATTTTACTGCCACGCAGTGGATGGGAGCCATTTCACGGAGGTCATCATTCCAAGAAAACGGGGTGAAAGCCCCTAAGCCAGTGGGTGTGGATGGGACTTTTGCTTTTGAACCTTCATTTGCGTTGGGTTGGTGAAGCCTGCTTGGGAATAGACGACTCACAGAGCAGCTCCATTGCTGCGGCTGCGTGGCAGGGCTGAGGGGCTGCTTCTGGACCCAGATTTTAAAAGCTATTTCCATCTCTCCAAGATAGAAAGTCTGCAGCCTGCAGTCACAATACGGATTTTTTTTTCTCTCTGACATCTTTCCTGCATAAATTTTGGGGTGAATCAAACTGAAAGAGGAGAGATTTAGATTGGATATAAGAAAGAAGTTTTTTATGATGTGGGTAGTAAAGCACTGGCACAGGTTGCCCAGAGAGGTGATGGGTTTCCCCCGTTCCTGGTGACATTCAGGGTCAGGCTGATGGGGCCTTGAGCACTGACGAAGCTGTGGTGTCCTTGCAGGGAATTGGACTAGACTACCTTTAAGGGTCCCTTCCTACTCGAACAAGTCTATGATTCTTTGATTCTATGAATTTGTGAGTACTCTGTGAATTCTACGAACTTCAGAATAATGCTGTGTGTGGATGTTCCTTTCATACTCCCAATGATCTTTTTCTCAGGTGCTTCCTTAAAATTGTTACAGACAGGTCACATGGGTTCTGTTCCAGCAGGAGCAGACCTGGCCACTTTCATTGAAACACTGGTGCTACAATTAAGACTTCGCCCCCAGCATATGCGCCAGGATCGCAGTGGAAAACCCCCTACCACTTCCTCTTCCTCCCTCTCTCTGCATGTTCACCTTTCCCTCCATGCTCACCTTTCATCTGCTCCCCTATCCACACACCAAAACCCAGCTGCAATCTTTAGCCTCAGGTGCCTTCACTGCCCTGGGTTCATAGAGTCACAGCATCAGTAAGGTTGGAAATGATCTTTAAGATCATTAAATCCAACAGTTGATTCATCACCACCATGTCCACTAAACCACATCTCTGAGCTCCTTCTCTACATCTCCCTCTCCTCCCACCCACCATGTTGGAGGTCTGTCTCTGTTTTCTCTAACTCAGCTCTTGCCTCTAACAGCAGGATGCATTTAGGAGATGGTTTTTACCAAATAAGCCATCCAAATGAATTTGCTCGGTACTGTATGTGTCTCCTGCTGGCTCCCCAGCAGGTTTCCAGACTAGGATAGGAGCAGAGAAATCAAAAGAAACCAGATGCTCCAGGGATTGATTATTCTTGCACAATCCTAAGGATAAATAAAGTGCTTGTAAGGTTTTTAAAACACTTTGAGATGCTGGAATCCCATTTATGAAAAGCAGAGGAGAGAAGTGGATGGGTTCAGGCATCTCAGCTGCGAGGAAATGGGATCAAGCTGGATTTCCATGGAGAAGAATGTCTGGTGGGTGCCCACCGCCCTTGGGCTGTGACACACCAATATGTGCCTCCAACAGATTGTTTTAGGGACTGATCCAAGGCAGGAGCAAACAGAGGCTCTTGCATTTCCTATTGAGTCCCATCCAAAGGACAGCCTCCATATGCCCAGTGCTCAACTGGGCAGAAGCACCATCAACAGAGGCTTCCCCTGGAGCCAACACACAACCCCAGCCTCTCCCCAGAGCGCGCTGCCCGACCCAAGGACATGGGGCTGCTGGAGGAGATAAGCACTGGAAAGGTTCATGAGCCAGGGAGGCTGGTGTGTATGTGGTCATAAGACTAATCTAGTAGCAAAAATACAGTAGGGTGACAAGGTAAATATTTCAAGTAGTGTTTACATTAACTTTAAATTCCCTTTTCAGATCTCCATTGTTGGTTTTCTTTTTTTTCTCTTGTACTCAAAATAATTGTTGCCTTTCAGAGAGTTTTCAGCTCTTATCTCAATTCAAAATGTTAAACTCCTTGTGTCAACTGATTCTAATATTTTCGAGTGTTGTTTCAGTGATTTATCAGAGCAATAAGGGTTGCAATGAGGTGTTATTTGTAAAAGTTTGTTTGAAGCACATAAAGGAAAAAGGCATTTCTGAAAACATGAATGAGATTATTTGTTGAAAAAAATGCATGCATGGTAAAGGAGCTGGAGTGAAAGAGTGTCATTTTTCTGAAGGAGTTTGACATTAAAAAGCTCTGAAATGAATAACCTTACTGCCCCAAAATAGTATTCCTGCAAATCTTCCCATGCTATTAACAAGCGTTACCGTTTCTGTTATATATATTAAGTTGTACTAAATGTGTTCCTGCCCTCAGCACCTTCATTTATATGAACCCTTTTATTGTGCTGTCACTTAATAATATATTTTCAATTAAAAATTGAAATATTTTATGTGCTCACATTAAAAATACATATTTAAATAGTCTGTGTCTGATCTCAATGAGAAAACGCTCGGCATTCACTCATGTCTCTCCTCCTGCCTTCTTTGTGCAGGTTTATAATGCCTTCATGCTTCCTCATCCTCCTCTGCAGAAGTTCCTTTTCCCTGTCTTATTTCTGCAGGTATAACTGCCAGGAAGGAGATATTGCTGTTATTTGTTTACAGGGTGCCTATCATGTTTACAGCCCAGGACCAGTGGTTCTCCTGTGGCACAGCTCAGAGACGAGGGCTAATTTTTAGTGCAAAACTCCCATATGGTTTTATAAAAGAGATATTTCTGATGTGCAATGTTTGCCTTTCATACCCATGACAGCTCCTGTGACACTGCCCCAAGTCATGCAGCAAGTGTTGGTTTTAGTTTTCCTTTCCTCTACTCCAGGAGCCGTGCAGTTCCCTCACAGGCCATTGCAGAACGGTTCTACTTTCCGAAACACGACGAGAAGCGCCTTCCTTGATGAGAAGCAGTCCTTGTCCTGCCAGATTGAGGCACAGCTCCACATCTGATCGAGGACAGGCCAAGGCTCTGCTAATGCCTAGGATGCTTCTGCTCCATGGCTGCACACAGGGCTGTGCATCCTGCAGACATTTACCCCTGTGCACCTTGCAGCCTGCTCCTATTTATGTGCCAAAGGCTTAACTAAATGAAGTGTTGGATCACACGCTTAACACCAGCTTTTAGGGGGATTTCTGGCTCCTTGCCCAGCTGGGATAAGCTGCACTTTTAGAACCTGCTAGTATAATGTCCCGGAGCAGCGCAGAACACCCCAGCGCCCAACCCTGTGCTGACTGCCACTGCTCCCAGTGTCTGTATTTTTCTTTACCCGAGCTGATCCGATCTGGGAATAAAAACAGAGGGAAACAGATGGCCCATTGTGAGTGCTGCTCCTGCCCTGTGCTCCAGCACAGGCTCCAGAGAGCCCGGCGCTGGGGCCAGCTATTGCTGCTGATTTTCCATGTGTTAAATGCATGCGCTAAGAGGAAGCCAGAGCAGGACAGCACCTCAGAATCCTCTGCATCAAGGTGGTTTTCCTGATAGCCCTGATGAAATCTTGGGAAAAAATGATCCCTGGGGCTCCCAGAGCCAGGTATCTTTTTGTTGGTTGTGTTAACTGCCAAATGATGCTCTGAGAGTACGAAAATTCTGAGCACGACGCATTATTTAGCATGGTACATCACTGGGAATATTATCTGACATCTCTGGGTTATACCTACCACTGAAAAAGAAAATGTTCACTCAAAAATGAAGAGATTTCTATCCTCAGCCTATAATTTTTATTGTTTTATCAAACTCCAGCTCTACCAAAACCAAGGCAGAGAAGTTTCTGTTGGGATGGCTCCCAAGAGCACCAGGCGCATGCAGCTGGCAGGGCCTTGCCCCACTCCCATTCCCCAGGCTTTTCGCCTGCCTTAGAAGTGAAAGCAGAAGGCTGACCCCAAGCATGATGAATTCCTGCTGAGCTTTTTCCCATTAACTTCAGTAAGGGCTTAAGCCGGTGGTTTTCAGAAGCTGGGTGGCTGGTGGGGATTTTTGATGGAGGCAGGGGAGAGAAGACAGGGTGTTAACATGTTTTTCTGATTAATTATAGTGTTCTCAAGAGTAAGTGAATAATAGTACTGGTCAGAGCCAGGCATCACACGGGTCTCAGCCTTGCAGGGTAAATGGTGTCTGAATTGTGAGTAATGTTGACCTGGCAGAGGCCAGATAAGATACAGATTTTTCACATCCAGCACTGGACAGAATCTCACCTATTGATAACTAAATGCACCAAAATATAGCAACGTTCAGCACAGCAATCCCCCTCACCCTCTGAAACAGCACTCAGCCATGCCAGGCAGCAGAAGGGCACAATTTAGGCTCCAGCAACTGAGAAGCATTGGTGCTGACTGAAAGTCAGAAAGCAGATGGAACAATGGCACTGCCTCTATCCCACTGTCACTGGTGGCTCCACCATGTGCCATGGCAGCACCTTTTGCCTACAGCTCCCACATTCACCAATTTCAAAGCCATCTCACTGTCTGCTGTAGCTGCCCTGAACTACTAAAAATTCTTTTTTTTTTCCCCCTCAAAAGATAACGATCTGCCTGAAGCAATCTATGCTTGAAAACACAGAGGTACCCTCTTGTTATGAAGGTCCTCAGCGGGAATGTAATAAAGCGAATAATTTGCCTTTCTCACTTCTATTCTGGTGCATTCAAAGCTTTTAATTTTACTCCTAAATGGATCCATTTTTTTTCTATTATTGTCCTCCTTGGATGCTTCTCAATGGAAAATGTTCACAATTTCCTATTAATGAGCACTGTTTAGGAGAAGGACTGACTTTTTGACTGGTTTAAAAAAAAATCTTCTGAATATTTCAACTTCCCTTCAGAAGATAAATGTCATCCTCCAGCCAAGTGTGGCAATGAGGGGTAATTTTGTTCTTAGTCTGTGTTTTCTCACCTATTAATGAAAAATTAAACATATAATAGCATACTCTTGAATCTCCAGTATCTTTTGCAAGATTAAAAGATGGAAACATTGGTTTGACCCTTCTGATAGCAACAGCAGATATGCTGGAAAATGTGTCGTGTTTAACTGCCCTCTGCATTAATGTGTTAAGATTGATGCAAACTTACTTGGTCTGATTTTATAAGAGGTTGACATTTGTCCTAAGGAGCAACCTGATGGATCTGGAGAGGCCCCTGTTCATTGCAGGGGGGTTTAACCAGGTGGTCTTTAAGGGTCCTTTCCAACTCAAATGATTCAGATTCTATAATCCTATTCCAAGTAAATATCTCAGTAAATCCCTTCTTCTTCAAGATGCCCCAGTGAGACGTTTCTTATGAAAACGCAGAACTGAGCCAGAAGATCCTGCAGTCACAGAGCTGAGCTCTGCAGATGCTGCGGTGCTGCTGAGCTTCGCACCCCCATCCATCCTGCATCCAGCTGCCCGAGAGCCGAGAGTTACAGCAGCTTCCCTGCTGCATTAACAGCTTTCACTGTTTGGTGTTGGATGAATGGGGCAGGTCACATCTCTCTGTTTTGTTTGAGACTTTGCAAAGTCAGGAAGGCTGTGTCTATTTAACATTAAATATTATCTCCAGCAAACATGGCTTAGAAGATTCTTTAAAAAATGCAGAGGCTTTCCAGCACAGGACAGCAGCGATACATGGACCCACATCAAATGCTTCTTTTATGAATCACGAAGTAGATGCTGCCTTGCTTACAAGCATGTGTAAATTGGGAGTCGTGACTTAAAGCAGTATTTGACCTCCTGGAATTCCCTGCTGCACGCATCCTGGCATGCCTCATTGAAGATGCCCGTGTTCTGTGCTTTTCCTTGTCACTGAGAGATATGGCGTACAGACGGAACGATCATATTGGCCTCTAAAGGAAAATATTTAACCCAGAGATGTCAATGGAATATAGAAATGATGGTTAAAATCCCAGAAGCCTGCCTTGTTTTTGTCTTTCTCCTTTCATCTAGCACTTTGGGTCGTGCCATCACTTATATGCTTCAGCCCAAACAGGCAATTGCTGAGTTAAGAACCTGGAGTTCAAAGTGAACCATAAACCTTAGTCTATAAGATAAATCATACAAATTACTTTACAGAAATAAATAGAACATTTGGGAGAGAGGTTATCTTCTTGCCTTCAGTTTACATCTCTAATGACTGTAAGTTCACAAATGCATTCTGTCAAGAATATAAACATTGCTTTTATTATACCAAAGACAGATATTTATGATGAACTTTTACAGTACAACCAGCTAGCTTAGAGGAAAACCCTGGAATTTGGGCAAGAATGCAGAAAGTCTGTAAAGATTATTATTAAATCTGTGGACACTTTTTTAAGTGCAGTGAATGCTATTGGGAAACCTCATCACTGGGGTCTGACTGCACAAACTGGTGTTGGAAACTGGTGGATGGGAGTGAGCTTTTTTCTTGTACGAGTGCTGCCATGCAGAAATAGTGTTTCCACACAAACACAGTCATGTGGCATCTTTTTAAAACTCAACTTTCCTGCAGTTCTTGATGAAGATATCATTTTCATCTTGCACAGGTCTGAAGTCCTCACTTCCCTGTCCCTTCTTCCCTTTTTCTGAGGCATGTTATAATTGGAAGAGGAGAAAGTGATTTGATTAATAAAAAGGCTTTTGTTGAAACTGGATGGTAGAGAGGTCAGTGAGATACAGGACCAAGCCCAAAAAGTGCTCAATCTCAGTATCCCAGCATGGAAATGAGTCCCAGTTCCTTCCTGAACAGATCAGATATCAGGGAAAGGCTCTGGCCCAGAGGATGATGGGCACAGAGTAGCTGGCCAGGGCAGTGGACACAGCCCTGAACTGCTGGAGTTCAAGGAGATCACTCTCAGGTATTGGGTTTGGGTAATCCTGTGTGGAGCCAGGGGTTGGACTCCATGACCACTGTGGGTCCCTTCCAATGTGGGATATGCTGTGATCTTTTATTGGAACTGCTCTGCCCAGACGGTGCCTTAGCACATGATGGTCACCAAAGAAACAAATCCTTTTGCCATTGCTCTTTGCAAGGTTCCATGGAGGAGCAGGGGTAGAGTTTGGGTGGCTGAGGCTCCCTGCAGTCTGGTCTGGATGGGTCAGAAGCTGCTCCTGGTGCCTTGGGAAGCAGTGACACTGAGAGCTTGCACTGCTGGATGGAATCAGGATGCTGCTGGTAAAAGCAATGATCGATCTGGGTCTGAGAGGATATGGAGAAAAAAACACTGCTGGGCCCTAGAGGCAGCTCTAGAAGCAGACAAGCAGGGTTTGGGCTCTGCTCCATCTCCTCCCATTCCTCCTTCCAACACGAGTCCCTCTGAGCCAAAGCTAAGGTCAATTAGCAAAGCAAATGTGGGCACGTTTCCATTCTCGGTGCTTGGGCTGCTTTACATACGCCCATGAGTATTTCTCATCCAGATCTGACCTCTCAGGAGCCCTCTTCTCTCCCTGTGGTTTGGAGCAGGCTCTCACCAAAAGCATTACACAACGTGTATCACTGGGCGACATGTGTTCCATGATTCCAGCAGTCATGAATGAGGTATGAGAAATTGGACATGATATTGCATTTCCTGTTCATGCATCTGTTGGATAAGCTGTTTGGAGTCCGCTGCGTCAGCCAGGGATTGCTTCTTTCCTACATCATGGCAGTGTCTGTTGGTTGGGCTATGTTACGTCTGGTGATGGAATGAGGGAAAGAAAAAAGGAGCACATTGAAGGCAGAAGTATTTAAGCCTGGACAGTTCTGTGAGCATATGTGTGACACATTCATGGGCCGGTTTGTCAGAAGCAGGGATGCAAAACCCGAGCCCCCAGCCGTGTTGAGCAAATCAAAGGGTGGAAGTGAGAAGGAATTCCACAGCGCGTGCAAATCTTGCCCGAATGTTGCTGTTGTGTTGCTTCCCCTCCTGGCAGTGGGGAAATCTGCCATACAGCCCCAATCACCACCGGGTCATGTCTCCAGTGAGCTCCCAGGCTCCCAGCATGGGCTGTGCACTGGGTTTGGAGAAGGCATCCTCCATGCAAACTCATCATGCGTCGGGAGGGCTGAGGGCTTCTCACCCCAACACGGAATTGGCACAGGTGGAATGAGCAGATATGCAAAAGGGCATTCTTTCCTGGATGGAGGGATGGTGCTGAACTGCCTCCCAGTGATGCAGCAGAGGTGTTGTGATAAACTGATGGTATCTGCAGCTCAAGTGGATATGAGTTTCTGGAGAAAGTCCAGTGATTTTCTGCTCCATTTGACATCTCCCACACAGACTACATCCCTTCTTCCAAAGAGAAGCAGTATTTTCCTTCTCTTCCCTTTTTCTTTTTTTTTTTTTCTAAGAGAGACTCAGGAGATGGGGTAGGAAATAATGGAACGAAACAAAAGAATCAATAAAAATAATTTTTGTGTTGAATGGAGAGGAAATTCAGAGAAGAAAAAGAACAGCGATTTAATGTGAAAAATGCATGGGGAAAAAAAAAAAAAAAAAAAAACCAACAAAAAAATTCATTTCATCAGAGGCATTTTGCAGAACCTGTGACTTCCAGCAGCCTGGCTCCTGTGCCACCTGCTCAGAAACTGCAGGCACAGCGGGGCTCAGCCCTCATCTCCATCCCCAAGATCACACTTGTGGATAACTTTCCTAGAAACCTTATTAACCTTATTAATACTATTAGTATAACCTATATCAATACTGGGCTTGGATTAATATTTCAATGTAAGTAGTGTCCTGACCACTCCCCTGGAGGCATCAATAAACTGCATCTCTCAGCCATGGGTCAGCAATCCCTTCTCTTCAGGCACATCCCAGGCACGTTTCCTTGCAGCCCCTTCTTTCTATTGCACGAAAGCCATCCTCTCAAGGGCCCTTTCCAGAGTGGTGCATTCATTATGGCTTGCATTAAAATTAGTACATCTTAATATGAGCTTTGCCATAATCACATAAGAATGAGGTACCTACATTAACACAATGAAAGCTCCTTGAAGCCATTTACCATGCACAGGTACACCAAGATTAGACCAGTCATAATAAACAGCGATTAGGCATGAAATTGAACCAAGGGAACTGTTTTAAGACAATGGTTTATACATGAAGTAGTACCCAAAAATATCTCCCAAGCACGTTACCTGAATGATAAACGAAAACAGAGCCTCAAGTAATAATAACAATGTAAAACAATTTGTGAAGCCTTTTCTAAGCAGCACCCTGGTTAGATTCCAAAGAAAATACATGCAAAAAATATTCAAAATCCCACGCGGTACATTGACTTTGGCCAGCTCCCAGCTCCTGGGTATGAAAGCTTTCTCCCAGTGTTTTGCAAGTAAAACAAGGTCTTTGAATGAGGGCCTGAACCTGCAGGCTGCTGAGCACTTCCTCGCTGATACCAGTGTCTGTGGGACATGGTTTAGTGGGCACGGTGTGGAGGAGCTGACAGCTGGACCTGATGACCTCAGTGGTCTTTTCCAACCTTAACGACCCTGTGATTCTTTATCTATGGTGAGCATGACAGACTACTGCCGAGCTCTTACACAAGCCAACAAATATTTATCCGATAACGAAACCCATCGTAGCAAACGCACACAAAAATGTAAAAAAGCTGTGTTGTGCAATGCCTTTATGTTGCTTTCTTATTTTTTTTTAACAGAAAGTAGCAGACCTTCAGACACTTCAGCCCCTGCTGGAAACTGCTCTGGCAGCGGACCCGCTCTCCCCAAGGCTGGTGGGAGCTGCTGGAAGCACTCCTTTGCCTCTGAGCACAGAGCAGGATTGGGCTCTGAGCCCTTAATCCCTGCTGTAAGGAGTGGAGCGCTGCACACAAGATGTAGCAACAAAACAGATTTAGTTCAAGGTTAGTCTCAAGAACCCTTATCTGATCACTGACAGTAATTTATCACACAGAACCCATCATTAGTGTCAAGCTGTTTTATTACCCACTAACTTAACACTGTTTTACCAAGAGTCAAGTGTGATGTCACTCATGTTAAAGTAATTTACAGCTAATAGATATGAGGTAGGAGTCGATGCTGAGTTCCTTTCATACTCAGAGTGAGCTACTTTCATTTTGCCCAGTAAGCAAATGAGAGCAGAAGGATGATAACACCAGGGAACCATCCACATGCCTTTGTGCCCATGCACAAACAGGGGATCTTGAGAGTTCACCCAGCATCTTCATACACAAGAACTCAGCTGCAGACGTGAGTTCTGATATCACAAAGTTTAAAGGGCTGGTAAGATTTAAGACACAGTAGCAAATTTGGTTTTGCAGGACTGGAAATGTGTGATGCTTTGGTCACGTGGAAGTTCAGCACATGAGCAGAAGGGAATCCCTGATGGGGTCCAACCGTGTGCCACAAAACCTGGCATAGAATCACAGAATCATGGAATCACAGAATCATGAAGGATGGAAAAGACCTCTATGATCCCCAAATCCAACCCTATCCCACCATGGCCACTGACCACATCCCTCAGTGCCACATCTACACTTTTCTTGAAAAAGTCTAACCTTCAGAATTCTGAGGGGACATTTGGGATGACTTGTTGCTCCCTTTCCAGCAGGCTCAGCCTCCAGGGTGAGTATTGCCTCCATCTGAACATGGAGAGGAGTTACATCCACCTCGGTAACAACGTTGGTTACAAGAAGTGGTGATGGTATGAACACTGTTTTCCTTCTCTGCTTTCCAGCCAATGCTGCTCAGTCCCGAGGTCAGCCCCAGTGCAGGCTGTGTTTACAAGAGAGTGCATTTCCCATTTCCAAGCACTTGCCGTCTCCTCTAATGAATCCTCCTGCTGACGTCTCCAGGATCCATATTCTTAGCCTGTGGGACTTTCAGAGATAATCCTGACTAATGTGTATATATTCAGAGAGGTTTATTGTAGAGAACTGTACGGTTGGGATAAGGGAAAGGGCATCCTATATCAGTTCACCTCTCCAATTTTATATCCATTAAAGAGCATTTTAAATCACTGCATCTGCTATTATTTCTCCCGGAAGTTCCCAAACCTTTGGTAATTTGCATGAAGACTTCAAATGGTCCAGGAGCTGTGACCCTGAAGACATTGTAAAAAAAAAAAACAGCCAGAGGAGGTCTCTCAGGATTAAATTTTAACTGTTGTTGGGGTCTCAGGTAAATATCTTGCTCTGAAAACACACCTGGACTGTAAATCATTGCAGCATCACTTTTGTCAGCCCTGTCAATAACTGTCCCAGTCTGCAAATTCTGTTTGATCAAACAGCCCTTGGAAACACACGCGTTCAGTGGTGACCTTAGCTTCAACCCACGGTGCCCATTGTATGCAGATCAGCTACAACCCTGGAGAGAAGACCCAATTTTGGCTGTGGAAAAGGCCCAGCTGACCAGCTGTGGAGCTGGAGGTTTGGAAACACTGGGCAATGCCTAAACTCTGTCTAGAGACTGGCCTGTGTGCAGGCAGATGAGATATATGTACTCATCATTTTCTGTCTACAGGGAACCAAATAAAGTCTTGCCAGGACTTCTGCTTCTGCATATCTCAGCTTGCTTCAAGTCATTCCAGTGGCTCCTCGTAACACATGGCTTTGCTCAGTGTGTTTCTGTGCAATCTCAGGAGTGAGCAGGAGATTGCAAGTGGCCCAGTGCCGAGTACTCCCCCATGCACTACTATGAACACAGGACCACAGGGTTTCCACTGTGCAAGGAGAAAGCAGTTGGGCAGCACCAGCTATGGCCCAGATTCTGCCTTGACTTTATATTTGCAAGTCTAGAGAGGTAAGAAAAACCTCTATCTACCTCCTCACCAAGTCCAGAGCATTAAAACACGGAAGCAGTTGTCCAGATACTGCAAGAGGTGCTTTGCTTCTGCTCTGTCTGTAATGGTCACCTCTCCCTCTCCACACCACCTTCTCAACTAATTGGAGCCATGTTTCCATGCCAAAGTGGATGAAAAATGCAGGCAGTGAGGGCTGAGAGGTTGCACAGAGGGTGAAAAATGAGGGTAGGGGAGGTCAGGGATGCAGCCAGAGAGGCAGAGAGAGGTGGCAAGGGGATTTGAGGGAGGTGGAGAAGGGTTGCTGGCCAAAACCACAGCAGGTCAGACGTGGTAGAGAAGTTGTGAAAAGAAAGAGCAGCCTGCAAACGTAGTGAATGAAGGCAGAAAAAACACTGGATGTGGGGGTATTAAAATTAAGCATGGCAAAGCAATGCAGCGAACATTAAGTTTAGTTCTACTAGATAGGAAAGGCTGAACTGTTCATTCGTCACATCCTTTCAGTGCCTTGCTTATGAGAATCCATTGTGCCATTTCTTCCTCAAGGAAGATTATTTTGAAGCACATAAAATAGACGAAGAGAAAGGTGCAAAAAGAAAATTAGCCCCAAATGCAAACAGTGCTCCAAATTCATCGCTGGGGCATCTTCATTAACTTCAGTGGAAGATTTCTACAGACATGAATTCAGATCTGCATTTATAAGTGCACATCTGTTCTATGCCAGTGTTTTGAGTCAACAACTTCACACCAAAACTGCAGTGGAAAAAAATAAATGCTTCTGCTTACAGATACAACATTAAGTGGACAATGAGCATTAATATTGCAGTTGACTTTGGACTGCAAAGCAACATAAAACTCATAAGCAGAATAAGGAGGAAGCATGCTTTAGGACCCAGGTGCCTTCTGGTCCTTCAGAATCCAATTTGTGCAGAATTCTGATTAAAAAAAGACATTTGCATCTCTTCAGCCCCTGGAAGAGGGCAGCATCTTCTGTACAGCCAGGCTCTCAAGCGGCTGGATAACCCGAAGACTTCATAAATTGTCATTTATTTTTAAAGTTCAAAACTCATTATTTCCATCCACTCTGTACACATCTACAAAGGTATAACATTGGAGATCTGGAGTCAGAGTGGTTCTAAAAGCCCAAGTGGTTTCTTGCACTGAGGTGTAGCTTCCTCCTGGCCTGAAGCTGTGTGCAGAAGCAGACCCACTACCCCCTCCGAAGCCTTCCCTGTGTCCCTGTGAACAAACAAGCTGTGAGCAAAGGACCAGAGATGATCTCCAGATGCTGAAGAGGACCACAGAAGCCATGAGGATGGCAACACCAGCACAGCCCTGCTGCTGGGAGACATCTGAGGCTGTGTCTGCTCTGGAAGCTGTGGAAGAGATGTGTCCGAAAAAGAGCCATGCTCAGGAGCCATAGTCTATCCAAAAGCTGTAAACCAAATACTGGGGTCAGTGAGTGCTCTCTTGTTTTCCAAATATGACTTTTAATTTAATACTGAAAAGGTATTCAGCCTTTTCAAGGTTCAAGGCTGTTGGGGCAGTATCTAACTGGTGAGCAAAGCACCATGTCACACAACTCCTTGGTCTCCACTTTTCTCCTGTGTAGACAAAACTACATTCTACTCCTACACAGTCCGAAGTTCCCAAATTCAGTAGCGCCTCCTAAAAATCATGGCACTCCCAAACAATAATGAATCTGGATTTGCTGTTCCAGTTTTCTTTTTTAATCCTTGAGATCTCCCTTTTGTCCCATCTCCTTGGCACCCCACAAAGCCAGACACTTTGCTTATGAGAACACTGGTACTCACATTAAAATCTGAAGTTTCAGGAAAAAACAGCTGGCATCATGGGATTTGAGGTGAAAAAGTGAGCTCATATCCCAGAGTGTCCCACTGGGAGAGACCACTCATCTGTGGGAACACGCTAAAAAGATCTCCTGTAGGCTTGGGCACCAGCATCCTATTTCCCAACATTTAGCAGTCAATAGCAGCCCCAATCTCCCTGCACAGCACAGGAAGACCCACTGCAGTCTCTCCCAACCACGCCACACCAACCAGGTTACATCACGACTTTGGTCGCCGAAGCTCCTCGTTCCCTTCCCTCCCCCACCCCAGGAACAATGGCTAACTGTTCTTTTTCCATCTATAAATTTGTCTGAGTTAACAGTTCCCAAGATCTGGCAGCAAGCTGGAGCTGGGAGTGAGCTGAGAGATAGGAGAGTGACAGTCTGAAATGAAACACAGAGCCGCTGGGCCTGCAGCCGTCAGACAGGAGCCTGGCTCCCTCCCTTAAAGATTAGCGAGACTCCTTCGCCGGAGCCCTCCGCATTCCCCAAAATCCTAGCAACAAAGTGCTGTCTCTCAGCCGCCAATGAATCATGTGAATTTAACCTTTCACCTGGCCACAGGGAGGTTAATATACCAAAATAGCCCTTTTTTTTTTTCCTTCTTCTTTTTTTCCCTTCTATTTTTTTTTCCCCTTCTTTTTTTTTTTTCCCCCTTTCCCCATTTAGTGCCTGGGAAGTGGGGAGCACAGTGGAAGCCCCACATGGCTGGGTGGGCTCTGGAGGTGGTTTCGTGTTGGAGATTTTGCTCGCTGCTCCTCTGCTAGCTGCCATCACCAGTTTGTTCAGAGAAACTCTTTCCATTTTCACAGAATGAAAAACATCATGCAGCACAGATCCAGGTTGGTTGGATCCTCACTTCCACCATGGTGCTGAGCCCCTGCTGGGAACTATGCTGAATGTCCTTGTGCCATGGGGTTGGAGTAAGGTGGAAGCCCACAGAGACCCCTGCCTCTGATAACCCCGGGATGCTCCATTTGCCCATCTGCAAACAAGGAGGTGGTGTGAGCCCTCCTGGGCCGCTCACAGCAGTGGCTTTGCAGCCCCAGCCCACACCTCTGCCCTCATCTGCTGTGGGATCCCAACACTTTATGTTAAATGAAAATAAGGGAAAATGCATTTTAAATAATTGAGGCCAAAATCACACAAGCAAAGGCCACAAGCTCATGCCTAGGTACCCATCTTTAGGGGGCACAAATTGTTGTTTGTGTTTGGTTTGCTTTAAATACCAAAGGAAGTGGGGTGATTTTTGTGACTGCTGTTGACTTGAGAGTGGCTGGAGGAACAGCTGAGACTGCAGCATCCCCATGTTCAGGGCTGTTAGAGGACAGCAGCCGACATCAGCTCTGTGGAACTGTTTTTATTTTTCATGCCAGTTAAACTCTTATGGGCTAAGGAACAAAACAGGATTGAAGCTGAGAGTAAGAGGGGGAAAGATTCAAAATACTTTCCCTCTCCACTAATGCCCCTCTACCTGAGAACCACTGCCACATGCATATAGCAGGAGATAAACATTTTTTGGCAGAGCCTACTGTTTGTTTAACCCCTTTGAGCTTCAGCCCTCTGGCCCCCCTCACTCCTACAGGCACAAACCCCCTGTCCCTGCTTGCCTGGCCTGGAGCAGCTCACCCTTTGCCCACAGCCCCTCACTAGCCTTGGAGACAGGATAGGAAGGGGCTCAGGATACAGTGGGCAGGAGGGATGTGGAGCAGGGGATGGGGACCACAGATGCTGATCCAGGGTAGCATAGACCCTACCGGTCCCTTCGCATAGGTCCCTCATTTTCTTAGTTCACCTGAGCCGGAGGAAGCAGCCTCTGGGGAGTTCGTCCTCCCCCTGGAGCCATTCATTTGGCAGATGGGTGAGGAACTAGAAAGCTCAGCGCTGCCCATGGGGGCTGCGGGGGCCAAACACTCCATGGGTTCCCCTTCGCAGCAAGGCGGAGGGCCGCGAGCCGCCTCTGAGCCCCGGGGGAGGATGCTGCTGCCCGGGAGAGGCGGGGGGAGGAGGGGAGCGTATTTAATTAATTGCCACCCTCTCGATGGAACGAGAGGGACTCGGAATTCCCCGCTCAGGGTGCGCCTTACCTCTTGCCTGCCAGGAGCAGCAGGACTGGGTACGTTCCTACCCTCCCCTCTCCACTTTCCATTTCTTCTTTTTTTTTTTCCCCTTTTTTCTTCTTTTGTTGTTGGAGGGGGCTAAGGGCCCCCCTCGGGACCTCGCAGCGCGCTCCCGTGCGTCCGCCCCCGCGTAGGGCTCACAAATCAGCCGGAGCGGGATTAGGGCCGAGGGGCCGGGGCGCCGGGCAGTCTGTCCCGGGCCGGGGGAGCCTCACCTGGAGGGGTCAGGCCTCCCCCGGGAGCCGTGCCGAGAAGCACCGGCCCTCCTCGGACCCAGCCTGGACGGGGGGCACCGTCTCTGCCTCTTGCAGAACGCTGGCATGGAAAAGCAGGGACGGGTCCGACCCAGCCTATCTAACGGCCGCGGTGGCAGAGATCTGTCCTAGGGATGAACTCCGGGTGGGGATGGAGGAGAGGGATTTGGTCTCTCCAGGAGTCCGAGGAACACTTGCCCAGGCGTTTGTGTCTGGGTTTCTTGTGCACGTCTAAACTTCTTTAGGATCTGGGGGATATGCAGAGAGCTCTGGCACTTCATGCTCGGCTCTGCGCCCACATCGGGTCCCGCTCGAGTCCCACACAGCGCCGGCACCGTGTCCTGCCCGGCATTTGGAGGGGAGGGGAGAGGGGGGTGAAGGGGCTACCTCGGCGGTGCAGGGAGCGTCAGGGAGACCCCGCCCGTTCCTCATCCCACGTCCCGGCCGAGTGAGGGCTGCGGGCGGCACACCGACACGGCCGCGCCGTCCCCTCCATCTCGGCTGCCCTAAAGCATCGTCCGCGGCCGGTTCGAAGGAGGATCTAGGGCCGATCCGTGCGCTGAGAGCAACTCGAATTTTTCCAAAACCATCCAAATAGCAAAGAAAGGCAGGCTCATTCCGAGCGCCGGGTGCGGCCCCCTACCCCGTGGTCACCCCGAACTCACCGTCTCCCCATCTTCACTATCGGCTGCGCGACTAACACCCAGGCTGCAGTCACGCGTGGACGGGGTGGCAGCACCCCGGGCTTTGCCCAGCTCGTCCCGCAACACGCAGCCGCTCCAACCGCGGAAAGTTGCGGTAAACTGCTGGGGTTCGTGCTGGAAAGCCCCGGTGCGGGATCACCTGCCCGCAGCCCTGCGTGTCCCCGCGGTTCTGCCCGGGGCGACTGCGGGAGGAGCCACCTCGGAACCCGCCGCTCCGGTTGGCAGCACCGCAGGGCAGAGCTGATGCCACGGCGAGGAAAAATTGAGTTGGAAAAGTGCTAAATCGGAGGGGGCTGAATACACGCACAGGCAACGCATCTGCGGGCAGGTTTTCGTGAGGCTAGCGAAAATGCCCCCGGATTTCAGCATAGCCTCGTTTCTTTCAGTGTTCCTATTTTTATTTGAACACCACAAGCGATAGGAACGGGCGGTTCGCACGTTTATTATTATTATTATTATTATTATTTATTTTTGATCTTTTCAAGACTAAATCACCATTAAATGGCGCTTTGTAATTGCGATGCCTGGGAACTCACGCATTCGCGGGCAACGGCCGAGCCCGACGGCTTCACCCGCTCCCAACCACAGAACCGAAACGAACGGAGCTCCGGCGGTGCTTCAGCCGCGGCTGCCGCGGGTTTGGAGCTGTTTTAACGCGTGAGACGTTTCTTCCCGTTGTTATTTTCTTTCTCTAGCGCACCTTTTTAATATACGTATAAAAATTATTTTGTTTCGAGGGACGGTAGTAAACTGCCGCTTTCTCCTGAGCGTAGCAAGGAAATAAATACTGATCCCCAGCCTGTTGCCTCGCATTATTCGGAGGGAAATAGCTGGCATTCCTGCCCCGGTTTATTTTGGAGCCGAAATTTCCCACCCTTCCCGCAGCGGTGGTCCCCGCGGAGCCGGGCCGCACTCCCCCGACCGCTCGGAGCTCGGCTGCCGGGAGGGCTCGGGGCCGGATCCCGACAGCCGCTCCCGAAAGCAAATCCTAAGAATGACGAAATTATTTCTTCCCTCCGAAGGAAGGGACCGTGCCGGCGGCCGGTGGGGACCGGTCCCGTTGCCCTGTCTCAGAGAAGAGTTAAATCGACCAAATTACCGGGTCAGGAGGACGCGGGGATTTAAGTGCGCCTTCCCCTCCTGCCGCCCCTTCCTGGGGACGAACAGACGGGGAAAATTGGAGAAAAGGCTTCTGCTGTTTCCCGGCCCGCTGCGGGTCCCTACTGCGCGGTCAGCTGCAAGGGAGGAGGCCGCGCTCCCCCGGGGAACAGCAGAGCCCCGGGAATGAGGCAGAGCAGAGGGAATGGGGACAGCAGGGCCCCGACGGGGCGGCGAGGGGTCGGAGCCGCCCTGAGACCTGGACACGACTGCGAGCATCGCCCCGGCGTCGGGATCACGCGCCGCTGGGGTTGTGCACGGAGAGGTGGGGGCCCTGCTGGTGAGACTCCCGTCCCCAGTATTCTGGGTTTTGTCGCAAACGAGTGCGGGAGCTCTCGCTCGAAGCAGAAAAGCGCTTCGCCACGTCCTCTGCAACCCGACAGCCCGGTCGGAAAGGTCTCGGTGTGTTCCCCTCTGGTTCCTGCGAGAAACCAGGATCCGGGGGGGGACATCGCTTCCCTCTGGGACAGCGGAGAAACCCAGAAAAAATAAAGCCGGGAGCCACCCCCAGCCCGGGGGCGGGCGGACACCTCCATCCCTGTGGCTAGAGGTGGGAGGGGGGGTCAACAGGAAAGGGGGGACGCGGGTCGTCCTCGAGGGCCGCATTCTGCCCCCGTCCTCCCGGCGCCCACGGCCCCGCTCCAGGGGAGAACCGAAGGGCGCGTCCCCCCCGCCGGGAGAGGAGCCGGCGGGACGTATCCCAACCCCCAACACCCCCGCCGGGAGGAGCCCAATCCTCGCCGGGACCGGGGCTACCCCGGCGGCCGTCACGTGGGCCGGGCCGCACCGGGGCCCCCGCCGTAAAGAGCCGGAGCCGCCGCCGCCGCCGCCACTTCCCCGCCGGGCGCAGCCGGGGACGCACCCACGGGAGACGGCGGCGAAGGAAGGGAGGGAGGAACGGGGGAGGGAGCGCCGGCCCCGCACGGCCTGGGCACAGTGGTGGTAGTTTTCATTTTTGTTTGGTGTTGTTTTTTTGTTTTGGTTTGTTTTTTTTCCTATAAACTTTATTCTATTACTATTATTATTATTATTCTGATTTTCCTGGGATTTCCCTGCATGGTCTGAGCGCAGCTTCATGCCCACCCGGCCATGCCCGGCTCCGCTCTCGGCCCGCTGCCATGTGAGTACCGATATGGGATGAGGCACCCGGGGGTGGGATGCTCTTCTGGGGAGTGAGGTTCCCCTGTAACTGCGATGGCCCCATCAGCACGGGGAGGCCACGGTAGCGTTATTTCTCTTTTCAACAAGAAAACGGAAGGTTGGCCGCTGGG
>NW_024884955.1:2546603-2909327 GCF_019232065.1 Centrocercus urophasianus
AAAATCTGTTTTTTTCGGATCCTTGGAAATGCCCGAGCAGCTGGGACGGGGCCGGGTGGGACGGAGCCGCGGGCGCTGCTGTTCGTTCAGTGGATTTCTTTGGTCGACCCTATGGGACGGAGCGGATCAGAGGAAAGCTTAAAGGAGAGAGAAATCTCTGCATATACATAAAGCGAAAGCTCCTGCTTTAAGGAAAGCGGCGCTTTCACGAGGGGAAGCAAGAAGGGCCTCGGACCGGGGTCCGCGGGGTCTCCTGCAGACGGAGCCTGGAGCGGGGCGTGGGTCGGGGACCGGGGGCCGGGAGAGGTGCGGGGTGCTCCGGCCTCGCTCAGCCGCGACTCTCGGCTCTGCCCCTCAGGTGCCTCTGAGTGAGCGCTTCGGCAACGTCGGGGCGCAGCCGGCCGGGCCCTGAGCAGCCGCCGCCGCCGCCGCCGAGGACGGAACATGTATCAGGGCCTGGCCCTCGCCCCCAACCATGGCCAGTCGGCTTATTCCCACGACTCCGGCAATTTCCTGCACTCGTCGACCGGCTCGCCTGTCTACGTGCCCACCACCCGGGTGCCCTCCGTGCTGCAGACGCTCCCCTACCTGCAAAGCTGCGAGCCGCACCAAAGCCACCTCGGCAACCCTCCGGGCTGGGCTCAGAGCAGCGGCGAAACCACCGCCTTCAACGCCGGCAGTCCGCACCCGCCGTCGGGTTTCTCGTATCCCCACAGCCCCCCGGGCAGCAGCCCCCCGGGGCGCGACGGTGCCTACCAGGGGCCCCTGCTGCTGGGCGGCGGGGGCCGGGAGCAGTACGGCAACGCTTTGGTGCGCTCGGTTAACGGGTCCTACTCCAGCCCCTACCCTGCCTACGTGACCCCTGAGCTACCGCCTTCGTGGACGGCCGGACACTTTGAGAGCAGCGTGCTGCACAGCCTGCAGACAAGGCAGGCGGCCCTGCCCGGCCGCAGGTCAACCTTCGGTAGGTCGCCCTCACCGCCGCCTCTGGGCGTTGAGATTCTCTCGGTTCGAGTCGGAACATCTCCGTGCGCGGTGCTTTGGTGGGGATGAACCGCGCCGCGGATTTTGTTTCCCGTCGGGAAGATTTTACCCAGGGATGGAAGGATGGTTCGGGTAGAGGGAACGGCGGGCTGACCCTATACGGAGCGTTCTGTGCGTGCGTGTGTATGTTTGTGTTACACGGAGGGCAAAGAACGCGTTTCAAAGGAGAGGACAGAGGAGCAGAGGCCGTCCAGCACCCCTCACCCCCCCGCGAATATCTCCTCTCCACAATATCGACTTTGTGCCTGTACTTCAATACTTACCCTTGTGTTTAAATTAGCGGGGCAGATTTATAGCTCCCACCCTTTTAAGTAATTTATTGTGGTAAATGAGTTTATATTCGGACAGACTCTCGGTCTCCTCATTCGCCTTCACCCAAACAGGTCCGCAGCTGCAGCGCCCCGCGGCCTTTGGAGAGGTTCATGCAGTGACCCGTGAGCCCCGCACTGTTCCCCCGCACCCACACCGCAGGCTCTCTTTAAAGCACGACCCAAACAGACGCAATTTTCAGGTCTCGCTGTAGCAATGCTCCCCGGGGTTGTTCCCGCATCCTCGTCCGGCGGCGGCTCGCAAAGCCCTTTCAAAGCCGCTTCAAGACCTCAGCCGCGTTATCATCTTGACTGCGGTGATCCAAATTATCTTATCTTTGCCCCAAGAACAAAGCAAAGCCGGGACGCAGCCCCCTCCCCGCTGGCGTTACCTCCCACCCGGGGATGCTCGGGAGCGCTTCGCTTCCAGGATTTTCTCTTTGTCTCGGAAAATCCGTTGCGTTGTGCGGGGTCGGATCGCCCCGCTCCTACCGAGGGAGGAAATGTCTCCTGCGCTTCGAGTTTGCTGCTTTGGGACCCGGAGGAAAGACCGCCGTCCTCTGTGCCGTTTATTTTTGCTCTTGAATAGTGTAAACCGCTCTTAAGTAGCGTAAACTATACATTTTTTTCAGTTAATGAATTATGGCTTGCTTTTTAAATTCTTTTAAACTTTTTTTTCAGTATCTCTTTTTTTATTTTTTTATTTCCTTCCTTCCCTCCCATCTACACTTTTTTTTTTTAAAAAAAAAATTATTTTGATTTTTTGCTTTGCCTTTTTTTTTTTTTTTTTTTGCAGTCGGATCTTTTTTAAGGCGACCGAAAATGAAGGAGGGCGGGGGGAGGGGGGGGGGAAGGAGTATTTTTCTTTGGAAGAAAACAACGTTCACGTCGAAAGAAATTATTTCTAAAAGAGAGAGAGGAAAGAAAAAAAAAAGAGGAGAAAGTGGGAAAATCCTGCTCTCAAATCGGAGGCTCGCTCCGTTCTCTCCGGGCTGTGGGGTAAACCGCAGTGTCGGAGCCGGGCGGCTCCGGGGGCCATCGGGAGAGGAGAAATGCCCGGAGGAGCCCCAGTGAGGGGATATTTGGGGCCGGGAGGGCCGTTTGTGGCTGCTGAGCATTGCGTGGGGCCGGCAGTGCTGAACCTCCATGCAGACCCCGCACAGCACGGAGCCCCCGGTGAGCACCGCGCAGTGATGGAAGTCGGGAAAAGCGCCCCGTTTAACCCTGGCTTCATCATTACCGTGGTGATAGTTAGGAATATCTTTACAGCCCGAGGAGGGATAACACCATGGATGGACTCTGTTTGTTCTCATCCTGGAGGCATCCACAGCCCTTTTGCGATTTTTGGGGTGTGGGTAGATGAAAATCCCCCTTGCCTTAGAGCAAAATATTGAAAGATGAAGTCGTGGGGGGAGAATAAAGGATTTATTTTTTTTTTCTCATGCTCTGCAGGATGGAGGCAAGCTCCTGGTTATCCCTTGCATGGCAGCAGTGGGGCACGGGGGATTAGAGCCCTGCAGTGCCCCATACACGGGTGGCACGTTGCGATGGGGCCGGCTCCTGACCTCGGCTCTCTCTTCCAGAGTATTTGGAGGAGTTTCCTGGGGATGGTCGGGAGTGTGTGAACTGTGGGGCCATGTCCACACCGCTCTGGAGGAAGGATGGCACCGGGCACTACCTGTGCAACGCCTGCGGGCTCTACCACAAAATGAACGGCATCAACCGGCCGCTCAAACCCCAGAAGAGGCTGGTAAGAAGGGGACACTGCTGGACTGCCTGGGGGTGGCGTGGGGGGCAGGCTTTGGAGGCTGCTGCTGGTGGACGTTCTGTTGGCATCTCTGTGTTAGGGCCTGCTGGATTCTCAGTCTAATTGTGAATAGATGCTGTTGATGTCAGCCAGAGTGTTTCAGAAGGAGCAAAGCTGCGAAATTACTGCTCCCAAAAGGTTGGAGCTCAGCACCAATAAGGGGGAGCGGCGAATGGAGGGGTCCCTGCAGTATGGAAACGTATGGGACTCTATAGGCTGCTCCCAACTCTGTTCCCAGCTTGTTCCCAGCGTAGGCTTGTTGCTTTTTTCCTATTACAGTAGTGATGGTGCGCTGGTTCTTCATAAGGACGTGCAGGCAGAGCAGTTGGAAAAGGCAGGGCTGATCCCAGGCGGGTTGCGATGGGAGCGGGATGGGGGAACAGTTACCACACCTGGAACCTCCTAAGGGAGAATTTGGGGTTTGGTAGTTCCTTGTTTGTCGGCAGCGTAAAGCATTAATTCCCCACATCATGGTGTTGGGCTTCCTCCAATTGGGATCCCATGGTGAGAGAGGAAAGGAGCCTCCTTTTTTTGTGTGCAGTCACTTTGGGATGTTTAAATTTGGTGGTAACAGTTTTGGTTTCAGAGCTTGTCATCAGAAGCAGTCATTACAAACAGGATGTTTGTCTGAGCCGTGCTGGGGAACAGCTGGGAGTTCCTTTTGCTGTTGCTCGGGTGTATTCCCGCAGTTATTTTGTGTGTTGCAAAACAAACTGTTAGCAGTAACGCAACAGTGACAAGTTTCTGTGCAAAGAAACGATAAGAAACAAATCTGGGATTGCATAAAATGCTTCATTTCGCTTTTGATCGTGGAAATGTGGTTCTATTTGCAAAACGAAACAAGCAGAGGCTCTCTGGAAGATCACTCTGTAATGACAACTCACCAAAATCAGTGCGTTCCTGCGATACATTTTATGTTATCCGGTAGGATTTGCCCATCTCACCAAAATGTAATTATGTTTCATACAAACCCCAGCACCAGGCTCCAGCCTCTGCTGAGCTGCACATCTCAGAGTAACGCAGGTGATTTCTTTGGAGCAAACACAATCTGTGTATTGAAAGTCGAACTCAAACCCTGCGTTTCAGAGCCTGCTATCAAAACACAACACTGGCTGAATTTCCAGGGCTCTTTGAGCAGCGTTTCCACCCAGGCATTGGGACAGGTCTTGCCATTACCCAATATTTTGTCCATTGCTATTGGCACGGGGCAGTCAGTAGCACTCGTGAGGCTTTTTTTTAGTAACACTGACATAACATTTCAGCAAAGTTTTCTGATTTAAGATTGTTTCGGAGGGACGAGAAGGGAATTATCACAGCATTTCCAGCCATTTTGTTATGTTGGCTATCAATGCAGTGATAAAGCCCGAGTGAAAGAGCTGATACTCTTATCCAGGGGAAACACTTCAGTGAGGCTGAAATACCTGATGGCATTTTATTGCATGGAAAAGGAAAGAGGCCGTGATTTTGACTTCCCATTCTGAGTCGGGAATGACAGACTTCAAAACCGTGGCTGCTCCACCATTTTGCAGTTCCATTTTGCAACAAGGCAGAGGACAGGAGGACCCACTGACGATGGACAAGAGGGTCCTGGGTGTGCTCTGCAAAGCCACCACCCCAGCTGCTCCCAGCTTTCTGGGCTCGGGGTCGTATAATTTCACAGCCTCTCTGCAGCACCCTTGGGGACGGCTGCCTGCGGTGAAACACGCTGCTGGAGGAGCAATGAGGAACAACGAAATATAGGCACAGAGAGGAAAAAGGGTTTCTTTTGCCCTTTACGTTACGACCTTTGTTCTGTAAGCAGGCGCTGTGCTGCGGTTATTCCAACTTGTGTTTTCACAGAGCAAGGCCCCAGCGAGCACAACGTGGCACATAGAGCACATAGTGCAGATGGTGCCTGCAGCTCATGCAGTCATCCTGTCATTTGCAGTCCATTTTTTCTTTTTTTCTGTGATGATGGCAGCAGGGACAGCTGCTTTTCTTCTGTCTGTATCTGGACGCACAGCGTGGTGGCTTTCAGCAGGAAGGATATTTCTGAGAGGAGGAGGGAAGCATCACTTAATTTTAGGCAGGATCTTCCTAGCCAAAGTTTATTGATACGTTTCACAAGATGATACCTTACACTCAGCCCTAAAAGCCAGACCACCTTCACCACACAGGAGCAGCTCCTGGCTCTGGGTGCCTCTGCCCATGAGCATTTCCCAGAGCAGGAGCAGCACTGGCGACAGACCCAGTCTTGTGCCCGGCAGCTCCCACACCATCCTGACTTAGAATCATAGAATCATTAAGGATAGAAAAGAGCGTTAAGATCATCAAGTCCAACCATCAACCCGTGACCACTGTGCCCACTGACCATGTCCCTCAGTGACTTGGAGTCTTCGCTAGTTCCATGTATCATGTGTGCTGCAGACACTTTCACTTTGCCATCAGCTGCCCTCTATCATGCCGTACTTCTGAAAAGCAAGCAAAGCAAAGTCTCCTACAGCTTTGGGCCTCCCTTTGGAGGGACCTGCCCTGCTGGATCCGAATTTTTCAAGCTGTCCAAGCAGCACTTGCGCACAGTTAATGTGATAGGCACCAGCTCATGGTTCCTCGAGCTTATCAGCAGCACTTGGCTGTCAAGCCGGGTCTGTGAAGAGTTTTTGTTTGAGTGTACGGTGCATTTGTATAAATAAACACTGGAGCACAATGTTGAAGTCAACAACTTCCTAGACAAGGTCAGAGTGGTACAAAGGCAGTGGGGTGGAGGCAGGCAGCAATGTGCTTTCTTTTAGGGGAACTGCTGGGAACCAGCAATAATGTATTGTACCGTTGTCCTTCAGTGAGCAAAAGCAGCCTTGACTGTCTTTTTTCTTGCTACACGGGCAAGCTGTGGGGTAGGGACAGATTCTCACAGGGTTTCTGGGTTTTCTGTGTAACGTGTGGCCATGGAGGATGGTGTCTGCTGTGCAGGCGATGCAAACACAGGCAGGCACTGATGCCTCAGCAGATAGCCCAACACCGTGTGACACCAGGACAGTGTGTTCCTCCCTCCCAGGGACCTGCCCAGAAATTTCGGGGCTTTCCAAAGCGCTTTGCATTGGCCTTTGTCCATCCGCAGGTGATGATAGATCTCAGCAGCCCATGCCAGGCTCCAAATTCCCCCTCACTCCTGTGGCAGGAGCTGCACCTCAGGGCCTTGCCCTTATGGGAGCAGTGTGGGGTGCTGAGCACCCTTGGATGGCAGGGGGCCCTCCTGCTTGCAGAGGTGAATGGCACAGCCTTGGTGGCTCTGAGGCTTTAAGAAAGCTCTAAAACAGGTCCAGGATCATGCTGTGACACCATGCCCCATATTACAGACAAAAATAGCTGTTGAGACCTCTTCTGTGCCCAGCTTGTCAGCTCACACCTCAGCGTATTATTATTTTTGCCCAGTTATTTCTTGAAAGGCAAACCATTTTCTGAGCAATACCATTACTTGCAAATAGTTGCTGAGAACACTTTGCAACCACTGATTCAAAGCATGGGCCCGTCACTGGTATCTCTTGAAACTCAATGCTGATCTCTCTTTGACTGCTAACCTTGTGAAAACATTTCATTTTTATTCCTGCTCACCCCACCTCATTTGTCATATTGATTACTTACGATTGCATGGTATAATGGAAAAATAAACAAACAGGGAATTCTTTATTGCCTGCATCGCCTATCGTGTGCCTTTGAGAGGAATCAGAGTAATTCTTCTCAGGGCTGAATAATGTATTCACACACCTGAATGCAGAGAGGCCGTGATGTTACTGAGATCACTGGGATACTTACTCTTATTAAAATAGTTCCCGTGTGAGGTGCTAAGAGACGTTGAAATGAAACACCTATTAAGCTGACACGTCTGTATATAGAGACCTGTGGATTTTCCAGTGGCTCGGAGTACGGTTGTTAGAAATGATTTTGCTGCTTCTGCCAGAATATTTCCCTTCTTTGTTTGGAAATATTAACGTTGCAGAGCCAGCAATCACAGCACTCACAAAATATGTAATTAGTTAATGTTTGCGTGGTGTTTCTGCAGCCTGTGAGGGAACAGATTATCTGTGAGACATGCAGAAAATAACTCTGCTGGTCCACTCATGGGCCAGTTCAGCTCAGCTCTGCTCAGCTCAGCCAATTGATTCCAGTTGTCTTAAACAAGAGATTAATTGGGGTGTTGCTAACTTTAGTGGTAGTTGTGAGTGCAGAGAAACAGAAGTGGAGTTCACTTAAAGCAACAACAGTTTTTGGCTGTTTGTGAACTGAAAGCCTGCTAGGTATCTTCCTTCTGTCTCCGTCTGAGATATATGCACTGTGCTCTGGATCCTGATCACTCCCAGCACTCGTTGGAGGTTTGTGAAATGGACTGGGAGGATTCTGCCAGGATTATTGAGCTTAAGCGAAAAGCGCTTGCAAATTGGAGTGATCTCATTTGAATGCAATTTCTTTCATCTGAATTTTGCTATCTTCACATTGCGTGTTCCGTGTTTTCCAGGAAATCATTGTAGACGGAGATTTTGTTTTTGTATCAGAGGAAACTTCCCCAGTTTGTCTTTTCTATGTGTGCATTCACGCGTTTGTTTGCTTGCTTTCAAGTCCTCATCGAGACGTGCTGGCCTATGTTGCACTAACTGCCACACAACCAACACCACTCTCTGGAGAAGGAACGCCGAAGGGGAGCCCGTCTGCAACGCCTGTGGCTTGTACATGAAGCTCCATGGGGTGAGGGCAGGGGTGTGCTGGGTTATGGGATCCCTCCTGCTGGGTCTGGACACCAGTCTGCAGGGAGCAGAGCCTGAAGAGCCATAGCTCAGTGCTATGAGACCTCTACCGAGGTTACCCAGAATGAGGTGAAGGGGTAAATGGGAGGTACTTGGGAGGTACACTGGTAATACTCGTTTGCAGAGGATGGAAACTTTTAGTACCATGTCTGTCAGCCAAGAGAAGTCTTCATTCCTCCATGCAGATCTCTTCAAGCTTCTGCCATGGAGGTTCGAGTCTCTTTATCCCATGACTGCTCCCTCCGGGTCGTGTAGGCCCCGGCCATCAGTTTAATTTAGTAGTGCACTCTCATAAGGGTCACCAATAAATCAGGAAAAGGAAAATAGGAAATAAAGGAAAAAATAAATTGTGGGAAAGCCTTAGCTGTTAGCCTTATACATCTTCCAGCCAAGGCCTGTTGCAGAGAAAAATAGCATGTAGTGAAGGACAAGGACTTTAGGTGCATTGCATGAGCTGCAGCGTGTAAATAGGAAAGCAATGCATGTGCGGGAAGGAGCTAAGTAAAACACAATATTAATCATTCCAATCCTTATGAATGTCAAGGTACCAAGACCTCTGGCCATGAAAAAGGAAAGCATCCAGACGAGGAAAAGGAAGCCAAAAAACATTACCAAAGGCAAAACCTCAACAGGTACAGTGCTGCTCCCACCCATCCCAGGGGTTTGGGGCACAGTTCATCTCAGCAGGAAGTTATGCAAAGTAGAAAATCATACTGTGATTTTTCTCGCTGATGATTGCTTTTGCTTTAGGATCTTCATTTAGGCATAGTCCTTGAGTGAGAGGAGGATGTGGGGTAGAAAACCTTGTTGGTATCATGGATCCCGGAGGGATTCCTGCTCTGTGAGCACCAGGTTCCAGCCCTACAGTACTGTGTTCAAGCAGATCTGAGCTACAATGGGCAACAGGAAAAAAACTGGGGCTTGGGGTGGTGTGTTTGGGAGTCCAGAAGGGACTGGGACACATTCAGCATCTGCCCTTCTGGGCCATAGAAGGAGTGGCATGACTGGGCTGTGAATGGGTTCTCCTTCCTTCCTCACAAGCATAGAATCATAGAATGGCTTAGGTTGGAGGGGACCTTAAAGGTCTTCTAGTTCCAACCCTTAAGCACTGCTAGTCAAATACAAAGCATTGCCCTGATGCTGGAGAAAGAGAGCAGTGGCGTTGTGCCACGCAGTGCAGAGCTATCTATTGAAATGCAGATCTCCTTAGGAATAAACCTGTGTCTGTCACGTGCCTTCATTGCCCTGTGCTTCTTTTCTTGCAGGATCCACCACTTCGGCCACGAACTCCCCTTCCTCCATTACGAACTCAGACAGCACGGTCACTTTAAAGTCGGAGCCCAGCACAACCTCGCAGTACCCCGGGCAGGGCATTGTGTCGGTGTCCCAGGTAAGGCACAGGAGCTGTGCCCCACGCGCTTCCTTGTGGCTGACCTGGGTGCCCTGATAAGGCCAAGCAATTTGCTCATTGCATTGAGAGGCCACCCAGTGACCCAGTGGGATCAACCCTGGGTGGAAAGCTCTATAGCTCCCAAGAAAAGGCCGTATGTTATCTGTGCTTTAGACCCTAAGGATTTGTTTGGTGGGAGAGGTGTTTCATCTTTCTGGAGGAAAAAGTGGCTCAAAGTTAACCTGCAGATGGGCATTTGGTGCCCTGTCCTGTCTTGGTGCAGGATCTGAGCCCCCTCAAGCTGGACATGCATGCAGGTGAGATTTTTTTTGTCCAAAACAGATAAATCAGATCTGTGTTACACTCCTGAAAAATAGACACATGCCCAGAGATGTCTAAAGCATGCATGTTGTCAATAAATAAGTGCAGACAGGTGCTGGGATGCTTTCTCCATGCTTGCTGGCCTGGTCACCTCTAATTAGAACGATGGATAACGTACTGTGCCCGTGATCTATCGGAGCCCTGCCACAACATTAGGATAAGCACGATAACGACTTGCTGTCTGACTACACCTTTCCCTTCCCTCTTGGGGCAGGCGCAGAGCCAGTCAGACGAGGCGCTGGCCGGCGGCGAGTTCAAATTTGAGCCGGAGGACTACCCCTTCTCTCCCAGCAGCATGGCCCCGCAGCCAGGGCTGAGCGTGCCGCTGCGGCAGGACTCGTGGTGCGCCCTGGCGCTCGCATAGAACCCCTCGTGCCCGCAGCCTGGCTCACCGCGGGACGGGCTTCTCTTGGAGGATGTGGGAGGAAGACGCCGGCTGGATGGGGTGCCCAGAGAGCTCCTCCCCATCCGAGGAGACCCAGGGTGGCCTCCCTGAGGCTGTCTTTTTTTCCTCCCGGAAAGCTGTCCTCCTTTGAGATGCAACCAGCAAATAAACGCATCCCAGAATCTATGTTTATTCGCAGTGATTTCTCCCTCCTATGACTCCTCTGTGTGCAATTTATTCCACTTTCCAATAAAGACTGCAATAACGTGGCACCGAATAACTTAATTTTATTAAAATGTAAACTGTGTGGCCTCCCTTCTGTTTTATTGGCCACAACAGGGAGAAGAAAAAAGAAAAAGAAAAGCAACGGTTGTTTTAAACATTTACTGTTTTATATTAAAAACGAACATCTCTATAGAGTGTTAGCTTCTGAAGCATTCAGTGTACCAACACCGAGCTGATGAGTCAGACATGAAATAAACACACCGCTCATCCTTTCCCAGCTCCAAACAAGAATTTTTTTTATTATTATTTTAGGCAAACCACATGACAAGAATGGTTAAAACCACCCAAATAATAAAAGAGTTCCAAAACGCTATTTTTCTTTTGTATTTCCTTCATAGTTTTCAACTCCAAGAATTAGAAAATCAGAAATGAGTCTTCCAGAAGTTCAGAGGAAGGCTTGAGGAATGGAAAAACAGAGGCTGTGCTGGAGGTACTTTTTGTTCGCAGCAGCTTTGGGCATGTTTCAGTGAAGAACTTACAGCTTTCAGCCCTCTAGGTTAGAGGTTCCTTTTTACCCCTTTTTTTTTATGGAAAACCAAGCAGGAAATAATTTCCTGGGGTTGTGCTGCAGTAGATTATGGCCAGTGATACAAAACCTATCTGCGTTTCCACAAGTTGGCACCGGCACGTGCCTGCAGTGCTGCTGGGGACACTGGGATCACTTCACTCCTCCGGGTTCCTTTATGAGCGATTATTTGGGATTACATCAGAGCAACCACGGTCTCAGAGTGGGTTTTGGGGCTGGAATCCAAGCGGGGCAATGAGAAGATACAGGGCTTGGAGCTGCAACACGGAGGTGGGCAATGGGGAGAGATGCTTTGCTAGGGGTGCTGGGGTGAGGATGGGACTGTGCTGCATGGAGATGGGTGGGAAATGAAGGGGGAGTGAGGTCATGAAGTTATGTCTAAGGCCTTCTTTATTTGTTATTGCTAAATAAAACCTCCAGCCTGCCTGGACAGCTATTTATGGCCAGGAAACTGTCAAGCAATAGCTCCTTAATATAGAAATTGACCTGTCTAGGGCTTCCTGGAGCAACTCTTCCTCTTGTCAGGAGAGATGGATCGCTTGACTTTTATTATAAACAACAGCTAAAGATGATCAGGGAGAGTGAAATCTGGCATCATGTCGTGACTCATCTGAGATGGAGGAGAGCAGATGCTCTGGGCACTGAGGAGATCGATCCTTCTGACACCTCCGTATCTCAGCAGTGAGCCCACAGCCAGTCCCTCAATGTGAGGGCATGGGGAGAGTTTCAGCCCATTCTTTTAGCAAAGCCCATTGATGAGAGCTATCTTTGGAGGTTTTCTTCTTGCACCTCCGGAGTTTCATTAGTATCTTCGTAGAGTCATAGAGCCATTGAAGTTGGAAAAGACCACCAAGATCCCCAAGCGCAACCCCAGCCCACTCCACCACGCCCTCTGACCATGTTCCTCAGTGCCACATCTGCATGGTTCTTGAGCACCCCCAGAGACCAGAGCACCAACCTCTTCCCTGGGTTCACTGCTACCTTTCCTACCTCTGCAGTGACAGCTTTGGGCATGTTTCACTCTGAATGTAACCCTCGGGGTTTTCAATGCAGAGCTGAGTCTCTACAAGGCGTGTGACACTGGTCCCAAATCCAGCTCAAACAGTACGCATGAGAGTTGGGAAGATAGTAACATCCTTGTTCATTGCAAGGGAATTGGAACAGATGACCTTTAATGGTCCCTTCCAACTCAATCTATGCTACAGTTCTATGTCCCAGGCTCAAGGGAATGTAGGGTCCCAGCTTGACATGCTGGGACACAGGAAGGAGGAGCCCCGGGTGCAGCATGAGCAATGCTCCTGGGCACCCTCCCAAATCCCACATTCGCCAGCAGCACAATGCAAGCTGCAACAGAATGATTTCTGCGGGCGAAGGCAAGGGGTCCTCAGTTTCTCATCTATGTGACCCCGAGGGGCAGAGTTATTTTAAAGGCAAACAAGAAGACCCAAACAATGCCAAGATGTTGACACCAGTGGCTCCAGCGGTTTTATTTATTGCCTGTTGGTAACCGTTGGCGGGCCGTTGGGATACTCTGGGGCCTGGTGGCTGACAAAATGGGGCAGGGTGACAAGAAGTGAAACAATTGGGATGTATGTAATTTTTCCTTCCTGCACTCACTGGACGGCATCATCCATGAGGCCGGTTTCATGTTTCTCCACGGTCTCTTCCAATCTTTTGCTCTCATCCCTCAGGCAGGAGCGGATTTCTGCCCCTAACAGAAAGTCAGCCCTGCCTGTACAGCCCTGTGGGACAGAAAGAACAAAAAACACAAGGGAAACTTGGGGTCTTCTCAGCTCACGCTGTGTGCCCAGACCTGCTCCCACTACCCTGCTCAGCCTCTCTAGGAGTTTGAACATTCAGGATGAGCAGACTGGCCCCAAAACCAAGGGCTGAGAGAACAGGACCTGCAGCTGACCTAGTGGTATTGGGATACCCATGGGACCCCCTGGCAAGGAAGCTGCCCTCTTCTCCCCACCAGGCTGCCACTGCCACGTGTTGTGACCCACCTCATCCCTGCCCACAAAGCTCCAAACAAGGCTGATTAGCAGATTAGTCTGGAGATTGACTTTTATTTCTCCTCCACGAACCTTTCTCCCTCCCGCTGGTGCTCACTCATTTGCAGGCACGTGTGTATTTGCTCTTCTACAGGTTTGGTGGCTTGTGGACAATAATTATCTTTACTGTTGTTGTACAGCTGCCTCGGAGCTATCAATTGCTTTTGTTCAAAGGTCACCTGCCCAGATGATTTTACAACCTGACTACAATGATCTGTTCCATTTTGCACTTTATACCAATGCCACAGTGATTTTTACCAAGTCAGCAAATGAGTAATGAAGCACTTGAGCCTATGAACACTCCATTCCTGTTTATGATCATATTAATAGCACAATAAAATCAGCACTCACCCAAGCAGTTGCTTTCAAGAAAAAAAAATATTTTTTTATTTCTGCATGGAAAATTGTGGTTTAATTTCTAAGGGGAACCCCAAAGCTGTGGACTCTGATAAAGCACCACTTCTGTAGTGAAGAGAAACATCACTTTTTTCAACATTGGGCAAAGAAGTTTTCAGCACAACTTGTGTGGTTCTGTCTGAATAACAAACGCTGCTCAGCTGCAGGGAGGTGAGCTCTGGCTGCTCCTCTGCACAACCTGAGGGACACACCTGAGCCCGGGTGCAGACGTGCACCCATCCATGGTTAGGCTGATCTGCACCAGCTGAGGTGTGAGCCCATTGAGGTTATAAGGATGGAGGCACACCTTTTCCCTTTGTGCTGTTGGTATTTGGCTGTTGTGTGGTGAGCTGTGTGGCTCCAAGAGTGTTTTCCTGGGAAGAAGGTGGAAGCAAGGCTGTGAGCCAGGTACAGCAATGCCTATTGGTGTTGAAGGGGGTTTGGTGTCCTGTGGGTGTTGAGTGCTCTGGGAGCTCTTTGTGGCACAGGGAGATGAATTACTGACACTTCTCAGTCTTTCTCCCTGTTTTTTTCCCATTCTTTTTATTGCAAAGTTGTGGTGTATAACTCAGGAAAACAGCCTGTGTTGCTCTCCTGGTCCATGTGCTGCAGTAATGAACTATCTGTGCTTCTTGCTTCTATTGCAATTAACACAAATCTCACTATTGTATGCACAATCAAACAGCTCTTCTCCTTTCATCCCCTCAGGTGGTCCTTCTCAGATACGGCTTTGTGGCTGGGGGTGCCAGGAGGCAGTGTTCCCAAAAACCTCTCTTTTTCAGTATGAATTTACATTGAATAACCCAAAAGCCACTTAATGAGGAACAGTGACATCTTCAAAGTGCTTCCAGGAAGCTCCTCCAGGGGAAACTTGGTGAGAAGCACCACATACCAGAAAGGCTTTTGTTACAGGGAGCATATCCCCATAGCCTGATGTCCTCATAGATTGCTGTTTTTTCCAAAACCTCAGCTTTCCAGTAGTAAAACTTCTATCCAACAGTACCACCAGAGTTAACGTGCCATGGAAGTGAACTGTGTTGAGAGGAAAGGAGGGGACCAGTGGTCAACTGTTTCTATGGTTAAAACTGGAGGAAAAAAAGAGGCCCAAGCAGCTCAACCCCCAGTGCCCTAATGATGCTGGGAATATAGGCATTAACTAGCCATTTTCCTGCTCTTGCAGGCTGTCTTTACTTTTATTGGGAAATGCATTGGTATTGGAATTCAAAGAAACTTTTACAGTGAACAGTTCCACTGCATCATTAAATGTGGCTGAGAGAAGACTGTGACTACTGTGTTTGATAGTATCAGGGCTTGAACTGCCTTCAGGGCCATCTCCTTTGCTGGCATTGAATCTTTGTCCCACCTCCATCTCTTACCTTGTTATCAGGATGCTGTTTGCATTTCCTGGTAATTCTGATTCCCTATTCCACCTCTGCTTGCATTTTCCTTAATGTGGGACTGCCTAGAGTCTGAACGAGAAGGAAAGAGAGGTGGGCACAGATGGATGCAGTATGGGGCCCTAATGTTGCTATTACTTCAGGTGTTGGTATTATCCTTCCCATCTGTTCACTCTTTGCTTGTAATAAAGGAGAATAGCTCTGACTTGTGGAATGAATGGAAATGATGGGCATTTAGCTGCAGGAGCCTACAGTTAACATCTGGCTGCAGTGCAGCGCTCAGGCTCCTCTTAGTGCTATGGCCCCTGTGAGCAGGGCAGGGAATTGTGTTGGGGAAACCATCCCTGTGTGCTGGAGCAGGACTAAGGGGAGCGGCGAGGTGAAGCTGGCTGTGTTAATCATTTACTTTGAGAGCAATGGAGGCTAGAGTAGAAATTCTGTGTATATAAAGATCTGCAGGCATAAATGTGAAGCAGGGAAGCTGCTGCTCAAAGGGCACAGTGAAGTGGCCTTTTGGGGAGGGAGTTTACTCAGATTCACCTTTGTTTGCTCTGTGGGAGTGCTCTGTCACCACTATGGGATGGTATGGACTGGGACTGCTGGGTGACTGCCAGTTCTGAGCCTGACCTTGACAGCTTTGACCCAATTAATGATCAGCATTAAGCATGAGTGGAAAGATAATGAGGGTGATGGCTAATGGTGGGTGTTTGGGGATAATAATAGTGTTTATGCGCCCTTCTCTCTCTGTATAAATTCACCAGGAGGATCAAGATATTCTTTTCTGTGTTTTATGTTGTTTAAAACATACTGTGTCCTCAGAAAAATACATACATACATCATTATGATATCTGTATTGTTACATAAAATACATCTGATAAGGCAGGAGCTTCAGGTCCACTTGGGATTCACTTGGTATTCAGGTATAGCTGAACACATTGGCATTGCCTTCTACTGTTACAAGGGAAAAATACAGGCTGCCACTCCTCCATCAGCAAGTCAATGTCGGCCAATAGCAACTGACATTTCACCACTTTCATTTGGGGTTACTGGTGCTCCAAAGTTAGGGCTTTTTGCAGGATCAAATCCTTCCTGTGTGCTAAGATGCAGAATCCCATGATAAAAAGAGGAAACTGTTCTTGAATCTATTTCTCTTCGTGCATCCCAGAGATTGTTCCAAATCCAGTTTTGTGTCCACGTGACAGGTTTGGTGAGCTAAGCCTCGCGTGCCAGCTTTGCTCTGTGCTCTACATTCAGAGAAAAGGTACCTTTGGTGTTAAAGACAGCTCTGCAGCATAGAAAAGTCATGTGATATATTGGAGAAGGATGAGGTCCCAGGAAAGCTGCTCCCTAATTCTCCATCCCTGCAGAAACTTGGTCTCATCAGTATTCCTGTGGTGGGTTTTCTCCATTGCTCTACGCCCAGGAGTGATTGACATTGTCTTGAGCTTTGCTTTTAAATCATGTGGCTATGCCTCATATTAAAACATGATTAGAAAGAATTTATCAACTTGAAATATTAATAATGGATAACTCATTTCCAAGCAGCAAGCTTTAATAGCAGCATGCTGCCTTGGACGGGCTCTGCTCTGAGGCTACTGACTTTGACATTGCTCTTGCCCTTATCTTTAGATGCAAATGCAGCTCTTGTCCCCAGCTTGTTTTCTTTCTCTGGACACCCTTTTTTTTTTTTTTTTGGAGTTGGTGTCTCTCCAGCAGGGTGAATGGCCATGAGCTCAGGGAGAGAAGAGCCACCTCTGTTCCATCACCTTGAGGTCCTGTGGTTGGGAAAGCACAAGCAGCACTTGGGTGCTAATGGAGGGAGTGATTGACGTGCTTTGCCCCCTTCCATGGAGGCTCTACTGCATCTGTATCATAAAGGGGAAAGCATTGCGTTTCTGGTTTTGGGCTTGGCACCCAGGAAGGCTGGAGGCATCCCTAACTGCTTTGAGATGTCCTCAGCACCTCCAGGTTTTGGAAAGTTTCCTTGCTTGCCTGGAGTGTTCTATCTTGATTTTTCTTTTTGAAGTGAGTAGTTGCTTTAAAATGAAGAGACTTCCTGGTTTTTCCCTTTCTGGCTTGCTTTTCCCTTGTGGCTTGGTTTGTGCATCACCAATCATTTGTAGTGTCAATAGGCCTTGTAACATAACCACAAAATCAGTTACATCTGGAGTGTGCTGAGCGAGGTCACTGGGGACAGAGTTTCTTTTTTAAAGGCAGCCTGAATAAATGGCAATCGAGCCCTACTGCATTTCAGGAGGCAAAAGCCAAAACCATAATAGCATTCATGTTTTCCAATTAAAATAACTGTTCATCTACTCTTGCATTGAAATTCAGTTTTTATTTTTATTTTTATTTTTTTCAGAGGAAAACAAGCTGGTGGTTGACCCATACTTTGTAGGAAATCGGTTTGGAATTTGCTTATCTCTTCATCAGAAACCAAATCTAAACAAAACCAGAATCTGATTTGAGGCTAATAAGCTTTTTAGCGGAGTATGTGAATGCTTGAATTTCCCACTGGATCCAATAGTGGATTTATTAATTATTTTTTTAACAAAAAAGCCATACCTGATAGTTCCATAGTGCTGCTCAACCAGGAAACCTGGGGACTTCCTTGGGAGGTTTCTCGGAAGACTGACATGCTTTTATATCAACCACCAATGCCTGTTTTTGAGGTGTACAATGGACTGCAGAAAACACCGTGAACATTTAGGTTATTTTTCTACACTGGGTCAGGCTGCCTAAATGTGTTAATTCATTAAGCATGCTGCATTCCTGCTAATTGCCAGCTTGGGTTTAGGCTTTGGGCAGTTCTGAGCGTGTCCTCGAAGCGGAGCCTTATCTCGAAGCTTCCTGAGTCTGTGGAATTGAATGAAAGTCTCACCAGGAAAAGTGGTTTGTTTTGCTTTTGGTTTGTTTTGTAAGAAAGCAGTGAGTTTCCCTTCCCAGCCAGGTCTGAGTGACCACAGAAGCTCACACGTTTCAGCGCTTCAATCTTTCAGGCTCTCCAGACTCCTGAAGTTCTAAATTAAAAATAAATAGAAATAAGAAGATTCCAGCCAGACACTTTCAGTCCTCCATTGAGATCAGGTGTTAATTCAGATGTGATTTGGATAGAAGGGCTGTGCATTCACAGATCACATTTTTCTTCTCCCAGATCACATTTTTCCCTTCCCTAGGGAAACTTTGTCCAAAATGAGGCACAATGTCAGCATTAAAAATATTTTTTAAAATATAATTTTTAATATAATAATTTTTTAAAAAAATCAACCATCTGGGCAGATCTGGCAGTGGGATGGTTTCATCACACACAGCTGTAAGATAGTTTGGCTATTTGGTATACCTGGAACCCGGTTCAAAAGTCCCATTTGGGGATTTCTTGCAGAGGAAAAGGTCAAATGATAAACATTTTGGGATGAAGTCATCAGCATTGCAGCTGGAAGTTTCTCCTGTGTTAGGACTTAGGGTTTCATTGTCATATACATAGTGCTGCTGAGTATAAATGCAGAATGACCCAGAAATCCAAAGAAAATAAGGCTGTTTGGCAAGTCTGTGCTATGAAGCTGGTGAAATGTTTAATTTCTGACTTCCAGGCTTGGTTCCCTGAGCCTGTGGTCATTTGGATGCTTTTTGGTATAATCCTGATGTGGATGGTCATCTGTCGTGTGTGTGTTTTGCTGGTGATGGAGCTGAGCTGCATGACATGTCAAAGGCCGAATGAGAGGTCAGTGGCAGCAGTGGCCCCAGCTCTTGGTCTCTGGATTTTGTCATGGAGGTAAAGCTTGGCTTGTGTTTCAGAATTGCAACTGGCTGGTGGGGTTGGCCAGCAGGCACAGAATCATAGAACAGAATAGCTCAGGGTGGAAAAGATCTTAAGGATCATTGAGTCCAACTGGAAGGGACATCAGCACGGGGTAGTCTTGCTGATGGAAACCAATCTGCAAACCTGCCCTGCCCCTTCTGTGCTCCCAAAGCAATGGGAACTTCACTTGCTGCATAAGGGCCTGTAGGGTACTGGTATCAGGATGGTGGTGCCCAGTATCTAAAACCTCATCTACATACACATCTGCCTCCATGGGATATTTCTTTTTTTGCACGTAAAACTATTCCCTAACAAGTGGGAATCCAATCCTCTGTACAGTAGTCTTTCTCTCTAAAAGAAGTAATTTAATGAAGGTCCTCCATCTCAGTACAGGATTTAGTTGGGGAGGAAAATAAACTAAATTTGGAAAACAATTAGTAACAATGTTGCCTTAATTTAACAACAGCTTTTATTAGATTGCACTTGTCCAGTGAGATTAATGGACATTTTCCTTTGAAACTCTGGGAGTCTTTCCTAGACACTGGGAATAAGTAGGCTCCTTCAAATGTTCTGCTTCCTACAGGATTTACTGGTGAAAGATTTAATACAATTCAGCACAAACATTTTAACCTTTCCATCTAAAACGCTGAATTCAACCGTTTCCTGAATGTGTATAATTTAAAGGCTTGTGTTTTCCTGTGTCATGCTCTCTGAAGCATTTTATGTCGCCTTGCTCCTATTGACTCTTTTAAGAAAACACTGCGTAAGTATACAGTCACTTTCAGATAACTCAGATGTTTACTTTATGAATGAAGGAGGAAATTGAATACTCAAATAAAGTTATGCATCTAAGTGCCAGAAGCTAACTGCCCTCTTAAATTTGCTTGTCTTCTTGAAAGAGCCTTTAAATACAATTTATGGTGTAAAGAGCTTTTCCGCACTCAGCGCTGAGGAGGAGCTCCACTGACACAGTTATAAATGGATGCTCTCAGCAGGGATCTCCCATACAGGGATGCTCATAGGGCAGGGACTAATGCTCCTTTAGGAACATGTGTGCATCCTATTGATCTGGCATGGGGCTCATGTCAGGATGCCTGCAGAATTTGGCTACAGCTCTCCTGCAGGCATGTGGCTTGTTCATAAGCTCATCACTTGGCACAGGATTCTTCAGGTCCCTGTCTGAGCACAACCTTTTGACAGGTATTGCTTTATTTATGGAAAGAGAAAAGATCGTGGAGTCCCTTTGGGTCTGTCATGTTGCAAGGATTTGGTTGCAAGGTGAGCAAATAGGGCTTACTTTTGTATTCAGTGAGACTCAATGAAGGCTTCTGTCCTTTGGCTCCATGTTCAGGTACCAAAACTCACTCCTGCCTGGAGGAGAGTGGCTATGAAAAGCCTACTGCTGCTTTCTGATGTCTGTGTTCAGAAGCAGGGTCTTGGGCCAGGTTCTGTGTTAGCCAATGACCTTTGAGCCAAGGACTATGGTTATCTGCAGCCTGGCTGGAAGATGGAGGCATTACCCACGGAGGAGTTACTTGGAACTTATGCCCAATCCACTCTGATTTGTTCAACTTTGCTGGATTCTCATAAATTCTTATTGGCCTTGGAATATTTGACTTTATTTTTTTTCTTGGAGATCCAGCTTCTAGTTTTGTTATTGTCTAAACCTGTGCTTCAAAAAGGAATCGGTTGTCTCCATGGCTAAGGGCTTGGATTATGCTTGTCCAGCAACATGAGATGGAGCACCAGGTGACTGCATTGCTGGCTCAGTGTCTTGGATAAAGGCTATGGGTTTGGAGGGGTGAATCCAGCCATGAATCCAGATGTACTGAAGCAGGATGAGCTCTGAGGTGTGTCTGCGGGGAGAGTTACTGGGCTTGCTGTTCCTTGTTCTGCACCCAAAGAGGAGAGCAGTGAGAGTGCCCCGTTCTCCCAGAGACACTGCTTTGTGCCATGTGGAAGCTGGGATTGGCAGAATAAACTGCAAATAATGGTTATTACAGGATATATGGAAGTACTGAACTAAAAATGTGAGGTCCCTGAAAACTCAAGCAGGTGTGAGAGCAGAAACCCAGATGTGAGTGTGCCAGAAGAGAGGAATGGAACTGAAGAGTGGATGCGTGGAAGAAGAGGTGGCCTTCCTGTTATAAGGAAGACTTTAGGGTGTTGAGGAGCCCCAGAGAGCCTCTTCCGAGCACTTTCCACATGGCAGAGGACAGAGGAGGAGTCCTGGACTCCTCTCAAAATCCCAAATACCTGTGTTGGAGCAGAGGTGTGCTTGGGCCACACAGCAGGTAGAGGCAGCCCTGTGAGCCAGGCAGAGGTCACCCCCAAGGTCCCATCTGTCCCCCGGCACTGCCAGTGGGATCCCTATCGCACGCTAATATTGGATTATGATCGTGAGCCTCCACAATGTCACACTGATAACAACAAGGTTTTTCCCCAGTACGAGCCTGTTTCATTTTGACACGTAGGTATGTCAAGTGAAGGGAATATTTTCCCTTCTGCATCAGACTCCAACTTCACTGAGGTCAGTCACAGGAGCGTGTGTGCAAATGTCAAGGCTGGCAAGGGTTGTGGGTGAGGGTAGAGGGCATTTGTGAGGCTGTGGGGAAGGGAAGGTGGTCCTCAGTGTGAGTCAGATAGTGGTGAAGGCAAGGCTGGTATTGAGACCTGCCTGGCTCTGTATTTCAGAAGTTACTGCAAAGGCACCTAAAGCCCAAAGAGTTCCCAGCTTTCCTAGCTTTAGCTGCGCAACGCTCCTGGACCAGTCTGGAAGAACAACCTCCCTCTACATTCTTAGGTTCTTCTGACATGATGAAGAGTTTGACATTAGAGGATGTCATGTCTCCATTTACTGTGTCCATCAGTGGCCAACGTGAGGAGTTCCAAAGGCAGAACTGAACCAAGAGGTCGTGGTGAAAGCAGTTCACTTAGGTGGATGGATGAGAAGTCTCTGCCACAATTCTGTACAAGAACTTCCATCAGAAATTGATGTTGTCTGACCAGAAGTATCCTAGGGACTGGGACTCTGCTTCCACTTGAATGTGACCTGTGTGCATCCAAATCAAGTCTCCTCTGAGGAAGGAGAGAGGTGGCAGTCAACTGAAGGAGAAAACACAGTGATAAGAAAAAAGCAGCTTTGTGTTGGGACCTCTGATATCCAGAACTGGTTCCCATGCAAACATCACAATTACCTTCTTGCTTCCTCTGAGCCCAAGGGTACCTGGGGGAGAAGACAGTGAAGACAGTGGGACCCGAGGAAGTGCAGCAGCAACCCTTGGGCTCTAATTCATGCACTGAAATGCACAAATGCATCACAACTTGTGTTGCCTGGTCATTTCCTGCTGAAAAACCTTTCCAAGCCTCCGCAAGATCTCTCTCTATATATATGTATGTATGTATACACACATACATATATATGGTATATGTATATCCAAGTCAAGTCAGTACTGCCCACTGAAATGTCAGTGGACAATAGTAACTAAAAATAGGCAAAACCAGGAATTTGTCTGTAATATTTTTGAAATGGGAGGATGGCAAAGCTATATATGTAATCTCAGAATTTGTAAGGGTTGGGGGGGGGAAAAAAAATGGGCCTAGTTTTTTTCAATGAGGAGAACAAAGCGCTGTCACTTAGCAATGTATGGGCTTGATGCAGGCATCGTTCCAGTGCCCTCCTAGGGTGCTGCATGTTCTGGGGCCACTGTGTAATAGGAGCAAATGCTGTATTATAATGGCACTGACTGCAAGTGGGGATTTTAGACCTTCTCCAGTTTGTTGTTTCACTTAAAAGTGGATGGTGTGGAGGATAAAGCTGTGATCAGCGTCACATAGGAAATATCTCGGGCACCAGCTGCTGCTTGGCTTTCTGGTTCACGGCATCACGGCATTGCCTTCAGCCCTCCAGTTTGTGCCGGGCTGGTCTGGAAGCCTCTCCTCAGGCTGCTCCTTGGAGGGCGAAGGAGACTTGAGGCTGCTGCTCCCTCTGCTGACTGTGCCGTGAGTGCTGTGCTCAGCCCCGCACCGCGCGGGAGCGGCGCCCGGCAGGACGAGGGCAGCGGCCCCGGTACCGACGCTGCTGCTTCGGTCGGCGCTCCGAAGAGCGGTTTGCATTACAGCAGTAGGGAGATAAAAAGCAAATAGGAGGTTGAGCGTTTCTTCTTTCTTTATGCATTTCTGTGACAAAGCATGATTTTTATCCAATAATGTAATAATTTTTAAAAAAACTCAGTGAGGATCCATTCTTGAACCAATGCAAACTTTGCCTTTGAATTTAACAGGAACGTGCTGCAATCTGCAACTAGAGCCCTTTGCTTTTTCTCTTGTAGATCTCCTTAATCCTTTAGCAACTATGTGCGTTTTCCAAAGAGGTTTTCTATATATCCCAGGGGAACAAAATCACAATGGGAAAGAAGTTCTCTTTATAAACTGTGACCGACTGCAGTCTCCCTCCAGCCCTGCTGGTAACGCCCTGTGGATATTTGCTTCTCAGAGATTAGAGGAACAAAGCAAGAAGAGAGCAGTGTTCCATTATGGTAGAGTGTATAATATTGTGATTATTAATCATACCCCTCCAAATAATTAATCATTTTTGGTGTGTTATTTGAAGACAAACAGGGCCTTTAGTTCATTATCGCTTATACATACACAGAACTGGAGTCACATCGGTGCTGTCAGACGTGGTTAATCCCTGCCTGGGTTTTGTACATGTCTGGGTATCTGAATCATGTACATGGCAAATGATCTACTAATATGTTTGCTCCACCAGTTTGTTCATATAGAGCCAAATATATGAAAGCATTCAAGCTCCGGAAAGGGCAGATATGGTCCTAATGGAGTTGACAAAGGCATCTAATGTTAAGGTTGTGGAAAAAAAAAGGGCTTGCTGACGAAATTCTGCTTTATTATTTGACATGGAGGGACATGGTTAGTGGGTGTGGTGGGGGTGGGTCAATGATTGGGTTTGGTGATCTTAGTGGTCTTTTCCAGACTTAATGATTCCATGATTTACATTTTATACTGCTTGATGATTTGAACTGGAAGGCTTGAAAGGCAATCAGGAAAACTCTGAGCTCTATAAAAATAGATTCTGGAGGTAGAAACATTAATTTAAACTAAAGCAGAAGGAAGGAATGATGGCTGAGGTTCAGTGTCTCGTGGTAGCCAAGAATGGGAGGCAGGTGATGAGCTGCAGCTCGGCTGGTTCGCAGATCACAGCAGCCACTTGGTTGCCCAGGTACCATCTCATGTTGTCATCCTGCCTGTGTGCCCCACCAGCACAGCTGTCCTCATTCTTCCTCCCAGCACAGTGCTTTGTCAGGCTGAAAACTTGGGCCGTGAATTTTAAGACATCCTTACAAGAACAGAGTCTGTTTTCAGGCTCAGCACTTGGAAGACTTTGCGTGAAGACCGTAACATTTTGATTACAAGTGATATAAAATGCCGTTTGCTTTATTTCCTAATTAATGACAGTACATAAGGCAACAGTAAACTCAATTGCTTCCAACAGCTTTTTATATTCACTCGGAGGCATTTTCAGAAATATGACTCGTGTACCCAGCAAAATCTTTCCTTGACCAGATGTAGAAGGAAAGCACTTTTATTGGCTCCATGATAATATCGCTAAAGAGGAAACAAGCTATAAAAATAAAAATTAAAAAAAAAAAAAAGAATTTGAGAGTTGCTAAACTGAAAGATAGAGAAACAAATACAGGAGAGATAAGAAGGCTTTTTACTGATAGTGTGTCCTGTGTAAATAATGCAGACACTGAAAAAGTCCCTCTGCAACGAGACTCATTAGAAACATGTACGCTGGCCCTGAGCAATTACTTTGATTGTTCCCCAGCTGCTTCTCACAGCAAACGTCCGCAGACCCACCAAGGTTGCAACCATATTGCTGGCTGTGTGTCCTTGCAGATATATGGCCATACTGAAATCAGATAAGTGCAAGTTTGTTGCTTTACAGGCCAGTTTCTGGAGGAGTGCTAGCCTGGGGCAGTAGGTTAAACAAGCACCTACAAACAGGTAGAAAATGAAGCGTCCACTTCCATTGGGAATGAGTATGACCCAAGTGTATGCTGACACACATCTGCTGAGCATGTAGATGTCATCTTGGATTTGAGTTGGTGAAGTGTGGGCACTCTTGAATTGTAATGAAATCTTGTAGGCCATGCCTTTCTGGCCTTCAAAGCCCTTCACTAAGAAGCTATAATTAGAAAACAAAACCACATTGGAAGAAACGAACATGGGAGATTGCAGCCTTTGGCACCATGATAGAAGTATAATAACAGTAAGCTAAAAGCCAATCGGAGCAAAAAATACATATGCTGAGGACATAATTAACTTTGTATTTGTAATGTGAAGGTAAAGAGGTGAGTAAATTATACCAGGCAAGCAGAAAGACTAAAAGCTAACTTAAAGTGATAAAATTTCATGGTAGCATGGAGAAAGATGAGCAGTGGGAGTTGAGATGTAACAAGGCAGTCAAAAACATCTGTACGTAAATGCTTCTGAGTTACAGAAACACTCCTTTCCTTTCTCCTGGTATCTCAAAATTCCTTTATTCTCTACGCGTTTTCCAGAGAGGTTGGACAGAGTCACCCAAAGCCCCCCTCTGGAGAATCAGGGCAGTTGTTGCTTCTGCGGACAACATGGTGACTATACTGCTGTGGAAGTTAAAAGAGAGACACCTTTGGAAAGGCTGGAAAAAAGGATTCCCAGATAAGGCATAAAAAAACATCTTGAGAAAATGAAAGGGAAAGCAAAGAGGCTGCTAACATTTTCTCAAATCCCCTTTCTTTGCAACAACATAATCCTCACAAATGAATTAGAGCATGTATTTGCTCAAAAGAGTTAATCTTTATTAACAGCCCCAGAATGCCCTTCAGCTCATGTACAACCTGGTTCAAAGGTTTTCAAGAAAAACAACATACCATAAACCAAAGGGCAGCACTAATTGGAAGCAATGTAATGTCTTTGAAAACAGTAATAGCCTCCTGTGGGTTAATAAGCGGAAATTAAATTTCGTGTATGTTAGCATAACCCATCACAAAGTACCAGGTGAAGCAAGGGGCACAGGCAGTAAGGATGGGGTTTGGAGTGCACGCAGTCACTATCTTAGAGTAACCCCCATTCCTTGGACTAAGTTGGGATTTCCAAAGGATTTGTCTTCAGCCTGGTTGAAGGAAATATTTTGCACAACGTGGCCCCCATTTCTGCTTTGGTGGTGAGATGAGAGTGGAAAATCTTTGAAGAGGAGGAACGTGAATTTGTCAGCCCTTAAAAGCAATCTTGGTGTCACTCTACCTTTGTCCTGCCACGTGGAACCCAAGCAGTGGTGCAGCATTGCTGTGACTTTGACTTGCGCCTGCAGTTTGATGTTGTCTAGCTCTAGTGCTCAGAGCTCACTGGTGACCTTCAGGGCTTGCCTTCTGTGCTGGGTATACAAGTGAAGGACTAGTCCCACAAATGGGTAGTTTCAATGTTAAAATGTCATGAAATAGAGTAGATAGAAATGCATGCTGGGAATGAGTTGGCTAATGATGGCATTGCCTGAAATGGAGACGGCTAATATTTGGACTGCAGGGTGTGTTGTCTCTTATAAGGAAATGGCTTAATCTTGGAAAGGAGGCAGAAATACAAGGTCAGATCCTCACTCCTCTGCCCTCATTTCCTCTTCTGGCTGTGCTGGCTGCTCAGAATCTGCTGAGGCATCAAGAATTGAGCGTCTTTGAGGCTGGTGTCTGAGATGTCTCCCAGTGGGAAATGTTACAGTGCAAACCCAACCCAGGGCACTGACAGCTGTCAGGGCTGTGGGCAGGGATGCTGGAGAACCTCTCGTCAGTGATGTCTTGTGGGTAGCATGGTTTCTCTGCCCAATGTAAAGGTCAGTCAAACTCACCACAGGTGATCAAGTGTTTGGTTGGAGGTACGACCACTGACCATCTGCATGACTGGGAGTTTGGTTTTGAATATGTGGCCTCAGATATTTATTGTGTCTTCAGTAGCACTCGCTGTACCCGGAGGTTCCTTCGTAATAGGGCAGAGAAACGTGCTGTTATTTGCCTTATTTCCAGCTGTTGGTGATTAAGACAAAGGATGGGAAAACCTGAAAGCCCACATATGCTTGGACAAGAGAAAAGCACCTCATGCACAGCATGGGTTGTGGAAGGATGAGGATGGCCCTGGAGGAGGAATGACTCTTTGTGGCCACAAACCATGAGAAAGCCCTTCCCCAGCTCTCCTCACAGCAAGCTGCTGGTTCTCGGGTTCTATTTTATTTCTGCCTGTCCCTGTGTTTGTGAGACTTCTTGTCTGTAGGCCTCTCCCCCCATGAAACCATCAATCACCAGTGCTGACAGAGGTTCCTGCTGCCCGAAGCGGCCAGGAAGACTTGTTGGAGCCAGAACCCCAGGGGTCAAGTCCAGGTTGTCGTGTCTGAGTGAGGGCTGCTCAGGATATGCGTGGCCTAACGTCGTGTTTGGAAGGCAGCAAAGGACCGAGAGGGAGGAGGAGGAAGGATAGGATGTAATCTTTCATCCTGCGAGTGAGCTTTCAGAATGGGAATATTTCTTTTTGCCTAGGTTTTGAAACAAATGCTGCTGGGGGTATGGCTTCAGGCAGCTGGAGGAAGGGAGTCCCTAGCCCAGGAAAAATGTAGTCACCAACTCTCCCCTGAGAATCTGCTCAATATGCTGGCTATGGGAGAAATGCCGGGCACATCACCCTGAACTCAATGGTGCTTCTCACATGGAAGAAGAAACAGAAGATCTAAAGGCCCTGTGACTACTAGGGTCAGTGGTGGCCGTGTGCATGGCCAAATGGTGCAGGCTGAAAGCCCTCCTTCCTGTGCCAATCCTGCCCACTAAATGTCATGTCTGCCCAAGGAAGCTGGTTATGTGCACTGGGAGCATTGCTTCAGCGCTGAGCCCCCAGCACACAGCTGTTCTCATGAGGCTACCCATGAAGAGTTGATCTCAGTGATCCATGTAGGTCATTTCCAGCTCAGGATATTCTATGATTCCATCCAGCAGGGACAGCAATGTTCCACAGCCCACTTCAGAACTCCTGCTTTATATCAAACCCCATAAAGTGATCTTGCTCACTGAACGCAGCAAGACAGCGGTCCCGTGGCTGGGCACCCACTAAGCATCCCTCAACTAGGTGCTGAGATGCCATCCAGAGCAGTGATGAGTGAAGTTCTAGTCACACCCCATCAGAAGGATGCTCTGCCCCAGCCACACATGGATCTCACCCAGCAGCCATGGCAGAGCCCGAGCCAACTCTCAAAGAGCAGTGAGCACTCGGTCACACTTGCATTGTTTCAACACATTTACATAATTAGTTTATCAAGAAATGTGTTTGGCCTCGTCTGATACTCAGGAAATGCTGTCTGTCATTTGCAGGCATCCTGCGGGGCCCCGGGGAGCTGACAGACCCTGGCTCCTTCCTATCTCTCTTTAACTCCATTTGCTGGGACCATTTCCCATTATTTTCTTTCCATGTAGCACTCCCTCTCCATTTTGGGATTAAAGTAATAGATAACAATATTATGCCTAAAAGAAGGCTGTGACGGGTAGGGGAACAACATGAGTAAGGTCTGGGAAGAGCATCTGGAAAAATGTTAAATGAATAAAAGTGCAGGAACTTGAAATGTTTTTACACCCTTCCAGCCAGATTCTCTGCAGATTGGATCCACTTCATAGAAGTGCCGATAAATGAAAAATTACTAATTATGAATAAAACATTCCTGCCACCAGAAGTTTCTGTTTGCTGGAAAAGTTCCTCTCTAACAAAGCGAGTTTGAATGAGGATGGGCCTGTTCCCACATCTCTGATGAGGACAGACTGCTTACAGGGGTCAGGGTTCAAGTCGGGCAGCCTGAGGCTCAGCTCCCTTCATGCCTAGGGCTCAATGAGCTGGGGGCAGCCCTGTAATGCTCACACAACAGCCAGCTCGCTGCCTGGCATTGCTGCCATGAGAGCAACGGCCTCTCCTGGGCAAGGCTAGGGTGGGGCATAGGGTGACTTCCACCCCAGATCTCAACTAGGTGGGCTTGTTGCAGATTTGCTTATTTTGAAATTGAAAGATTTAAGATGGAGCTTAATTCCTGCGAGTAGCAGAAATATGTAGCATTATGACGTTTTTGCTCTCATTAGTCACCCACCTTTCAGTAAAAATAGCTGAACTGGGAAAAGACTCCATTCTGTTTAATGCCTGGATTAGTAACACAGGAGACTTTGATTTCAGAGTCCTGTCAACCATTCCATAATCAATAATGTTTCAATCTCCCTACAGGCTGCAGAACCAAGGCAAGGCAGGAGAGAGCTCTGCACAAACATATATCTTCAGCACACCTCCTCCAGAACTCCTCTGAGTACTTCTCGTGATCCCGAATGAGTTTTCCTATCTTCAGCGCTACTGTTTGGAGCTCAGGTGTGTGGCTGAATCACTTCAGCTGAACAAACTGCATCTGCTGAACAGCAGCGAATATTTGGTTGTGCTGTCAGCCCAACACCAGTGCTCAGTGTCTGATTTCTGTGAAAGCAGTGCAAAACATCTAAGCAACTAGAAACATTTAAGAAAGTATATGTGATCTATTAGAGCCTGCAGCAAAGGGGGTAAAGCTGAGTTCAAGTAGGTCTGACCGGTGATTTAGGATCACAGAATCTTTGGAGTTGGAAGGAACCGTTAAAGGCCATCTGTTCCAACTCCCCTACAATGAACAGGGACATCTACGGCTCAGTCAGTGTGCTCAGAGCACCATCTAGCCTCAATGATGTTGAAGGATGTCACCGAAGGATGTTGCCATCATCATACATCTGCCCATCATGAGTGGGCTGAAGTAAAATACACGTTCTGAAATGTTCTTAAAACCTTGGTTATACTGATGAAAAGACAGTGTAGGAACTTGTGTGCCATGACAGCTCTGCCTTCAGTATGTTGAACACCCATGCTCATCAGGAACACGTCATTTTGCTACCCTACTTCCATCGGTGATGTAGAACGGTGGCCTTTCCCCTCTGACCTCAACCAGCCACAGCACTCTGAGGCTCATCCAGCTGGAAAGTGCTGTCTTTCCCTTTGCTGAAGATTGATATCATTCCATTCTTCCCTGCTGGGACTAGGGCTCCCGTTATCACAGGGGAGGTAACGTGGGATGGGGCGAGGGCAGGCAGTGCTGAGTGAGCTTTGCCAGGTATCCCACTGGCTCTGCCAAAGTGCTCAGGGCTTTCCTCCAAATACTTCCACCACAGGAGAAATGTGTCTTCTGCTGCCAAGGGTCTGGGAATGCCACTTAACTTGGAGAAAGCATGCACTGCAGCATGACAGCCACTTCACCAGTCAGTACAGGAACGCTTTGTGAAAGCAAAACAGTATGTGCTCCATGCCAGAACTGTCCTCACTAGCAATGGAACACATCAGATGTCTGGTGGGTCCAGGGAGCCTTTCTCAGTAAGAACACGAGGAAATGGGAGCCATGAGTTACACTGTAGAGTCTTCTACAGTTTAAGGCATGTTGGCTAAATATAGGTCACATTCCTGTAGCTCTTCTTACGATAAATGCTGTACAAGCTATATCCAAATCTACTTTCTTTCTTCATAAAGAGCTCCTCCTAGATCCAAAGATATCTGACCCACTCACATCCTGGATCTTTTTGTTTGTCTTTCAGCAAATGAATAAAGATGGTTGCCTTTTTTTCCCTCAGATGTCACCTAAAATGACACCATTTTTTTTGACCTAGTATCGAATCATCGAATCATCGAATGGCCTGGGTTAAAAAGGACCTCAAAGATCATCCGGTTTCAACCCCCCTGCTGTGTGCAGGGTATCCAAGCACTAGACCAGGCTGCCCAGAGCCACATCCAGCCTGGACTCTTCAGTCCTGAAGATCTCCATGGTGTGCATGTGTTGGTGACTTACTGGGTGCTCTTGGACCCCTGTCCTACAGCAATGGCTGCTGAGGTCTGAGGTGGTTGGTAACATCTCTTGTACCTTTTGCATTACCATGCACTGGGACAATACAGATGTACAGCCACATCTTGAGCTGTGTTTGGAGGACTGCCTTCTCTTACTGAGGTCCGTGCCTGTGTGTGTGGTGTCCTCAAGGATCCCTGCTGGTCAAACATCACACAAATGGGGCGTGAGTCACTTGCCAGCAGTAGCTCTTCATATTGTGCAATACTGGGTGCTGAATGAATGAATGAATGAATAAATGAATGAATGCTGAATGAATAATCCTTCCCCTCAGAAAGGGTTCTAAGCTTTGTTAGGTGGCACAGGAGTTAAGAACAGAGGAACCTTGTCCTCAAGCTGACCCTAAGGCTGTGATTAAGTGCTTAATTAAGTATGTAGCTAAGTGAAAGAAGTGGCAGCATGGATGTGACACATATATGACTCAGAAATGCAAAGTTCTCACTTATCCCTTCCTATACTCTCTCCAAATGGCTTAGGGACAGCATCTGGGTAGCAGTACTTGCTAGAGTACTCAGAAACACAGAAAGATATATCAAGCTCATTGCCAGGGACAATGAAGGACAGTTAATTAAAACGCTTTGGAGAACCTCATAATCCATTCTGAGATAAAGCCCCTCTCTGCTACCACTGCTGTGACAGAGGAGCTGTTGTTGCTAACTGTATTCCAACTTTCCTGAGGCTGTCATACTGCCAAACGCTGCCATGATCTGAGTCTTTGTTCATAGATAAAGATGTGAACTCCCAGCTCTTGTCAAAGATAACAGCACAAAGCATTGCAATGACAAAGCAAAGACGTAAAGCTCAGCTTCAAACACGCAGCCATTTATTATTGTCCTCAGTGCAGCTGCTGAGCAGCATTGAGGGTTGTTTCTAAGTGGGAAAGCTGAGCTGTGAGGATTTGTCCAAATGTTCCCCGGTTTCTGATGGCATTTTGCCCCTCTGCATTGCTGGATATTGCCTCTGTATCTGCCATCACCTACAGTGGGGCTCCTGAGGGTTGGGCTTTGGTTAACGGGAATATCATGCTCCAAAGCCTGATGGAATTGGTGGGAAGGTCACACTGCTTTTTTCACTTGGGTTTTTGTTAGGAAATGAGCGCTGCAGTTCTTTGTGCACTTCAAAAACACAGCAGTTCTCTGCCACAACCCCATGGGATCCTTATGGTCGCAGGTAACTGTGAGCAGTGCATACATGTCACCAGCTGACAAAGCCAGCCTCCAAGCTGCTCCCCTGAAAGTCACGAGCTGAGACCTTATTTTCTTGTCAGAGAGGTCTGACCCATCTCTCACTGGAAACCTGTAATGCTGGTTCACTTGCTTCACCAAAGCAAAATTCTCCAAAACCTATTACCTGCTTTTACAAAAACAAAAAGCTTGCTCTGAAATAAGTTCTTCAGTGAAGACACATCCAGCCTTCCATTTACAATGGCAATGAGGATAATAGTAAATTTTCTTCACAGCTCTGCACAGTGTTAGCTACCACCTCTGAAGGTGGTATCGTGTCCTTAAGTGAAGCTGTACCAATTTTGTCAGGTTTGGTACAAGGAACAATTTATTCCTAGAAAGAGCAGTGATGCAGTGCACAGCTGCCCAGGGAGGTGGTGGGGTCACCATTCCTGCAGGTGTTCAGGAATCATGGAGACGTAGCACTGAGGGATGTGGTCAGAGGACACAGTGGGGTGGGCTGGGGTTGAGCTTGGAGATCTCAAAGTTCTTCTCCAGCCTTGAGGACTCTGCAATCGTACGTTCTGATGTGGGAGCCCTTTGGAGCTACGGATGGTGGGTCCTTATTGCTAGAAAAGTTCTTTGTACCTGCGTGCCTATGAGGTAGCACCCACCAACAGCTTCTCCTCCTGCCACACTGTGAGCGACCTTCCTGCTGGCATGGAGGTTGGCACACCGCGCTCTGCAGCAGCCTCGGTGCGGGAGGTTGGTGGGGCCGCACCGGACTCCCATTGTTCCCCGCCCGTGAGACAAAGGGTTAAGTAAATGTTTGGAGAAGATAAGGTGCCCTGTTGACAAGCAGCAGGCTCCAGCGGTCTCGGCAGGATCTCTCGCGGCGGTGATAAATGGGGAAGTTTTCAAAGTGGAATCAGCAGACGCCACGGAGAGGGCGGTTTCTGATGCCGTGATTGGCAGCGAGGAAGGAATCTGAAGGTGTTTAATGATCCCACACTCTGCTACAGTTTTTTTAAAGGCTCTGTGTCTAGCCAGGGGAAAATCCTCTATCAGTCACAGCGGCTTGCACGCCTGGGTCTTTTTTGTTGTTGCTGGGCTTTTTTTTCCACTAAAACATGGGAAACACTGAATGGGATCCTGATAAAGCTCCTCTGGGATTCTTCATCCTCTCACATTGGCTTTGTCCCTTTTAATTTTCTCTTTGAAGTGTCTTGCATATGTTAGGTGAACTGTTTTCTTTGGATAGCTTTAGGCAGGAGCTGCGTTTGGGGGGAAATAGCATGCTAAACTAACAAGGTTTTTCCCTACGTAGCTGTATTATTCCGATTACTACCATCTCCCTGCTATAGCAAATATACAACCAAATGACATGAAAGGGTAAAGCCCTTGGAAGGAGTTGAACCCCTGTGATGACATTATTGTGCATGCAGGAGGCTAGAAAAGAGTTTTCTCCTCCTTTAAATAGACCCCATAAGCTGTTCATCGAGCCAAACTCCAGTGACTTCTTTTTCCCAGAACTCTGCCATATTTTCTCTCCTAATCTCTGGTCAAAAGCTGTCCCAGGTATGAGGAAGAGCTGCAGTGGGAAATAGGCAACAGTAGTTGGGTCAAGAAAGGAGCTTTGCTCTGTGTTGTATCCCCTTGCTCTCTGCAGAGTGAGGACCAGGTACTGGATGATACCTGGTCTGATTCACACCAGAAGGAGAGGGCAGGGTGGGCAGGTTGCTGGATAAGGGGCATTCAGGCACAAGGCATGGGCCAGTTCTTGGTGCCACACTCGTCCTGGAAGGTCTTGGATGAACGAATGGATGGGTGGATGGACAAGTCCACTTTGGAAAGAAACCTGTCCAGTGGTGCTGCTGTCAAGCTGGAAGAAGTGGCTCTGATGAGCAAAGATGAAAGGGGCAGGGTATAGCCCAGACAAGGGACAAATGAGTTGGGACATGAAAAGCAGTGAAAATATCTGAAGAATGTAAACACCAAGGTGGAAGAGGAATTATTTAGCAGGTTATGAGCTCAACACTGGGTGCGAGGTGATGAGACAACAGGAAAACTTGCACTTGCTAACAGGAAAGCCATGCTGACTGCTAGGGATGAAACTCAAAAGGAAATAAATGGTTTTTAGAGGAGCAGTTCTAGAAAGAGGCTTGTGGGCAACCAGCCCTCATTGCAGAAAGTTGCAAAACTGTCCCTGTGATGCTGGGCACATTTGGGTGTTATGCCTCCAACCACGAGCCGAGTTGGTCACGGCAAGAACAAACAGCATTTAGTGGTTGTAAGAGGGAATGTGCAATGCCCAAAGGAATTTTGATTGAGATTTTATAACTTCAAGAAATCTTTTGCAGATAAATCAGGAGGGGCTTTAATAAACAGTTTGAGAGATTAGTATAGAAACAAATCCCAGTTAAGTCTCAGCGGAGATGCTGGTAATGGAAGCCCACTGCAGCAAAAGGACGTCAGGGGTATTACAGGCACTAAACAGAAGGCTTTCCAAAAATATAAACAATCTGGGGAGGGGGCAGATTGGGAAACCTGTAAAAATAAGCAGAACCACATTAAAAGGCCAAACAGAGGAGCAAAATCAAATATTGAAATATTGAGGGAGCTTCCAGCCATGGTATTGGCCAGCTCTGTTCTGAGGTTACCCCCAGGGGTGTGCATGGATGTGGGGACATGGGGACATTGCTCATGCCACCACAGGATCCCAGCAAGGAGTGACAGCGTGCAGCCAAAGCAATCAGCATCCTCCTCCAGAGATTAGGCATGAGATAAGGGGGAAAATATCCCTTTAATGAGTATCCTAAATGCATCAGACACTAAGCAGATGCCTTCCACCAAAGAAGACATCTTCCTAATTTCTGAAGTAATAAAAGAAAAACTGCAGATTGAAGACTAAAGCCCTCAAGATCTGCAGAGGAGGGATCCAAGAATAGCCAGAGGATCTGGCAGAGAGGATGTGCAGGTAATTTACATGGGACAAAACCTGGACCAGCAACAACTCACTGCAAATAAACTACAAAAAGAGGAGAGATCACTGCAGTGATCTCACCCACTGGACAAAAATCTATCCCATTTCCATTATGGAAATCACACATCAGTCAGCATTGTTCTTAAGAACAGAAGAGGATGATGCCAAGATCTTTCATTTGCAAAATGATGTGTCCAAAATGAGCATGTCTCCAGCTCCAGGTCACATCTTCTTTGGAGCATCTTTGGATGAGCTGGAGAACCCAGCCAGGGTGGTGTAAGAAGTCAGGTACTGATACTGATGGCACAAAGAGTTGCCATGGATGATGCTGACGGGTTGATGGTTGGACAAAATGATCTTAGTGGTCGTTTCCAACCTAATATCTGCACTATTCTACATCCATCCAGACAGCAGCCTCAAAAGCAATGAGTGATGTCCTGTCCTTGGGTGGTATGATCCCTGCTGAGGGGAAACTGAGGCACAGCAGAAGATTACTGCAGAGCTGAAACCTTGAGGAGGTTGTGCCTCTGCCCTGCTTTCCTCCTGCTCTCCACCAATGGCACAGTGACAGCCCCCATAGGTGCTCATCAGGGGACTATTTTTAATCACCTATCCACCAGCTTTTTGCAGTGTCCCATTCACACTTGCTCTGTGGAAAAGGATGTTAGAGCAGATTAACAGCTGGTTCCTGCCTGCTCCGACAGCTCTGACAATGCGTCCCTCCTTCTCAAGGTGACAGGAACATGCAGCTGCCTAATGGGTACAGAAGTGTCTATTCTTTCCCAGTGACATTTATTGTGAAATATCTGAGTGGGACTGAGAGACATGCAAGGCTTTCCCTCCCTTATCAGGCGACCCTGGTCAGTGTCCTGCTGTCAAGGACTGAAGTAATTTATGTCAGAGCCGCGAGTGTTTACTTATCTGCCCCAGCGCCCGCCTGGGTTCGGAGCAGCCAGACTGGCTCCGTGGGGCTCACCAGCCTCTTCCTGCCACTGGGAAAATCCCGGTGGGAGCAGCAGCAGAAAATGCTCCTGCGGCACAGAGGGGAAAGATGTGATGCTGGCACAAGGGGTAGAGCTGGAATCCTGCAGCACAAGGGACACAACCCAGCCCCAGCAGCAGCACATGGCATCTGCACAGATGGCACTGGGAAAAGTGTGAATTTAGAGAGGGGTTTGCAAAGCAAAGCAAGGCAGTGCCTTCTCTATACGTTTTCCCTGGGTATCACAGCTGACAGCCTGCAGAAAGCATGAATTCCAAAACCTTCCAGTTCTACCAAGCATCATTGTGATCCCAGCCATCCTCCCTGCACAGCCATCACTCCCCATCCCAACCATGGAGACTACTCTCATCCCATTGGGCATCACAGCCTTCAGGCAGGGCAGACAGGAGCCAGAACCTGACTGCTCTGCTCCCGGGGGTTCTTTCTTGTCCTCCCAACACACAGAGGGATTTTGGATCACCACAGCTTCCTTGCCAATGCTCACCAGCTCTTGCTATTGGGAAACCTTTAGCTGGTTGGGACATCACCAACAATAGATTAAAGGAGACAGACCATCTCTTGTTAAATGAGCTGTTACTCTGAAGTTTGCTCCTTCATATCTTTTTTTCCAATCCAGGGCACTCATCAGAAAAAAAAAGGAAAAAAAAGTGTTCCAGTGATGTTTATTGCTGCTGACTTATGTTGTGTGCTGGCCATTGCCCCCAAGCATGATGCTGGATGATGCTAGGTGGATGGAAGAGCCTGGGAGGCAGCAAACAGCTTCACAAAGCACTTTTGCATTTGCAAAATCTGTGCCTAGTGGAGAGGGAGCCTGCAGCTAGTGGAGAGGGAGCCTGACGGCTGCTCATCTGTTTTTTTCCCAAATGCTGGGAGATTTCTGAAGTGCAGGCTGATCAACCAATGTGTGACGCCTCATATTTCTCCATCACAGCCCCAAGCACAGCAGACAGCAACACACAGCCCCAATGCTCAGCCCTCTGCTCTCTGACAGAGGTTCCTATGCAAAAGTACAAAAGCGTTGCTTGAAAAAATAAGATATTTATTATGCCTTTGATGTTCCATAAGAACGGTTGTGGCTTCTGCTTAGTCTCCAACATCCGATTGACAACTGTTTATTAGTTTTAAAATAGCTGAAATTCATGTCAAACATTCCGCATGTTAGAAAAATGTTTATGAAGTGTTATCATCGTTTATTTAACTGCGAATGTTTAGGAAACCAGCATAAAATATAATGGACCACACAGGGCTCCAAGCAGTCTGACGGTGGCAGCCTTGTTTCAAGAGCACCGCCATCCCCAGCATCATGCAGGGTTCGGTTCGTACAGTGCTCTCCAGGTACTGAGTTTGTGAGATAAGGGAGCAGGATTTGGGATTGTTTCCTTTTGTTTCAAGGATGTTCCTTCTAAAAAGTTCACCAGAGCAGCACTCACCGTTGCTGCTTGTGGACAATTAGGACCAAGGAGGGAAGGATGGTTCCTTGGCTGATGCGCAACCTGAGTGCCCTGAAGGATCATTCAGATGTGAGGCATTAATATTCATTCATCATGAATATTTACCCTACACACGCATAACGTCCTCTGCATTAATATTTATAGTGTCCAAGACACAGTGTATTTGTCCTAAAATTTTGGAGGGAAAAAAAATATCTTTGTGATGGCAACAGGTTTGGATGAAGTTTCAATCCTTGTTTCTCCAGAGCTATAATGTCAAGTCTAAGAGCACGCTGGCAGCCAGCTGTTTGGTGAAACTCCTTGCGTGATCCTTTGCACTCAGCTGGAGCTGGAGGAGAGCAATCTATCTGCAAGGGCGAGGTGCACGCCTTGACCCATCAAGCAGCTCCCGTCCTTTTAGGATCATAGAATATCGTGTGTTGGATGGGATCCATTAGGGCCATTGAGTCCATCTCCTTCAGATCACACCACTCTGCACAGATTACTGCAAGCAGAAGCAGCAGTGCTTTGTCTCAACTGAAGACAAATATATGGTGGAACAGTCCCTATGGGTGATCACCACCAGCAGCTTCTTGAGATCTATGGATGCACGTGGAAGAATAGATTTTGGGATTCAGCACCAACAGCTCCTGTTTTGGGGAGTTTTCCCTTAATACCTGCAGTGTTAGCAGCAGGACAGGGGAAGGAAATACCAGGTTATCCTTCCCAGCAAATGAGAGAAGTGGAACAGTAGGAAAGAACGTTTTAGTCATTGAGTTAAAATGCTTTTTTCCACTCGTTACTAGAAATGATCTCATCTGTTTCATTATTATTCTTGTGCCCAGGTCTTTATTCTGTGCCTGGAAGCCACCAGCTCTGCAGAGATGCACTGACATTTTGAGCTCTTCCTGGGACATTCCTCTGGAGCTTCCCTCCAGACACAAGCCATAGGCTTACCCAACAGAGGTAACATGAGGCAATCCATAGAAGCAAAGCAACAGTGAGCTCTCTCCTAGAGAGGATCCCACCAAGTGTGGTTTTGCTGGAGACAGCCTCCTGCTGGATGTGATTCCGTGCAGGATGTTGCAATAGTCGCTCCTAGCCTGGAACCAGAGAGGACCAACCCACACTCCAACTCAACCCCCAGATTAATTGCCTTTTTCTCTAACCCATGGCTGACAGCAAAGCATTGCTTCATTGATTTTATTTTTGTCTGTTGGCACACACGTGGGTTTGTTTCCAGCAGCTTTGCTTTCCTGTTGTTTTACAAGGAGACATTGGGTCGTGTCCGTAGCTCTGACCTCTGGGGCCTGACTCAGTTCCCACTAAAACAAGTCTCCCACTGATGTCCGTGGGGGCACTGCATGGTGCAAGGGTCCTCACAGGGCAGAGCCACAGCTGGCTGCACCAATGTGCCCAGCACTGCACTTCTGTGCTCCTTCTGTTCCCATCACCTTCAGCTGAATGCTTTTCCCCCTCCAATCATAAAATTTCCTCTTAATATTTTAAACTTATTTCTCATAAAACCCCCTACTACGAAAATTTCTTTTAAAGAAATACACCATTAATGTATCTTTATGATGTGCAGCTGATGCTCACAGCATGGGCTATGACTTTTTTATGTTCCTTACTTGTTCTTGAGACATTTTATTTTGACATCATAGCCTTATATGCTAAATTAAAACAAATTTTTATTATCTACTATATGCCAGCAGACAATGGTCCTAAGCTGTTGTACAGCTCCATGTCCATCCTGGGGCACCTTCCCGTCTTCCTGCCCGCTCCCTCCCTCCACCTCTCCAAAAACCCATGGAGCGAGTTATCCCCACTGACAGCAATTTACAGTCCCCATTAACGGTCATATAAATTCCAGTGGATCAAGGGAGCTTCGAGTCTATGATATTCAGACACAGCTAATAGCTCTGGGATAATTGCCATCTCGTGTTTCTCTGCTCCGAGCCCGACTGTTTATATCTCAAGACAAGCGAGCAGTAAAACAAGTTTCCACGTTCCTCCAGTCACCCAAGGAGCCGCTGGCTCCAATAGCAGGCAGAGGGCTGGAGGTGGCAGTCATTTCCTATAGTTAATGCTCGCTGCTTCTGCTCAGCTCCCCGCTCCCAGAGGGAAGAGGGGTCAGCCCTGAGCCCTTCTGCATGCAGGCGTATGGGGAAAAAGCAGCCAGCTTGGTGTTATCGCTGTTAGAAACGTGACTGTAGAAGGGTGGCACTGGTCTGTTAAATAATGTGTGGTCTGTAATTTTGGAATCAGTCGTTTGGAAGCTTGATTAATAGGGGTATTTGCTAGAAATCCTTGTTGGCTTTGAATGCTTGGTTAATAGGAATGTTTACTGTGAAAGCTGTGCTGATAAATAGACATTTAGTTTAATGGTGGAAGGAGCAATTGGCATGCTGTGGGCAACAGGAAGAGCCATCCCCTTCTTGCCCGGGCCCCTGGCAGGGGTTGTTCATTGTCCCACGATGCAGGACTGCAGCCAGCATCACCCCTGGGGCTGTGCTGGCAGTCCACAGGCAGTCTGGGAGATGCCATGTTTAGGTTCTACAGTGAGGAAACATTCACCAGGTGTGATCTAAATCTCTTCATGAAAACAGTCCAGGTGTGGGGAAGTGCCAGGTTGTCACATGCACTTTCTCTACGAGTGATGCCAACCAAAAATTCTTCAACCGTAGAATCAATAAGGTTGAAAAAGAGCCCTAAGATCATCAAGTCCAATCTCAGCCCACCTCACCGTATCCAGTGACCACGTCCCTTAGTGCCACACTTCCATGGCTAGAACAGCTCCAGTGATGGTGACTCCACCACCTCCCTGGGCAGCTGTGGCACTGCATCCATAATGCCCCATCTGACCCACCTCTGGTGCAAAATGACACCATCATGTCTCATCCTAACACTGTTACCTGGGAGCAGAGGCCAACCCCCACCTCATTCCAACCTCCTTGCAGGGAGTTGTAGGGAGTGATAATGTCTCCCCTGAGCCTTTATCCTCATTTTCTTTAAGTGCTACAAAACTCAACATCTCTGTGACTTAAAACCTGCATGTTTGTGTTATTTCACTCGGAATTCCAAGGGGGAAGGATCTTACTTTATTGGAAAGTAAGGTGAAGGTGAGGACTCCCCATGTCCTGATTGCCCCATGGTGCTGGGGCAGTTGGGACAGCACTGCTCCTCCTGCTGCATCCCCCCCACTCCTGCTGTGATTCACTGAGCCCTAATGCCTTCACTCACACTCTTGTTTGTTTGCTCACTTGAAAGCCAAGAAAACCTTTCTTTTTTCATAGGAAATTAAGAGTAATCCTCTTCATTATGCACATTTCCAATAAATTACCGGTGAGTTTGCGCCTTTCATGTCAGCAAGGTCTGTCAGAGGTGTTTGCTCCCAATTGATTGACCCCACCCCAACCTGGGGGGACCTGACCACGGCACATTATGCCTGACAGGGTTATCAGATGACCTTCTGAAAAACTGCAAAGGACCTTCCATCTTTTGCAAGACGGGCAGATAAAGACTGGGGGGCTGCTGTGGTGCAAGAGCTGAAAAATGCAGCCAGGATGCGGCTCTGCAGGCAGCCCCAGCTCTTTGCATCATGCTGGCAGCCACTCCCCTATAAAACTGTGGGGCTGGCAGGAGATGCTGGCTCTCTGAAGTGAAATGCCAAGCATCACTCCAGAAGAACTTCATTTGTACAGAGCCCTCTGCAACATGGAGCCAGCCAGCCAGGCGTTCCCTGAGCACCTCACTGTTTTGTTGGAGGGGCAAAGGGCTGTTGGGGGAACCCAATTAAAAACTCCACTGCGTAAATGCCGGGGCAGTACCAATGGGATCCTGACTCTGCAGCCTGCATTTGCACCTTGCTCTTGTGGGTCAGAGCGTGTTTCAGTGGGGCACGTGCCAAACCCACTGGTAGTGGGTGGCAGTTCTACCCAACATCCCTGCTGGCCCTGGCTGCTTGCTGATTCACTTGGCAGCTTTCTTCTTCCCAAAATATTTCCTTTGAATCTCTATAAAGGTGACCAAGTGCTCCTTCAGTATATATATTTTTTTGTCTGCTACATATCCAGAAACTGTCATCAAGGCTGAAATTCTCTTTACAAGAACTTTTGATGCTTACTGAGAACTGGGACTCTGGGAGTGGTGTGGCGGACCAGGAAGCATTTACAGCATCTATTCACCATGGCCAAACTCTGCCACTTTCCACCAGCTCTGCAAAAACACACACTGGCATTAACCTTGAAAACTTCAGGAATGAAAACAGAAAGGAGGATATGCAGGATTTGCTGATGGGCTGAGAGAAGCTCAGCTACAGTGAAGTGACATCACTGCTCTTACTTTTCCACTTCTTTTTGTTTTATTTTTTTTTTCAGCATTCAAATCAGCACTGTGTTGTTGGGAATGTGCAGATGGGCACTTCCCAGCAAGTAATCTGGTTTCACCACAGTGGTGTTGGTGAAGATGCAATGCTACCAGCACCGCCGGGAGGAGGTCACCAATGCATCCCCACTGCCAATCCCAATGACATCCCCATCCCTATCCCCATCCCCATCCCCACCCCCATCCCCATCCCATCCCCATCCCCATCTCCTTCACTATCTCCACCCCCATCCCCATCCCCATCCCCATCCCATCTCCATCCCCATCTCCTTCACTATCTCCATCCCCATTGCCATCACCATACCCATCACCATCGCCATCCCCCCTGCCCCCAGCCACCACTGGCACAAAAGGGAGAAGCAGCAAAGCCATGGATGCAGAATGAATTCAGGTTTTAACTTTTTTGATTTTGCAGTAAACCTAAGTTCAGTAAATTGATTTTTGTAGTAATAAAAGCTGAACACTCATAACCCCCAAGCGATAAACTTTTTACTGCTATTTAGAATTTATATTTTATTTCCAGTCTTTTCCTTGGATGTGCCCTGAGGGGGAGCACTTTATGTGCAGCTCTAGAAATGAACTGAGTGCAAATATTTTTATTTTCCGCTAAGCATCAAAATTTTGATGCATTCTCAAGAGACCAAATGCACTTCTTAAAAGTACAGGGCAGCCAGCAGAGCGACTTGGCTGCTTGCTTATTTATTTATTTATTTATTGTTCTGAAGGAAAAGCACTGTTGGTACAAAGTCTGGGCACTGGGTATGGGACGAATAGGCTGAATACCGAAAGCACCAAATTCTGATCTTGGCCATCTCTTTTATTGATGTTTAGGTAGAATTAATCATTCTATGATTCTAATTTATTACTACTGTTATTTTTCCTGAGTTTATGATTCCCTGTAATGCGTTGGCGCAGAGGAGAACCTATTGAAGTTCCTCTAGAAGAACTGTTCATGTCCCTCCTGTTCAACTCTTGCTCGAGGGGTGGGGAAGTCCCAGCATGCTGAAGCTTGAATGACAGCATGGTGATGGATGAGAAGACCATTGCAGGTGCATTTTGGAGATTTTTGAAATGTCTGAACTGTAACTCTTCTCTCCTTGCAAGTCCTGGGCAGCCAGATTCACCTGGCTTTTTATGCAAAGGGATAAAAGAAGCAATACATATAAATGGTATTAATGCTCCCTAAAACATCCTGGAAATATTCCTTCTGTAAAATCTGTTTGACGAGTATAGATGACATCTCATAAGGTGACCCAGATGATTCAGCACTTGGCTACACATGAGTAATGTGGCCATCCCCATCTCTGCAGCAGTAACCTCTTTACACCGTGTATTTTCATCCAGGAGATGTACAGGCTTTCTGCACATAGAAAAGAAGGCTGGAGGAGCCGAGTGCCGTATTTCAGCTTTCTTGACTGCTGCAGTATCACAGAAAACTTGGAGGAGTAACAGCAGCTGGAGCTGGAAGCCTGCAGCATCCCTGCCTGAGAGTCAATGGAGGCTCAGTACACGGGGCTGCTGAGTAAATACTGAGAATGGGGAAATATTTGAGCATTGGCCTCTCCATACTCTTCTCTTGCTTGCACTGTCAGACATGCCCTATTTAAGTTCTGTTTCCATTTTTATTTTATATTAATCATAGAATCATTAAAGTTGGAAAAAACTTCTGTCCTGCACCAGCACAACGTGGGTAGGATGAGCCCTGGAGAAATTTCCTATTGCTTGGCACCAGCTCTGAAATCATCCCATCAATGAAGCCATTGCTTAATGAATCAGAATGTTAATTATCACTCACATCAATTCAACAGCCCTGCCTGGATTATGGCTGCCCCCCTCTACTACTCTGAATTCCTCCCCCTCATCATCATCACATCTTCTGACCCTCTGCTTCATTAGTTTTTATCTGATGATTGAATACCACCGTTAGCCAAAAATTATCAGTGCTAGCGTGCATGCACAGCACACTGCAAGAGAGCATTGTAAAACACGAGGTAATTCATGCTACAAAGCTGTCACAAACTAAAGAAATATCTCCCTTGTTTCCCTGAGACTGAATGAATGAAGCCTCAGCACCACTGCTGTACAACACTCAGCTCCTGTGGAGAGAAAGCATAATATCCAGGCACAATGGAAGAAAAAGCAGATTCTTTGTGATTAACATAGGCAATTTGACTGGAAGAATTATAGAATATCCCAAGTTGGAGGATACCCAAAAGGATCATCAATTCCAGCTCCTGGCTCCACACAGACACACAAAAATCAGACCATCTGTCTGGGAAGAGGAGCATCACCCCATGGAACTGACGTGCTGGTGAATGTTTTCTTCTTGCTGCATTTTCAGATGAATTGCAATGAGTTTGTGCTTTATAAGCCACATCAGGAGCAGGTTCCCACAGTGGAGCCATGTCCAGCCCTGCCAGGCAGGAGGGGAAGATGCTTTCAGTTCCTTTGCCTTTCTTCATGACATCCCACCTTGAATACATCTTAAGGCATCTCTTTGCTCTGTAACCCAGGTAGAATGACGCATTAATTTCTAATTAATTAAACTTTGTGGTGGCCCTCAGCACTCTTAATGTTTTTTTGTAAGAGTATCCACTGTCACTCCGTGATGGGCATCTCCATCAATCCAGAGAATACCATATGGAAATAACCTAAGGATGAACAGAGCCCCGTCCCCAAAATCTGTGCCCAAAAGCAGATCACTCTGAGCCTTGTTTTGCACACAAAAATGGTAGGGGTGGTATTTTAACATGTTTTCTTCTCAGGAGCTGATGGTCCCGACAAGCATGGTTAGTCACTCTGGACATGTGCCCCAAGGCAACTCTGCCTGCCCATCACCTCTCACTCAACATGTTTCTAACAGTTTGCATTTGGAGCACCTGGCATCAGTCACCATGCAGAGAAGTGTTTGACACTGGAGCCTCTGGGTGGGCTCAGACATGGTCATTAGGAAAGATTGCAGAAATGATTATGCCGTTTATTTACTGTTGGTGAATGGCATTGGCCAAACTGGAGCACTGATCTGTCACCCTGCATGCTGGGTTCCTGCTGAGCACCAGTGGGCAAGTGCAGAACTGGGATTCCAGTGGACTTTTGGAGAAGGATTGGGCTTCTCTGTCTGCCCATGGAGCTGCTGCACCCATTGCATTTCTTTGGCTGCTCAGCCCAGATGCTAAGCAGAAAGGAATATGTTCAGTGTCCCAGTCACTGACAGCTCGACATATACACAGCCTAGATAGCTTGCAAACTAGATAAAGGAGTGACAACATCTCCTTGAGAGAAAACACAGGATTTCTCCCTCTGCGATGCTTCATCTCTGCTGTCTCCTGATTTCGATCTCCTGGGGCACACCACTCACAGCTGCCTTCCTGCTTCCCTGGGGTTTGCAGAGCCTCTTGGAGCAGTGTGGAGCCACCCTCCTGCACACTATTTGCTTATCAAGGTTCCCGATGGGCAGTGTGGGGTGAGGGAAGACTTTGGTTCCCTGCTGTCATTTCTGGAGTTGTCGGTTAGCAGTGCCCCAGGCCACCCCTTGCCCCTTTCTCTGAGCAGCTTATTGCACTGCACAGCTCAAAGAGGTTGCAAATGCCTTTTCTGTGGCTTAGGGAGAGGGAGAGAGGAAAATGCTTCTGGATCTGAACCAACTATTCAGACTCTTGCTTTCTGGCATCCAAAGAAATCCCAAGGGTTTGTTTTGCAAAGGAGAAAGTGCTGGACATTGAGAAGAGGTTACCTGTAACATATAGAGGTTAAATACAGAGAAAGGTGAACACAAGGTTTAGGGCACCTTAAGAATAATGTTAATTATTTAAGAATGAGAGCACTGAAGGATACATCAGACCAGATTTGGGATGGATTTGCACTGTCCCTGTGCTGCCATTGATTCCTACTTCCAGCCCACTAGTGCTGCCGTGTGGCAGTTAGGGCAACCAGAAACCTCTGGCTTTCTTCAAAATGTTTTTCAGTGGCCACAAACTGGGGTCTGTGCAGCCCCTAAGGGACAACCCTGCCTGTGCCCAGCTGCTGAATGCATGAAGAGATTGGTGAATGGGCACCAAATGCTGCACCAATTGCCAAGACCAATCAATGTGGTTTGAGGGTTACATGTGGGCATCCTCAGTCCTAAAACAGCTGTTTGTGGTTGATGCTCACAAGGCTTAAAGTTTCCAAAGGTGCCGATGTGATGCTTTGTCTCAGTGCGCCATTACACCAATCAAGCAGTGTGCCGCCTTCCTGATCAGGCATCAAGCAGAGAGCGGGAAAATTAATCAGAAAATGCATCACCAGCCTCCCCATGAAGCCAAACCACGTACGCACTGTGAGGCTGTTGTATTCCTGCAGTCTTCCCATGGAAAATGTCTTCACCTCCTGCTGCAGTTGGGCAGTATCTCCAGAGGTGCACGGTGGGAGCTGCTTGTGTTTGGCTGGAGCACTGGGAAGGATTTCAATTCAAGATTTTGCTCTGATTTGCATCACTGCCCATGTCCTAGTGGAGTGGCGCTGCCACGAGCAAACAGAACCCACAGCAGGGAGAAGATCATTGAGAAAGGAAAGGGCTCCGCTGTAGGCAGCTCTAGGTTAATAAGTGAACTATTCATCTGATAGGGACACGGGAGAAGTTTGCAGGTATTCGGCCCCGCTACAATTCAGCAATACCACTTCTCTTTATCTCTCACCCAAGTAACACAAACATTTATGGAATTACGTTTTAAGGCTTTTAAAGGTGTATTTAGAACGTGTTTTCTTTGAAGCGTTATCTTTGCAAGCTCTCATGTGCTGATAAAGGCCGTGTTTGGCTGCCTCTCGAGGAGCATTTGTAAGCTGTTGGCTCAGGGAGGTTTCTCCTCGGGGGCTGCAGGACAGTAGTTGTGGCAGTGCTGTGGGTGACAGCCTCAGGGACAGAGCATAGAACAGATGGGAAATAAAGCCCTCGTTCTCAGAGTGAAAGTTGCCATCTCCTCCCTGGGAGAAGGGAAGGAGCGCAGCGAAGCGAATGACCTCACTGCAGGATGGTTCCACTTAGCATCGTCAGCCCTCCTCCTGGCCCTGCCCAGCGATGAAGACGTCGTCCCACAGCTCATCACTCACGGCAGCGCATACCCGCGCCTCGTCCCGCAGTCGGGGATTTGACCCGGAGCTCCTCGAAATCAATGGAAAGGCTCCAGTGGATTTCTACGGAGCTTGGAACTGAGCGAATGTTGGCAAACTCCACCAAAGCTAATGGGAACTTTGCTGGCAGTGCAGGCTGACGGGTCAGGAGGAGGGAGAAAATTAATTCGTCAAGGGGAAGATTCATCTTCCAAGTTTCCAAGGAGTTTTCAAGGAGTTTCTTAAAGGAGCACTCACCACCACGCTTTCCTGCAAGGAGAGCAGCTCCAGATTGGCAGTGATGCTATTGCAAATATCTCGGGGGGGTGTGAAGTCTCCCCCCACTCCCTTTGCCTTGTTTCTGTCCTTCTTCGGCTCAGCTCCTCACCTCCACCCTTGCCTGGAGCCAAAATCTCCGTGCTGGAGCTTAGCCCCTCTCAGCCTCCCCTGTGCTGTTGCTTTCATTCATTTTCTTCTCCCAAAATCGCCAGGCACAACTTGTCTGAACGTATGCCGAACCTGATAAGCCTTTGGCAGCCTCAAGAATAGATTGCTTTCATAAAAATGAAAACCATTTCGTGAGAAGTGGGGGTGGGAGTGGGAAGGGGGAAGCAAAAGCAAATGTGAAAATAATGTGCAGGCGAGGGCCCATGCAATCACCTGGCAGGAAGAGGCATTCACAAATCAAAGCATAAATCACAGCACTGTGAGCAGCCGGGCCAGGCAGGCGGTGAAGCCCTGCACCTCCAGGCTCTGTTTGCACACTCAGTTCTGCACGGAGCACGGAATGGGCACATCTTTCACCAGCGTGCAGAAGGGAACTTGTTGAAAGACTCACAAAGGAGAAAGGATCCCTAGGACTAAGATTCAAGAGTGTGTGGCTGCAGCAGTTTTGCAGTTATTGGGGCAGGGCAGGGAGATTTGGGGGATTCAGAAAGTCGGAGTTTTGCATCAGCCATTGGTGGGCTCAGCAGAAATATTGGCCCAAAGAAATCACATCCCCACTTGGAGAGCAAAACTTCACGGAGTTCCCTGAAAATAGAGGAGATGCTTGTGAGGAAGGGACATAAATCACGGCTTTGTACAGCTTGAGCCATTGCACAACGGCACACGCTGCAGTTCTACCACGCCAAGCTGTGCAGATTAGCAATGTGGCCTGAGGGCAAATCTGACATGTCCAAAGACATTGGCCCTAGTAGGAGAACACAATGCTGCCAGCACCAGCTTAGTTCAGCTTAGCAATTTGTATGTGCAAGCACAGTGCTTGCTTAGTTGAGTCCTTTTCTTCACCTTCTGGGTTCAGAGGCTACAGGAATATCTAGTGTCTCTCTTTGCACTCTCTGGTGACAGGCACAGGGTTGGCACCGCCCTGCCTCCTGGTTTCTCATTATGGAGAAGAGAAGATGGAAACAATGAGAAAAAAAAAGCTTGTGGTGCTTCCAGGCTCCATCTGATGGGTGTCACAGAATCACAGAATCACCCGGGTTGGAAGGGACCTCAAGGATCATGTAGTTCTAAACCCCCTGCCTAACAGGGCCACCAAACACACACATTCAGATCAGGTTGCCCAGGACCCCATCCAACCTGGCCTTGAACACGTCCGAGGACGGGGCATCCACAACCTCCCTGGGCAGCCCGTTCCAGGGCCTAACCACTCTCCTTGTAAAGAACTTCCCCCTAACATCCAACCTAAGTTGGGTGTCCATCTGGAAGAGGAGAGCAGTGGAACATCTCTCTTTGCAAGGGTCTGTGCCACAACTGAACTTCAAAATAAGCTTTTTTGTCTTTAAGAAAGATAGTACCAATGGATTAATTACATGGGAATAAATGGCATAGCTGTGTTTTGTGGGTAAAGTGTTGAAATCTACCAAACACTAAAGAGCTGTCATCCCTCCCCAGCTCCAGAGAGCGGGAGCCATTCTAATGACAAGTTTTGTTAACGAAGCAGTCGTGAAAAATATTTACTACCAGAGTTCCTTCAATTGACATTTGCATCTTCTGTAATTTGCCAAACTCTCTGTGCAGCTGGAGTTGTTTTCATGGGACCATAATTTACAAGAAGGATTTTTCCTCACTTCTCAGTATCTGCTTAAAAAAAAAAAAAAAAAAAAAAAAAAAAAAACAACCCAAAGCATCTTTGGTTCTTAGATTCACACTTAATTTTTTATTTTGTTTTGGCCAGAGGAGGAGGGAGCGACAAAGGGAAATGGATGTCATAGGAGACAGAGCAGAAATGGAGGAGCATGAGATAGGAGGACTGCTCAGTGCAGTGAGTCATGGCCGCTCACAGGAGAGCCAAGAAGTGTCAGAGCACAGCAGTGCACTCCCCACTTCAGCCAAGCAGGAGCCAGCTGAGAATGGACGCAGTTCCACTCTCCCCAGGGGCAAAAATAAAGATGGATTTGGGGCAGGATCAGCATTTGGATCCAAGAGGAAATGGTTAAAACCATCAGATGTTGTTGGTCTCCTCCTTGATGGTGAGAGTCAGGCACGGGGACCATGATGCCAGTGTGCCCTGCAAACCATCCCACAGTTGTTTTTTTTTCTTAGAGCACCAAATATTCATATGTTGGGCTATTGGGAAAATCTGAGGAACAGTGACAGCAGCAGGTGAATGTAGGTGGGATCATGAAAACTTACAATGTGTTTCCTGACTCGACACATTGTGCCAAAACTGGGCACGGACAGATGCATTTCCATCATCGTTTTGTGCTTCATTGAGAACAGCTGCCACCCACTTTCCCACCGTCTTTGTACTCCCCTGCACGTTTGCAGCACCTTGGAAGGCAAATGCTGCTCTCCCCGTGTGTTTGCAACCCAGATGTTGCAGGTTCAAGGAGGTGAAAGAAAACTGAGCCAACACGGGAAGGACTCATCTGCTTCTCCTTCCAACCCAGAGAAAAGCCACAGCTAAAGGGCAAAGCAGCACCGATGTGAGGAGGTTGGAGGCACGGGTGCAGCTCTCCAGCCCAGGAAGAAGAAGGAAAGGAGGATTTTTAGCAGGAAATTTGCCCTTCTGTTTCATTTTGGACAATATATATAGCCATCGTGAGGAGCAAAGCATAAAAATGGACTGTCAGCTGCTGGATGCAGCCCCTCTGATGGAAGGACCTTGCACCCCACAGCTGTGCCAGCCCACCTGGCTCTGGTTTGTAGTACCACAGGTGAGCTCCATCATCTTGAATTCCCATCTCTCAAACTGGCATCTCCTCCATCCGCACGTTGAGATCTGATACTGCCCACTGCAAAGAGCCAGGAGTTCTGCACCCCTCGTTTGTCAGCTGTCTCTGCTCACTCCAAGTCTCTGTAGCCACACCTCAAGCACTTGGGTTGTTGGATCCATACCAGGAAAGAGAGCACCAGTATCCCCACATGGGACACCTCTGCAGAAATGGTCTTTCCCAAGCCTGGCAAGCTCCTTGCTGGTGTGAGGTTTTCAGGTCTGAGGAGTGATGCCCTTTGCTGTGAGTCTGAATGTTTTACTGTTCCAAAAGAGGAAAGTTCATCCCTCTCCCCGTAAAGCATTGTGCTCTGGGTTGCTTACTATGACAGGGACCTCACAAGCTTTTGAAAACAGTGAGAGGACTCGGAGAAGCAAAGTTACACTCTCCAGGAGCAGAAGACAAAAGGAAAACTGGCATAAAACCAGAATTTACTCCATCTGTGTCATCACTGTAATTGGAGCAGCCATCCTTCTCCCATCCAGCCTGGTTTTGTATCTCTAAGTAACGGAAATAAGAGGTGGGTGATGAGACCCGGGGAGCCTCCTGCTGCTGCAGATGTGCAGGACCGGGTAACATTCGTGCCTCGAGAGCCCAAACTCCGCACGCAGCTCCGCGGGGCTCCACGCACAGCTCTCGGCCGCAGAGGACGCTTTGCAAAGCCGGCAGCAGCCCCTGGCGGAGGCTGCGTGCTACGCGTGCCCCGGAGGCTGCACTGAAGGGAGGGGACGTTGCAATCGTCTCTAGCAGAAAACCAGCTCGCTTTGCTGTGTTGCTGTCTTTTTGTCGCAAGGGAAATCTGCCAAAGCCAGGCGCCGGGGTTTAGGCTCGTCCCCATTCGAAGTCCCGAGCAAAGGGGATGTTTGTCTTTTGGCCACCGATGGAACAAGTCAGAGTCCTGAATAGTAAATGGGAAGATTTTCACTGCAGGTGAATATATCCTGCACTTGCCTCTCTTTGTATGGCGTGGACAGCTGCATTCACCACACTGGATGCACCAGGAAAGCTGTGCAGGTGAAGCACAGTTCCAGTTCCAGTCATCTATCTCAGTCCTGATCTGCTGTCTCCAGGTTGCATGAGTGCTTTCATGTTACTTCTCTTAAAAGACTTCTGGGTTTTTCCTAGAAAAAGTGCATGACTTTTTTTTTCTTAACTGGTCACTTCTAAAGAAATTTAATTCCTGTCCAGATTTTGCACTTTCCAGCTGGGAAATGCAGCAATCTTTGGCGTAATCATGATTTCTTCAAGCAGTCTGCATGATCTCCAATAGACATCTACAAGACAAGGAGGAGAGTATTTCAAAACACATCACCTCCTGCATCCCAGGAATGCCCCTCACCCATCAGCACAGCCCATCCACCTGTGGCACCAGACCCTCTTGCTCCCGTTCCCAAAGCTGGAGATGGTGCCAACAGTGGAGCTGCTGAGCCACTGGAGCAGGCACACGGAGGTGCCCCCAAGGCCAGTGCCACTTGTCCCACTGCCACTGCGCGCCGCTGTTTGTCTGTCTGTCCCAGCATGGATCCCTTGTCCATGTGCTTGTCATTAATTCCATCACCGCAAACGTCATCCTGGGATATTGGGCTGCATCGAGAAATCAATCTCTAATCCTTTGTAGAGCAAACAGCCCAAGAGGAAAGAGAGGAGAAGAAAGGAGGCAAACAATTCCTTTTGCCCATTGGCTTGTGCGAAGCACCCCCACAGCCCCACACCATGTCCCTCTTGCAGAGGAACTAGTCAGGAATTCCATGCACAAACTGCCACCACCAAACTGTCCCTACAGGTTGGCCAAGGACCGTGGCTTGCTGAGCAGCTGCTTGTTTACCTGCCACCCATTTCCATGGCGTGGGAGTGCAGCCACATTCCTGTGAGCCCCAGCTGCTCCCCGCCTCTCCGACCCATCCGCGTGCCACCAGGGAAGTGCAGAGCTGATGTTTGACAGGAAACGCTGCCAAGGATGCTCAGCGCCAGGCTGAGCCTGCTGAACCAGCCAGCTCAGCAACAGGGTGTAAACCATGGTGGGGATGGGGCTGCGGGTGGCTGGATGCGACCTTACACCATCGTGGATCTGACCTGCTTTTGGGGCTGAGCTTTGGGGGTGCACAGGGGGGCTGTCCAATGGGAAACTCAGCCAAGAGGCTCAGCTCGGTGCATCCAGTCCCCCTCCCTACCCAAATGCAAATGCATCTCTTGTGTTCTGCACATTTGTGGCTTCAGCAGAGAGGGAGAAGGCTGCTCCTGCCCAGCTGTGGTGGGAAGCACATGGCAGCCAGCATTTTTCCGGAGGATGATGTACTTCAAAGGCTCAGGGACATGTCTCCATTGCCTGGGGCTGCACCGGCCCACGGCTGGGTGGAAGCCGCTGTGTCAGCAGCCAGAGCAGGGAGATGAGCCATGCTGAGCAAGGGATGCCAGCTGGGGTCAGCCCCACAGTCCCCACCCAAACTTTGCTCCCCAGAGCATCCCCCACTGCACAGTGCCCCAGGAACCCACCCATGACAGCAGCATTTCTTCCACCTCCCACCTGCAAACTCCCATATGTGTCATTTGGAGGACATTGCCTCTCCTTTGCCAAGTGTTTTGGGTTTGCTGCATGGCCCTCTTGCATGCCCTGTGCTGTGCATTGCACACCATCCCAAGCCCAAACACAGCCCCTTGTCTGAGCTGCACCACCAAGAAGTGCGCCTCTGTAGGGGCAGCATCCCCTTGAATGAACCTAAGAAATGCATCAGAATTTAACAGGATGCTGATGTCACTTCAATTTTTTTCTTTTTTTTTTCTTTTTTTTTCTTTTTTGTTTGTTTTGTTTTTTTTGCTCTTCCCCTCTGAAGGAGCCACACGTTATGTAAAAAGAAAAAATTCCCACCTTAATGGTGGCTGAATTATTTAAATGGGTCTGTTTGTTAATGTGATTGACTTCAACCAACAGCACAGGTTGAGCTGTAATTATGGGAAAACAATCAAATCTCTATCTTGGGTTCAAACCATACTGGTCCTGCCACTTTTTTCTATTACAGCAGAACCTGTTCAGCAGCTTCAGCTGAGCTGTGCCTCCTTTCTGCTGCTGGGGCAAAGAAAAGCAAACCAGTAGAGCAGGTCAGACTGCAAAGAAAAAATTATGGCTTATTGTCTGTGCAAGTTCACCCACACTGCTCACTTCTGTCTCCCGTGTCCCAGATGACTGCGTTCAGATCACAGCTTAACTGAGCCTGAGGAGCCCAAGGAGAAACACAGACCCTCCATGTGAGTATTGTACCCATGCTGATTTTTATCTGTCCCTTAGCACCTGGCACAGGGAGCTGGGAGGGAGCTGGGAAATGGCCCCAAAACCGCACATCAGTGCTTTGGGCAGTGCTGTCACTCAATACCGGCAGCCCATGGGCAGTGTCTCAGGTTTGCTTGCTCTGCTGTCACCTTTCTGAGCTCATGGAGACTACTGGGGCTTTTCCAGCAGCCGGGGAGCCTCAGGCGTGTTGCAAAATACCTCTGCTTCTTTGGGGAGCAGGGAGCCGGACTGCTGGGGACCTGTAACAAAACTCTGCTCTGGCGTTGTCCATCTGAACAGGAAAGGCAATGAGGCGTCACTGGGATTGGAAATGCAAAGAAATGGCATTCAGCTGTCGTTCAGGCTGAGTGCGATAGCTGCACAAGAATCAGAGAAGGCTGTGGGTGTTGGGTTGTGTATGTCGGGAGTCCGGTCACGTTTACATCTAAAGAACAGGGACTGAAGGCAGGGAGCATCAAAGATCTCAGTGAGCAAATACCCAGGGCTGAGGCAGAGCCCTGTCCTCAGTCGCACCGGGATGTGCTGTGGCAGCACGAGGCAATCAGCAGTGCCCATCCCAGGCAGGAGACACTGCTGCCCCCGTGTCAGCACCTGGCTCTTGCAGCTTCACCCCCAGTTCTGTACAGCATCTCATGCGCTCAGAAGTCAATAGCTCCCAAAATCAGATTCACTTCCTATCCCAATTTTCCTACCCTAAATCAATGGAATTTCTATTGCTGGGAATACAGAGCTGCACCCATGCTTTTTTGCCCTCTCTTCTCTCCCCTACCTTACATCCAGATTGAGGGAAGAGATAGGGATATCAGAGGGTGGAGGGGGAGCAAGGTGCTGTATCCATTGCCTGCTGCTCATTCCCTCTCCTGCATTGGTCCCGTGATGGGGAATGCCCTGGGGGTAATGCCCTGATGGGTAATGCTTTCTTAAGGCACTGAAAGCACACATCCTTCTGAGTGCTTTGGTGAGGGACACCAGTTCTCAGTATTGCTTCAAAACTCAGCCTGGGCAAAGTGTCCCCATCACCAATGTGTCACCAAGTATTTGGGAAAAGCAGAGATGCCTCAACCCATAAAAATGCCTGGCTGAGGCTGTCCTGCTTCTAGTCGGCATTGTGTGGGGCTGAGTGGTGAGTAGGGACCTGGCCATAATACCAGAGCTGTGCTGCGAGTCAGAGATTTGTGCCATCATTGCCTTGGAATGACCACGTGGTATACAAAGGGGAATCCAAAGCACAAATTATTCCAAGGCTGTTAGTGTGGTTCATGTAGAGCAGACCCCTACAAACGGCCTCTTGCAGCCCTCCTTGTCCCAGGTCAGGCAGCCAATTCCCCATCAGAACATCCCCACCAGTAGGAGTTTCTGAGATATTCCCACTTGAGAATCTCCTTTTGGGCATCTCCAGCTGCAGGGGGTCCCAGAGCATCCTCGTAGGGCATCTGCCTTGGGGAACCCCATCAGCAGGGGCTCCTTGGGCAATCTATTGGGGCATGCCTATTCTCAGGGTTCCCAGAGCCAGACCCAGAACATGAGGCCCCACAAGCTCCTGAGGGCAGAAGCCCCTCATCTCCACCAGCACCTGTTTACAGGTGTTTTCCTTTTATAAACAGCATTGAGCAGAAAAGTGGATTCAGTTAAGAACTTCATTACCCACATCATGTCCAGCAGAAAGAAATTTACCCTTTTCTTTCACATTGAACTGACTCGGAATGTTCTTGCATGCAGGTGCAGAGGTACCAGTTTATGTGAGTGTGGTTAGGATGGATTTTCATGCCCGAGGTGCTCCAGGTGCCATGCACTACATCCATTCATTTATCCCCAGCCCTTCTCAGGGCTGCTCTCACCTGCTGTGCACAGATGGGGGGCTTTCGGCAGGGAGAGGCTGTGAAAGCATTGGACTTTCGGGTGCTTTGAATGCACCTCTGCTCCCGACAAAGCCTTGAGCTATTCCCTGAGCCTCACCACTTCTCAATTAAAACACCTGAAAAACGCAATAATGCTTTATTACCCGTTTCCCAGAGCATTTTGAGGTGTTAATTAAGCGATGTTTATAGAAGCAGTGGTTATCCCGAGATGCCCAGGCAGATAAGGGACTCCTTTAAACCATCTTTTGAATCCTTGCTCAGGCTTCCCGAGCTGCCCATGCCTCTGCCCAAATCCCCCCATGCTCCAGGCAACACCATGGCACAGCTGCAGGGCCTGAGCTTGTGTCCAGGTGGGGGATTTGGGGAAATAATAATATAATGGGGGAAAATCCCCAGCGCTTTGGTGATTGCCACAGGTGTTAGGGAAAGAAGAAGCATCCCCCAATGGGCCAAGGGCCCTACAGATTTTCCGTGACTGATGAGGCAGTTTTTGTGAGTATAAATTAATTTATTTGTGAATTTAGACTGGAACGTAGAGGGTGGCCAAGAAAAAATAGCCTGGCTAATGAAGGCAGTTCTGCCCAGCAGTCTCACAGCAAAGAGTGTATTGCATAAACCCGGGCTGAAGCTGAACCTCTCCGGTACTGCTGATGAGGAAATACCTCATTGTAAATCCATTAAGCTGAGCTGATCTGATATTGTCAGAACTTCAGAGTCTGGAATTTATTTTTGAATGACTTAAGCTCGTTTAGCCAAAGAGCTGCTTCATTCTTCTGAAACAGGCAGTGCTGCTCAAGCCCATCACTTCCCAAATCCCATAGCAGGGGATGAGAAATCATCCCCCCAGCCATGGGTATGGAGAGCAAGCATCAGCCTTGGCTCTCTTTCCAAAGCAGCGAGATATGGGGGTTGGCCCCAACACTGGGCTCTGCAAACAGAGGGCACCCATGGCTCTGAGATACGCGTGGTCCCATGCCAGCAGCGCACCGAGGAGCTGCTCCTGGCCCTGCAGCATCCAGCACCATGTTGTGTAAATTATGGTGACAGTTCTGAGAAGGGCTCAAGGCTGCAAGTGAAAACCCTGTCACAGGGATTCTGTGGTCTAATCTTCAGTGATAAATCTTTCTCAATAAATGCTCCCGAGTGGGTCGGAGGAGTGAGTGGATGTGGATTCCCACCTGAGCTGGTCCATGTAGTGTAAGAAGGAGGAAAATTGAACTCCTCAAGAACTTGGGGGGTCCGTGGGGCTGATCTGCATGGCAAGAGGCCAAATCCTGGGTACAGAGGAGAGGGGAACAATGCTCATACGGTGTCTCATAGTAACTGTGGTTGCACACAGAGCAGAGACCAAAACTCTCCTCCAGGTTTGCTGCAATGGCAGTCCCATTTGCAGGCCCCTTTTGCAGACAGGGATGGATGCTAGCATCTCAAAAAAAGCAGCAAAAATCTCCATAGCTTTTTTCATCCAAAGCCTCACAATCAAATCCCCAGCAGGCATATCCACTGCTGACTCAGGAGCACTGAGAAAAAGACCAAGACAGAGTCCTAGCACTGCTGGAGCTGTGTGAGGGGAGCAAGGCTGCTGCCTACACCCCAGCCAAAATTACAGCCCGGATCCTGACCCACCAGGCTCTGCCCACAGCACTGACTCACAGCAGCTGCCTGCTGCCTGCAGCCTGCACTGTTTTTGGGGCTTGGAGCCGGCTCCCCCCACATCCCAACCCAGATATCTCCTTCCTGGCACATCCCAGCCTCAGCCCTGAGTGCCATAGATGGGGATGATGACAGTGAGACAGGGCAGTGTGAGTAGGGGCCGATCCAGTGCTGGAAGGCCAGAATGGAGCCCACACCATGGCACATGCTCAGCTTCCAGGTGCAAAGCCATCCCACCCCTCAGCACTTCAAAGTCTTCCCACCGGCACCCTAGCAGGCAGCGGTGAGCCTCCCCATCTCCCCCTCACCCCAAATTCAGGACTCAGCAACTCCAAGAGGCTGCCAGCTGCACAGATGGTGTACTTGTTAACACCATTTCATCGGGTTTTTGTCGGAGATGAGCTGGGTATTATTTCACCTGGCTCATTGTTAAGCGGTGGTTTTTGAGGTTGAGCAGAAGAGATCAGCTCCCAATCCCATTTCACGGTGGCTGATCCCGAGTAGCCTGTTGGCTGTGCGAGCTGCAACAAGCTGTGTGTGCTCGGGAGACATCACCCACTGCTAGCACAGGCTGCTTTCTGCCCACAGAAGGGGCAGCAATGTTTTTTCTTACATTTTTATGCTCAAAAGGCAAGGGGAGCTGCTCAGATGTTCATGTTCTAAGAGCGTGGTTTTGCAACTGAGTTTCTGATCTGTATTTTAGTCTCCGTCACGCTGAGCTGAGCGTGGTGAGAGCACACAAGCCCAGCCTGCTGCTTGTGCTCACTGGCGCGTGCCTAATTTCTTTTTAAAATCAGACCCTTTAGGGGAAAGTTTCTCCTTCCAGCTCTTCATGCCCACATCTTGCATATGCAGGCGATCAGGCACACCTCTGCTCTGCATGCAGATAAAGGCACGCAGGTGCCGGCAGGGATGGGGAGCGTGCAGCAGCTGCAGAACTCTTCCCATGCTGCCGTGGGGTTTCTGGGTTCTCCCTGTTGTGTGGGGTTTGCTGGCCCAGGGCACACAAATCAGACACCCAAAGCAAGTGGGGGACCCTCTGCAATGCCCCAAGTGACATCTGTATACGTGCTGTTCAACAGCACTGCCTGGCCCAGGAGGGATCACAGCTATCTGGGAGACCACTGTCATATCCTGATACTGCCCAAGGTTTTGGCTAAGCATCCCCATTTTGGAATGAGAAAGTTTAGATCAATGTCAGCATCCCTGCTGGCAACATCAGAGCTCGTGATCATTGGGGTTAGGGCAGATTTTACAACCTGTCACTTGATTTTCAGATTGATGGCTGCCTGGTGCCTTTGGGGTTGGACGGAATGATCTCCAGAGATCCCTTCCAACCCCTACAGTCTTGTCATTCACAGCTTACTGAACTGGGGGTACCACGGCTTACTAACGCTGACCCTAACCCCACAGCATCAATGGGGAAACCAAGGCAGAGGCAGGGGGAGCAGAGACCCGAGCCCTCCCCATAGTTCTGAGGGGCCATGGATTTCACTCAGCCTTCTCCTCTCCAAGCGTCTGGAAAACAGGAACAGGACTAATGGTTCTGGTTTTGGTGTCTCCCCAGGTGCGAGGAGGCAGCAGGGCAGCCAGGGCGATGGCAGCTGGGCAGTCGAGCGGTGCGTATCAGGCAAGCATTTGTAGAGCTATCAGGCTCCAGCCCTACAGCTACAAAGACTTTTCTCCCAGCAGCATGGGACACTAGTCCTGCTCCCCACGTAGAGCCCCACAGTCCCCAAAAGTAGAGGAAAAGCCTGATTTTATCTGTTGTGGTGTTCCCACTATTCAAGCCATCACTATTCTGTCTGTGCTCCCAGCTCTGGACTGATTCAGGGTGCACTGTTGTGAAAACCCCAGTGAACACACCGCTCTTGTTGCATGTGTGGGTGAGCAAATTATTTTACTTCCTACATTTGGGAAGGTATTTCTTTGTCCTCTTTCTAAGGCTTAGCAAAACACCATATCATAAAATTGTAGAACCATTCAAGTTGGAAAAGACCACTAAGATCATGTAGTCCAACCAAATATCCACAAGATAGATCTTTTATTGGACATTTTTTTCTGTTCTAGGCTAAAATCTGAGTAATCTGAAACAAAAGGACATCCTTGCGTGTGACCCAGGAGCACGGCACAGCCCTGAACATGACCACAGAGAGCTTTGCAGAATTCTTGAACAAGCTCAAGGAAATCCATGAAAAAGAAGTTCAAGGTAAGGAGACATGATAAGTCTTCTTAACAGCTGGACGAAGTCCATTCCTTTTTGGTGCTGCCTTCATCTGCTTGGTTTCAAATAACCCTCTGATGGTGTGTTTCCTCCATCTTATTGGGATATAGCTTGGATACGGAGGGAAAGAGGGAATGGGAAAGACACAGCGGTCTACAAGGAAGAAGCAACAAGAATTCAATGCCGTGTTGTGGAAAACCTTAGATAGTTTATTGCTCTTGGGAATTTCCCAGTCATACATCATTAAAGTAAGAACTGTTCAGTTAAGGAAGCAAATGCCAAATCCAATTGCTTTCCTATTAAAACAATTCCCAGTGTCAGCATTATGAACAAAGCAACAGTGCTTTTGGAAGATTCTGGCTTATGAATTCATTTTAGTCTTTGTGATTTCGGGCCACGGGAGAGTTAGAGGAAACTGTTGAGCAATCTAAACCACATGTTTACATCTATTTTGCATAAAATGGATTTGACAAAACGTAACATCTGCAGATCCATCAATGAAAGTGTTCTTGTTGAGCTGTAAATATTCTCCGAGACGCTTTGCAGCCCCCAGAGCTATAAAATACTGCCCACCTGGGAAATGTCTGCTGTAGCTAAAAGAACCAGAAACAAAGCTGTAACAGACTTTTGGGGGAGGAGGGGAAATGCAAATCCATTAAACAGTGGAAATGCAAAACCTGCTCCCATGCTGTACAGCTTTGCCAGTTATGTCAAACTGCGGTGTCGTTTGGTGCAGGATGCGTGCTGGTCTTTCTCAGGTATGTGGTTTGCAAAGCGTAGAAGTTCCTTTCAGGCAGAAGTCAGGTGACTGCCTTTTGTTTCTGAGGTCCTGTGGGATTTGCAATTAGCACCCATCTCTCCATCTCTCCATTTCTGTTCCTTGTTCCAGGTCTGCAAACAAAGCTAACGGAGCTGACGACAGAGAAGTGCCGGTGAGCAGTGCCTGGGTATCGATGTCCCAGCGGGTGGAGGGGATGGGTTTTAAGACTTCCAGGCACTTCTGTGCATCACAGAGGTGCCTACAGCCGTAAGCAGGTGTTTCCCTGTTTTAGAGAGCATCCTTCACCTATTTGGCAGTGCCAAATTTAAGCACCAGCAGTGCAAGCAGTACAGTGGGCTCAGAGCAGAAACCCTTCCCACAGTCTAGGCACTGAGAATGAAGCCATAGGTATTTGGAGAAGCCCAGTAACTCTCTTTTCCTGACTCTTTTCTTGCATTAGCGATGCCCAGAGAATTGAAGAGTTGTTTGCTAAAAACCACCAACTAAGGGAACAACAGAAGGTCCTCAAAGAAAATGTAAAAGTGCTGGAGAACAGGTAGGATTTCATGGTCAGCTGTTTGGTGTCACTCACATCTCCGGGTAATGGTGAGGAGTGCACTATACTGCACAGGCACGGTCCCATTTCCTCATATGAATGCATGGTAACAAGCTCCCAACCATGGGTTTTCATCCAGGCTGCGAGCAGGTCTCTGTGACAGATGCATGGTCACCCAGGAGCTGGCAAAAAAGAAGCAGAATGAATATGAAAATTCCCATTTCCAGAGCCTCCAGCACATCTTCATTCTCAGTAGGTACCAAGGTCTGCTGTAAGCTCAGATTTGGCTTATTGGGGCTGTTCTGATACCTGCAGAGAGCCACTCAGTGGCTGAACAAGCAGGAGGAGTTTGGTGATGGGGAGGAGGGAGGGAGGGAGTGATGGAAGCATGGAGGTGCTGAGGAATCACGTCTGACAGCTACACATGAAGACTGGAGCTGGGGTTTCAGCCCTCTGTATCTCCAGAAAAAGGAGAGATAAGAGGTCAAGCACCATCCTGCTCCATTCAGCACCCAAAGGCTGTGGCTCTCCTGGTGTCTCTTTGTAGCCAATGAGATGAGCCGCCTGAAGGAGGAGAACAAAACTCTCAAGGAAGAACTGAAGAGGCTCCAGAGTCCAGAGTAAGTGCTCTCTGAATGTCATCCATGGCACAGGGTGCTGGTGTGGCTTTCCTACCACTGAGCAGGGCTACGTCTGGACCTTTGTGTCCACAGGGATAGTTTCCTATAGGCATTAAGACAGCAAAACACTTTTAAAGGTCCAAGTCCTCATTGAGCTTTGCTCATTCCCCTCTTCTCATTCACCCAATAGCTGAGTCTTTGGGAACATGGGGATCCAGTGATAACAAGGGAAAGACCTGCTCCAGCAGGTTAATGCTGAAAGCCAAGGAACCTGCCAGGCAGGCTGATACATACAAATCAGCTCATTCCTCAAGGGCTTAAAGTCCAGAGGAATTAGCACCGAGGGATTAGTTTAGAAATGTGTTTTCTTTGGAGCTCAGAAGCACTGCCTACTTAAAGAGAAACTCACTTCTATCCTCTGATGCTCTTCAAGGTCTGAGCAGTTTGGGAGCTGCTGATCCTGTTGGGTTTGCTAAGCACCGAGCTCTGCTCCTCCCTGGGCTGCTGCATTGGAAGGTTCCAACCAAACACCCATGTCTTGACATCAAGGTCTGGTCAGGACTTGATTGGTGACCAAAGTGTGGGGCTCAGACTCAAAGCAGCTCCCTCCAAGGGACACACTATCTCAAAATGGTGACACTGGGAGCTCTGAATCCAGCCCTACACCAGACAGGGATGTACAGATCACAGAGCTTTTGCAACTGCTGCAATGGGGTTTTGTCTTACCCAACTTCGTGGCTCCCCATAACATTACCCATGGGCAGGTGGGGAAATCAGACCTTGAGCTGTCATGCTGGCTCTGTCTCATGCTGTGGACTGCAGCCAAGCCAGTGATAACCTGAAAGGGAAGGAGGTGATGCTGAAGATCTGGTCTATCCACATGATATATAAATATGTATATTTACACATCTGGTTCTGTAACTCAAAGCTGCTGCTGCAGTGGCTCTCAATCTGATGATTCCCTTCTCCCATCCCTTCTCATCCCTCTGTGCCTTTTTGCTCTCTGCAGGGACAGGATCAAGTACCAAGGAGCCATCTCCAGGGAGCACAGCTCCACACCCAGCTCCCCACTGCCATTACTGTCCCCCACTAGCAGGAACACCAGCGCCGACAGAGCGGTTCTTGGAGCAGCAGAGGACTCCCAGCACGGTGTGCCGGGCCTCGAGCTGGGGGAAGGTGGGTGCTGTGGTCCAACCACCCGCCTGGGGTCCTAGAGATGAGACAGAGTGGCTGAGCCATGGGGCAGAACTACTCAAGGAATGGGCCTGGAGAGCACAGTGCAAGCTGCTGGCAGCTCAAATGGATGCTCACACGGAATAGGGACAATTATGCTGCTCTGCTTTGTGCAAACAGTAGCTGGGGGTGTCTGGGTGCTCTTGCTCTAAGACAGGTTCTGTGCAGGCATGCAGCCACCACCCATATGGTGCAGAGACCATATGTTTGCCTTGGTGCCAGTTATGCATGCAATGGAGAGTCCATTCATTCACATACTTGCTAAAACCAGAAGGAATTTTCAGTTCAGTGGGACTGTTCCAGAGGCTGGTTTTGTCTTTTGTTTGCAGAGAAGACCACAGGACAGAGAAGCTCTCCTTGCAGCAGGATTTCCCCAAGCACTATCCTCCAAGAAGCCAGCCTGGCAGAAATGGTGAGTAGACAGAGGGAGCCCAGGGCTGCTCCCTGTTTGCATTGGGTGAGAAGGGGTTGAAACGGATGGAGAATGAGTAGGAAATACTTAAGAGGGTAAAATAACTACCTAGAATTGGGCAGAATGCTGTTGCCAGGGATAAGGAGGAAAACCCAATGATAGGTGCATGCTTTGCAGGAATTGCCACTGTCTGCTAGCAAATCCTTTAGATTTTATCATAGGCTTCTGTTCCTTGTTGGAGGAGAGTACATCTTCAGTTTGCCCTTCATGACAACACATCTAGCACCCCCGAGTCCCCTCCCCGACACAATGGCTCCTCTCTTGCTGAGAAAATCTTTCTCATGAGGAGATCATCTCAACTCATGTATTGGTGCAGCTTATTCTAAGTGATAATCAGGAACAAGAGGCTGCAGCACTGTGAACGATGGCAAAGCCTGGAGAGCATGTGAATGGTGGAGATTTTGGATATACAGAATACAAATGCAGCACAGCAGACCTGCCCAAGAGCATCGCGGATATCTCTCCATCTGCAGCATAATGAACAGTGGTGTTTGCAGAGGAACTGGCATTCACTGGTTACCATTTTGTGTGTAGATACAAGCCAGCCATGCCTTTGAAGCACAGAGCATGTATCAGCTGAGGGATGCTGAGTGATACGATGATTTTGGGCACTGGGAAATGAGGCTGCAGGACCTGGAGCCCTGCTCTCGCCATGGGAACCCAAGCCCACACACACACCCACACAGCCGCTTCTGTTTTAGCACAGCCTTTGCTTAGCTGAACTGTGCAGAAAACCTGAAGGAGTGGGTGAAGTGAGGTTCTGGTGAGGCTGCCGGCAGGCTGCAAGGATAATTAATGTGGGGATCGCAGGAAGGACTGGTGACATCTCTGTTAAGCAGGGAGAAGTCAAGTCAGAACACGTGGTGAGCCTTCCGCAGCAGATGGGATTGCGATGTCCTGGCTTCACTGCTGGGTCTCTGCTGGAAATGCACCCCCAAAGAAATACCAGCAGCATGGAATGAATCCCAGAGTCCTGAGCAATGGTTGGGGAATTTGCAGGGTCTTATCTTGGTTAAGCCGCTGACTTGAGACAAGGGATGTGGTCTCTTTGGCCACAGATCAGTGCAGCCAGAAATTAAAGAATATCAAGGAAAACACAAAGGGAAGCTTTCCTGGGAAAGCCAAAACAATTAAGATTCAGCCACTGATTGGAATTATATCAAATCACTTCTTACCACCTCTGAGGTGGGAGCTGTTGTAAAAGCTGATGGGGAGTCATTGGTATGGAACAGCAGGAGCAGTTTCTGTTACCACTGGTGAGGAGTTGGGTCTGCACCCAGCACAGCTCCCAGAGCCACATGGTGCTCTCAGCGGCCCAGCACACATCCCACTGCCTGACCCCACTTTTCCTTGCAGGCATCCCAGAGAATTGCCAACCAGCTACACGGCACCATCGCCCTGGTGAGGCACAGCCTGGAGAAAAGTCCTTCGAGGGCTGCAGTGTCTCCACCGGCCAGGAAGATCCCACTGCCACCAGAGCAGGAACGCAGCCCCAGCCTGGAGCCGTGAGTCCTCTGCTTGTGCCCCTTGCAGGAGCAGGACCCCATTAGGCAGCACCTAAATTGTGATCCCTTTTTGTCCACCTTCTTGTCCACACTTCTCACAATGCCCACAGCCTCAGGGAACAGGGGAGGGTCTCCCAGTTGAGAAAAATGACTGGAATCCAACTCAACCAGTCCAGTCTCGTGTTACTTCACCTTCAGATAGACCCAGGCGCCTGTCCCCAGCCTGCAGAGTAAGGACCTGGCTGAGCAGGAGGCAGCAGTCCGTGCTGCTCCTTATCTATTCTAATGGGCTTTTATGCAGGGCTCAGCGATTCCCAGGGCTTCTCCTCCCCATTGATTTTGGAAGCACAAGAAGCTGTTTGGCTGCAGACTGCCAGCTGCCCACAGTGGGAGGGATCTGCCCTGCATTCCCAAGAACTGCTCACACACAGGGCAGTTGCCAAGTGAAGAGCAACATCAGGGACTCAGTTTGCATGGGCAGGTTCATGCACAGCGCTGCCTCCTTGGCACTGCTGAGAGATCTGCTCCGGAGTGGGGCTGGGGATCGCTCCTCTGTCATCAGATCTTTCAAGCCACTGGGAGAGTCTGGGGACAGCCATGCTGGGAGGCAGGGGGCCTCTGGATGCACGGTCTGGCTTGGCCGATGGCTTCCAGGACAAGAGGTACTGGCTGTAATTCGCTCCAGGAGTGGTCCAGGTTGAATACTAGAAGAAATTTCTTCTCAAAAAAAAAATTGGTGAGGCACAGGCTGCCCAGGAAATGTTCAGGAACAATGGAGATGTGGCACTGATGAATGTGGTCAGAGGGCATGGTGGGGTAGATTGGGGTTGTACTTGGGAATCTTAGAGCCTTTTCCAACCTTAAGGATTCTGTGATTCTATGATTCTCAGCAGCAGTAAGTGGTCACCACATCCCCACCACCACCTGCAGGAGCTGGAAAATCATGAAGGTTCCCCCCAAAACGTGATTTCTTTCCCATATCTTTTAGTTACTTAACAACAACCAAGCCAATCTCCCCCAAGACTGCTCCATCCTATGAAAGCCTAAAGCTGACTGCCCGCAAAGAGCAGCTCTGCCTCCTCAACAAGCACCTTGCCCTGCACCAGCTGGGGCTGGCAAGTGGTTGCGTTCCACCCGATGGGGACAGCAGTTTCCACAGCCGTTTGCTCAGGGCCACAGATGGTGGTGGCAGGACAAGGCCACGTGATGACTGGGATGACAGAGCTGCCCTTCTGAAGCTCCCTGCAGCTGTGGTGTATGTGAGGGACCAGCACCTGGAGGGGAAGCTGCACCTCCTCAAGCACCGTGAGCGGCTGCAACATCTGGAGCAGCAGCAAAGCCTTCGGGTCAGGGTGGATGGGGAGCCCAAAGCTGTGCCCAAGGAGCGGCCACTGTCCCCATGCCTGAGCATCGCAGTGGGATGCAAGGAAGAGAGGATGGAGGATGCTGCAGATGGGAAGGTGGAGAGAGTGCTCTGGTTGAGCCGGGATGGCTCTGAGCACCGAGGAAAGGTGGAAGCATTGAAAGACTATGGTATGGATGTCCCACTGGACCTGTCAGACACCAGGCGTGGGAGGGGAATGGGACGGATCAAGCACCAGGAGGCCACCAGTCCATGTCTGAGCCCAGGGGACAGCCCCATGCATGGCTCCTGCAGAAGACATGGGATGGAGCGGGACAGCTCACAGCCTCACAGCTGCTGGCATGATGCTGCCCAGAGACAGGTCACAGAGCAGCCTGGTGCCATTAAGGAGGAGGAGGAGGAGGAGGAAGAGGAAGAGGAGGCAGCTATGGTGAGTACAACTCAGGTTGGCATCACACCAACCCCTTCTCTCCTGTTGGAATTCTGGTGCTCAGTGCCAGTGTCATTACAATCACAATTAACGTCCCATGCTGAAATGCCCTGGAAACAGGTGGTTTTGTCACCAACAGGTGTTTGGCAGTGGTGTTTTCCACTCAGCTCAGAGGAAAGATCTGCATCATTCCCACTGGTTTGGGTAGAGATGATGCTCATCACAGTACTTGTCACAGTTAGTGAGATGGGACTGGGGATGGCCCTTTTCTCCCACATTTGAAGGCAGTGGTTCTATTTATGGTACTTATGGGATTTCTGCACTCACTGTCCCTTACAGCTCGCTCTCTCCCGGATGCATCCTATAAACAAGTCACCACCAAGCAACACAGAGACTCCTCCAGAGCCCAGGGTGAGACTGGTAGCCAGTGCACAGAAGGAAGAACCAGGTAAAGAGCCTCAGGCGAGCCTGACATCTGAGAAGGCAAATGCCAAAGGTGCGTTTTGGTGTGTGTGTGAAGGCAACCTGCAATGGGAAACAACTTTTGCAAACACCTGCAGTGCCTGCTGACCACAACAGGTGCTCCCCATCCTCCCAAATTGCTCTTGTGCACAGGGGGAGGGATGCTGTTACCTGCATTCTTCCTTTTTCCCCACCCCAACCCCTACAAAGCCTTTTTCCATCCCTCAACTGAGCTGTGCCCTCTGGCTGAGGTGCTCCCTCTCGCTAATGGCTGTGGGGCAGGGCTGGGTTTGCTGGTGGGGGGAAGCAGAAGCCATGGGGAGCACAGTGGGCAACACGTCCGTGTGGAGCTGACGGAGCTCCTAGGAGCAGACCTACTGGCTTGGCCAGAATGTTGAGTTCACCTGGATTAGTTGGTCTGGGCGTGTCGGAGTGGTTTGGGAACACTGGGAGCGGGATTTTGCACAGTGGGGAAAAAAAAAAAGGGGGGGGGGAGGAGGGAAGCCCTGTGTGATTTACATGTTAAGGAGATATCATCATAACAGAAGAATTTCAGCTGATTACATTCTGGGTGTGGGAAAACACAGAACTTTCTTCAGTTCTCACCTGAAGGCTGACACAAAGCCCAGGACGAAGCGCACAAATACTTCCTGTGCTTTCTATTGGACCTTTAACCCCTGGAAGGACAGCATGAGGATGGGGTTGGGTTTCAGGGATGCTAAAGGTGCTGGGCAGGGATGAGGACACAGCTCCAAACCTGTTGGTACAAGGGGGGTGCAGATGAGGCAATGCTGGGTTCTGGCCCAATGCAGGAGCTAGGTGTGTGCAGATACATGCCAGGAGTTGTGTGGCCTTGGGGCTGTGTGTGGCAAAACCTCTTTTGCTGAGCAGGGAAGAGGCTACACCACATCTCCTGCTGCCAAAGCTGCCAGCCATGACAGGGTGCAACTTTATTTTAAGAGAGGTAATGGCTGTAAGTTGCACCAAGGGAAGTCCAAGTTGGATGTTAGGAACAGTTTCTTCTTCAAAAGACTGGTGATGCAGTGGCACAGCTGCCCAGGGAGGTGGTGGGGGTCAACATCCCTGGAGGTGTTCAGGAACTGTGGAGGTGTTGCACTGAGGGATGTGGACAGTGGGTACAGTGGGGTTGGCTGGAGTTGGGCTTGGGGATCTTAGAGTTCTTTTCCAATCTCAATGATTCCGTGATTCTATGAATGCAGACACCTCATAATGAAGGCTCTCCAAGCCTGGTCCTGTGGCTCTGTATCATATTCATGTGCTTGTTGCCCCCTGTGCCAACCAAAAACCCTTAATTTTGTGTTTCCTTAGATGATGATGATGGTGATGATGACGAGTCCACAAAGCAGGAATCTGATGAGGCAGATACAACAGACAGCGAGGTTGGTTGGCTTTGGTTTCTTGGGTGAAACAGTGCCTTTGGACCAGGAATTCCTGTTCTGGGAGCACCAGGAGGTGCAGGACGGGTTGTCCCTGCCCAACTCCCTCCAGGAGGTGACAGCTCTTCCTGCATCAGGTGCCAAGATCCATTTGCACTCTGTTACCCAACTGGTTGCTGAGGGGTAGATATGTCACTCTTTGTAGATAGGTTTCTGAACACCAAACCTTGTTACAACTCTGTGGTGATGGTTGCACAGGTCCCTGGCAATTCAGCCAGGCTGTCAGTGCACTGGCAATCAGGTATTTCGTAGATTGATGGTTCTTCTCATTGGTGCAGGTGGCTTCTCCCTATGAATACGACGTCCTGCAAGAAGCCCAGTCAGAAGGGAAATATTTTTGCACCAAAGACAAAGCTCATGCACTGCAGAAGAAGAGAAGAGGACAGGATTCCTGGACAAAAGGTGAGGAAGGAGTTTCTCATTCTATTTCCTGAGGGGTTCCTTCAGTGCAGCACCCGAGGGCTCTGGGCACTTTCCTATTCATGGGTGTTCTTCTGCAAACAAACCCCATTGTGCACACCTTTGCCCAACGTGACACAGTAGAGTCTTATGGTTCGCTGCAATAAGCCATACTGGACCATGCTTTTGGCAGCAGTATCCCCAGTCAGAGCAGAGCTGTTAATGGAACTGAATGATCTTTAAGGCTCCTTCCAACTTAAGCCATGCTTGTTGGCCAGAGAGCACCCTGAGCACCTAACTGCTCCACGTCCATCCTGTTTGCTCACCACTTGGGAGGAGCTGGCTGGGGACAGCCAAATTCCCAGCAGCAAGCTGTTGACATTCAGATCAAGGATTCTGCCAGCTCTGTTGACTTTCCACTGTGGCCTCAGAGCTTTTCCCTGGCTGACAAAGGAATGTGTTGGGCCCACACTTCCTACAGGTGAATGAGCAGAGAGCTGTTCCTGATGAAGATGAGGATTAGCCAGTGTGGCCATCAAGCCTTACATATGGCCCTGTCACACTCTCTTTTGCTGAGCTTTGCTTTCCCCCTGTGCAGTCCCTGTTTTGGGATTAGACCACATCAGCCTTGTATGTGCAAATCCTTTACTCTGCAGTGACCTCTTGGGCTCGTCTTGCTGTTAACAGGCTCCAAGAAGGCAATGAGAGGAAGAAAGAAAGTCAAAGTGGAGCAGTGCTCGCTGGGGATGACAGAGAAAGCGGAGAGCTGCTTGGCTTCCCACCATGACCCCTCTGAGGAGAGTTAACTGGGTGGTGCAGAGACACATGGACACTGCAACTGAAGGAGAAGAGCTCAGATCCAGTATTCCACCAACACCAAGAGAGCAACTGCTGTCCACAAGGACCCATAAGAACTATTTCAGGAGCGGAGCACTCTCGAACCCTCCCTGGGTGCGGCTCAAGCATGGACCTTCACCTTGGTGCCAGGAAGAGGGACCATATTCTTCCTCAGGATTTGGTGTTGGGAGGAGGGACCCCAACCTCACTCCCTGTGGCCCAGAACCCAGTGCCCACCTGAGCAATGCAGGTCCCTTTGTCCCTATGCATCAATTCAATCCTGACCTGGGTTTCATACAGGTGTGGATCTTGTTTGAGCTGCAAAGCCCATGGATTTCTTTTTGAGCACATGGGCCAAGCAGATGAGACACATTCCCAGTGAGGGAAGGGACAAGAGCATGAGAAAGGACAGCATGCCTGAGGTGTCCGGTGTCCCCAGCAGAGCCAGGTGTGTGGTCCTGGCTGTGCCCCACGGCACAGCCCCAGCCCAGCAGCTCATGCAGAGAGCTTGTTTTCATATGGATAAACTGTTCTCATGCAATTTTTCTGAATCATGGCCTTCAGCATCGACTGATGGAGTGCTGCTGCTTGGGATGGGACTGAAGAGCAGGAGTGAGCAGTGCTGCACTATGGCAGGGCTGTTCCTTGCACACGTGCAGCAAACAGAGCTGAAGCAAAAGTGCCAGACACAGCACGTGCCCTGTGTGGTTCCTTCCCACAGCCACTTTCTCTGCCTGGCACTGCTCTTATTTTACTGAGGGTTTGTTTGTCCCATTCACATGGGGGGGAAGCATGGCAAGCCAAACCCCCAGCAGGATGCACAACTGGCACAGGCATCTTCTCCGCATTGTGTTTCCATCTTCTTAGAGCAAGCCAGGTAAAATAAAAATAAATAATAAAAAAAGATAAGTATGCGTATATATATTAATAGAGACAATAATGATAACATTAATGATAAAGCAAAAAGACTCACTGCAGCCAAGCAGGGAGAGAGCAGGGCTCCTGGGCCCGGCGCTGAGAGCAGACAGCCGCGGGCGCGCAGTGCCGCCTGCCGGGCAGAGCCGCTCCTCACTGCGCCCCGCAACGCCTCCCCTGGGCTGCGGGGTAAAGGGATGGGAAGGAAAGGAGAAAGGGATATAAACCTGAAAAAGGTCCCTCTGCAAGAAGACAGCCTTAGACCAGGACAACTGAAGGAGGGAAGGATTTTTTTATGCAACTATAAAATCATCCCCTCCCTTTGATGATCCCTCGATAAGCAGAAGTGCTGCCAAGAGAAACAAATTCACCAATATTTTGTTTCTTTGCAGTGCACTGCACAGAATTCACCTTCTCTTATTGGACCTTTATTTATTTATTTATTTATTTGTGTTGCCTCTTGCCTTTTTCCAGTAGACATTCTCAGCTAGTGCCCCCATACCTCCATGCATAGGTGTTCCAGGAGTTTGGAGGTGACACATATTTCGTAGTTAGGACAATCCCATCACTATGAAAACAAACAAACCATGTTGTGTGGGTTTTTTTTTTTCTGAATCAAAGGACACGTAGCAAGTTGCTGGAGGGAAATCATGCTTCGCACACCACAATCCATCCAGCCCTGTAATGCTGCCCTCACCCAGCCCCTGCATGCTGACATCCGCCACCATTCTGCAGGGCCATGGGTAACTGCTGGAGTCCATCAGTGCCTGTAGTTCTGCTGCCAGTCTCTTGCTTGTGTGATTCTTGACAGATAAATGCAAGTATTGGTTTAGTGATGTCCAGGCAGGCTGAGGCTTGAGCTTGTTCTGCTATAAGGAAGGAAGCTCTGAGCACAGCACTGCCTTGTGCAATGACCCAAAATCTACCCATGATGAATGCGTGAGTTATGTCCCTTGGAGCAAAAAAAGCAGAAGAGAGGCTGTCCCAAAACCAGCTCAGTCCTTCCGGAGGGCTGGCAGTCCATGTTGGTTTTGTTTGAATAAATCATAGATCTGCTGCCATCCATGTAGATGTGCATGCAGGTGGCGTTCCTGTGCCCATGAGCTCCTTTCCCAGAGAACAAGATTGGGAAAGCAGCTTGGTTGCAATTGGCTGCGCCTGAAAATTGTGCAAATCTGAAAGAGCAACAGGGTAAGCATTGCTGTTCTGATTTAGCCATCAGAAACAGCATGGCTGGCTGCCTTGCTGCCTGTCATGCAAAACATTTCCGATTGCAGACCACTCCAAGCTTTTTGCTTGCTGATCCTTAAGCATTTGTAGATGCTGAATCATTCTCCCAGCACTGCCGGCTGCTCTCAGCCCACAGACCTGGGGGATGCACAGCAGCCCCTTGTCCTCAATGCATCAGCCTCCCACTGACTCAGCAGCAAAGTGACATTTCCAGCTACCGGTTTGTAAAGTGCTGTAAGAAATATGTTTGCGCAAGCCTCGATGTGAATATAAATCTCCACCTCAGGGGAAAAAAAATGCCACCACACAAAGGTTCCTCTGTTGCACTGTAACTGAGCTGCTGCTGTGCAGGGAGGCAGCAACAGAGCTGGGAGTGAACAGGGCCGTGCTGGGATGCAGGAACTAAAAGCACCAAAAATAGAGAAGTGCACGCCAGATTTTCCTCCTTCCCTTAAAGCTTTCAGCAGTGTCATTCCCTCTACAGCAGGAGGTATTTTGAAGATATCCTAAGGCTGTTTCTTTTTCATGAGGCTGTCTGCCACTTTCTCTGTAGTGAAATCCCTTTAAATGGGATCTGCTCAGTGATGCCCATTTATAGTGCTGGCTTTGGGAACACAGCTTCACCCCTCCGCTCACCGCAGGAACACTCATTCCAGGCATTGCTGCACTCTTGCTTAAGTCCCGTTTGGGGGATATGTGTGGGATGGACAATTGGGTGAGTGCTTCCCAAGGTCAGGCACACTCTGCAGGCATGGTGCGGGCAGCCACGACCCCACAGCTTGCTGATGTAGGACAGCTGCAGTGTTGGGACAAAGCTTAAGGGCAGGAGTTGAAGCCATACTCATTCACATGGGAATGGTACCCTGCAAAAACTTCTGAGGCATAATATATAGGGCTGGAGGAGCTCAGGAGAATGCGTAATCTCAATTGTGGCAGCTGGAATGGATGTGGCGATTGTGACGGTGATCACTTTGACTGGCTGTGATGGTGTTTGGAGAGGATTTCATGAGGATGAGGGGTTCATGGCACAAGACCTTGGGCTGGAGCCTGCTCAGGAGAGGGGAAGAGAATCACAGAACCACAGCATCACTGAGGTTGGAAAAGAGCTTTAAGATCCCCCAAGACAAACCCCAGCTCACCCCCCACACCCACATCCCTCAAAGCCACATCTCCACGGCTCTGGAACACCTCCAGAGACAGCGACCCCACCACTCTGGGCAGCTGTGCCACTGAATCACCACTCTTTTGGAGAAAAAGTTGTTTCCTAACAGCCAACCTGACCCTCTCATGGCACAGTTTAAGGCCATCACCTCTCATCCTATCAGTGCTAGCTGGGAGCGCAGTCTGACCCCCCACCTCAGCCCAACTTCCTTGCAGGGAATTGTCCTGCCTGATGTCCCCTGGGCTTGGGCTCCACACTGGGGGCTGTCACAGTGCTGACCAGGCTGCTGCAGGGCCTGACACTGATGGGTGCAGGATGTGCTGCTGTAACCATGGGCTAAGGAGAGTATTTCAGCAACGGCCTATGAGATTAGTGCTGTTTTTCAAACCATGCCCCAGTGTTTGGGCTTAGGGACTAAAGCAGCATTTTTCACTGTTTCCCTTTCATTCCCCACATGGCACAGGCTGGCAGAGGAGAGCACCTGAGCGACATGAGACTGCAGAAGGACTACACTGTGCTCAGGATGGAAAATGTACAAAGATTCCTTGTGCTTCATCTTCGTACGAGCAGCTGCTCCAACTGGAAGGCTGCTCCTCTGGCTTCCTGCCTAAATATATTCCTGACCTGCTTATCTTTGCTTGAGCTCAGGCCATGATTTTGCAAAAACATAACACCCAGCCCACGGATGTACTTTAAATGCTGTCTCATATCAGATGCTCAGGCCAAATCCTGCAGCTCTTGGATGTAGGAAAAAAAAACTCTCAGTGTCTTTGGTACCTCTGCTGCCCACATAGTATTGGAATAAGGGCCAGAACAGGGCCTTATTCCAGCGACTCCTGGCTAAGCAGCCACGTATCCACATTCCTCAGGGCATCCAGTAAGATCCATCTGTTAGTCCAGGAGCAAAGTGAACTGAGTTATGTATTGGAAATTCAAAATAGTGCTTTACATCCAAGAAATGATGCTGCTAGTAATGCAGAACCACCTGCTTTCACCTGGGGCTTGGCAGAAGTTAAGATTCCTGTGTGTTCCAGCTTGGAACTTGGAGCTGTGCAGACACACAGAGACAATCCCAACCCCTTTCCAAAATAGGATCCCTGTGTTTGCAGCATGCTCAGCTAAAGCAGAGCTTTCCCAGCTGCAGCAATTCCCCATCGCAGGGGAGCAGCAAAGAACAGAGATCCCCCTGCCCTGCACCCAGCCCCTGCCTTGTGAGAGCAATGCAGTGAGGCCACCCATCCCCTTTTAGCAGCAGATCCATGAAATACAGCACTGTGCCCACTGCAGCCACGCTCTGTGATCCCATCAGATGCAGATGAAAGGTCCCAGCACTGCAATACTCACACCTCTGATTTCAGCTCTGAAGGCAGCAGCCCACCAAGCGATGGAGGCCACCTCCTCTGCTTCACCCAGTGCTGACTCCATGGGGGCAATTTGTGTCCTACAACTGCTTTTGCAAGGATAGATGAAGAAAAAAAATTGCCTTTTTTTATGAATGTATTTGAATCTTGAGTTCTAGAGAATTGTTTACAGGAAGCCTAGTGAGGTTTCCATGCCCATTTATCCCTTGGCTTATTTGATTAGCCTGCCAGCAGGAAGGATTTTAGTTCCGCTTTATCCCAAATTATTTTTTTCACAGCTGTGATATGAGATGGTTCTGCCAAGTAATCTTGGCTCAAAATCTGACCTATATGGAATATCATAAGGTACTGAGGATGTTCTCAGGACCTTGAGGGGAGACTTTACACTGTGCTCTCTTATTATAACAGTCTTTAAATGAGTGCCTACAAGAAAAAAATTATATCTCCCATCTTATTGCTGATATTATTAGATGTTATAGATGTGATAGAAATGCTAATGTACCATTTGTAACTGCAAGCCAAAGTAATCTCATCACACAGTCCTTAGCACCTGTTTGCATCTTTCAGGACAGTTTCAGCACCTAATTTGCTACTTAGGGCACACACATCAGTTCATGCCATTGGCCATTGTTTGGGTTGCTGGTGTTTTGCTCCCAGCAAAACTCCCAGAGCACATCTGAGCAGCGCTGCACAATATCAGCAGCACACACTGACATCTTCCAGGGTTGGCACATGGGGCACAGCCCTTAGGAGTGAGTGCTCGGAGCATCACCTGGGCCAGAGGGTGTGCTTATATTATACAGCATAACCACGAGACTGGGAGCAGTGTGCCGTGCGGAGCCGTTCCCTGGAGATAACAGTTTGTGCAGCTGTGCCATCCTTGCTTGCAGGAAGGCCAAAACTGTGGCAATGTGACACTGAGAACAGAGATGGTGAAGTTTTAAAAAGTTTTTTTATTAAAAAAAAAAAAAAAAGCGTTGCGATGCGATGGGTGGTTGTGGGGATGTGGGTGTGAAAGGGACGCAGCCAAGAGAGGAGGAGGCTGCCCGAATCGCAGCCCCGAGGGGTGCAAGGCCGTGCGTGGTGCAGCCCCCGACCAGCGCAGCCCTGCGGCGGCGGCACGGCGGCGCTAGGACCCTGCGGCGCTCTGCCGGCCGGCGGGATGAGCGCGGCCACGCTCCGAGCCAATCAGCTCGGCGTTTCGTCCAGTTTCATTTGCATCCCGCCGGCACTCAGCCAATGAGCGAGCGAGCCGCCGGCGGCGCCGCTCTCCGAGCCGCCCCGCCCGGGCTGCCGAGGCGCTCGCGGCTCATTCGGAGAATGGCCGCGGCCGTTGCGTGCGGCTCCCCGGCCCCCCGGCCGCCCCGCGAGCAGCCGGCACCGCCTCCGCGGAAGCGGGGGGACTCTCGGCGGCGGCAGGCCGCGCTCTTCTTCCTCAACAACATCTCCCTGGACGGCCGCCCGCCTTCCTGCTCGGAGGCTGAGAAACCGCCGCCTCCCCTCGCGGGCCCGGGAGAAGCGGAGGAAGCGGTCGAACCGGCCGGAGCCCCCCCGCGTCTGCTGTCCCCACCGCGGGCGCCCAACGGGCCCCCTCCCGCTCTGCTGCTGCCGCCGCCGCCCGCCGCATCCCCCGCGGGGCTGAAAGGGGACGCGGAGCCGCCCCGCGGGGGCATCGCGCTGCTGCTGGGCGGCCCCCTCTGCCCGCCCGCCCCCCCCGGACCTCCCGCGTTGCTGGGCGCCGTCAAACCGGGGGCCGCGGGGCTGCTGAGCCCCACGCAGAGCAGCGGCTTAGCGTTGGAGGTGCAGAGGCAGAGGTGAGTGAGGAGAGGGCTTCCCGGCTCCTCCCTGCCTCGCGGAGCCCGGCCCCGTTGGGGCGTGGGAAGCCGAGGAGGGAGCGGAGCTTTCCCAGGGCCCTCACCCCGCCCGGTGCCCCCGAGGGGTGGGGAGCGAGCGTGGGAAAGCGGCGGCCCCGGGGGAAGAGGGGGGCGTGGGACGCGGAGCCGGGGGAGCACCTGCAGGGGGCGGGCGGGGCAGCCGCGGGGCCGCGCCGATCGGGGGATGCTGCCCTCATCCCTACGGGAGCGCCTCGCTCGGCCCCGGGGTGCGGAGCTCCCACTGTGCGGCCGGGTGGCTCCTCTCAGCCCCGCTGTGCCGGCGTTCTGCTCGGTGGAAGGCAGCTGGTCCGGCTGGGATCTCGGGGATTTGAGCTGTAAAAGAGCTCCTTTTAGGCCGTTTCTTGCATAAAGAGCTTTGTAAAGTGAGCTGACCCCCAGAGCCTGCCGATAAGGAGGACAAAACCGAAGGCACCAATTCTCTGTGGTCCATAGAGCTGCTCTCGGGGCTCTGTCCGTGCTGATGTCCGTGCTCCAGAGCTGGGAGCTGCGGTGCAGTTAGCGGTGCTGCCTTTGGGTGCACAGCCGGGTGTGCTGCCGTGATCGCGGGAGGATGAGCAAAGCCAGAGAGCAGCAGCCCTGTGAGTAGGGGTGTGGGATCCTCCTCCTCCAGGGCTTTAGGGTGCTGAGCTGTTCTTCTCTTGAATTCTCTTTGGTTTAATGTTGTGGATGATGATTTTGAGCTTAGCATCAGGAGCTTGAGAAGTAGAGAGATATCTGTGACGTTATTTGTTCCTTCTCTTTTCCATGCCAAGTCAATCAGACACTGAGAAAATACTCTTTAGTACATATTCCTTGGGTCTGCTCTTCTTCGATGTCCTTCCTGCCTCTCTTGGTATCTCATCTCGAGCTGTTGTGCTCCACCAGTGGCTCCAGTCAATCCAGCTGAAAAGAAAGATTGAATTGGGAAATGAAGGTAGAGAGAAGTGTGCAGAGATAACCAGAAAGGGCTTCTTTGTGAGCAGTGACAAAACAGGCCAATATTTCATCTTGGGGAAGAGATGGCTGCAAGAGCATAGGGCATTGCATTCAGCAATTGTCTGCTTGTGTCTCTGATCTGTGTTATGCACCATAACCTATGGGATGTGGTGGGGAGTTCCTGAGATGCTGTCAGGTCCTTTAGGATGGAAACTTCCAGCAGGAGCTGGGTGTGTGCTGGCAGCACTCCTTGGAGGCATGGTTTAATCTGAATGCTTTGCTTCATTGTGCTGCTTCAGAAACTGAATGATTTAACCTCCCACTTTTGTTTCCCTTCAGGTATCTTCTGTTAATGGAATCTTAAATTACAATGCTGTGTGTGTACTGCTTCCTTACCCACCTTGTTTTCCTCCCTTCTCCCTTTCTACCTTACTCTGTTCTTTTGTTCTGTCAAAGAACAAGTGGAACAAGGGGCATCAGAAAGGACTGAGTTAATCTAAATCATTTCAAAGTGGGAGTGGGAGTCTGAGCAGCAGTGGTAACAGCAGTGCTTTGGACCAACTCTGCTTGGAAGCGTTGATTGGATGCTGTATTGCTGACATAGGTGTGATCACATCAGTTCTCTGTGTGCAATAGAAGTGCTCGATCAGGTTTTCCTGCTGGTGATGGCTAATGCAGTGTTTTGTCCTGCTGTCAGCTCTGCAGCTGCTTTCATTTTGAGAAACACTTATTAAAAAGAAGAAAAGCACAAATCCTGTGCTAATACACATTTTTTGGAGACGAATGAAACATTAAGCTTAAAAGCTTTAGCTGTAATTTCTAAACCTTCTGTACAATAGCCTGGGCAGGCATGGTGCTGTTAAGGAAGCAGCAGTACTGATTGGAGGCTGTGAGCTGCGACCTCTGAGCTGTAGCCGAGGGCTGCTGTGCTGCTCAGGGCTGAACACGAACACCTCCTGTGCCTGGGCTGTATTTAAAGCTCAGCTGAGGTGTTATGGCTGCACTCTGCTCCCCAGCAGCATTGCTTCAGCACACTTCTCCCACGCTGTGCCCACAGGTGAATGCATGTGGCCAATAGCAAATGCCTGACAACTCATAGCTGCCTCTGTTATTGATTGCCTGTCGTTCCCAGCCAGGTACATCCATCAGTCAGCAGCAAGGGGTGTGCCTGGCAGCTGTAATTCTTGACTGAAGCCTACGGGATCTCAGCATGCTGCTTTAAAGCATCGTTTGTTTGGTTTGCAGTCTGGAGTACTTCCCTACATTCCCTTCCTTCTGTCCCCCCTCAACTGGTGCCTCCCATTTGAGCCATAGCACCTGGGTTTTGCAAAGACCACTCTGAACGGAGCCATACACTGGATTCTGTGTGCACATGAGGGTGAATACTGATGTCTGAGATTCTCAGTGCTTCTTGTATAGCTTTGCTGAGTACAGAAGTCTGCTGCAGTTTAATCACAAGACAGTGCTTTTCCTTTGGATTTGGGTATGGCTTGCTAGGCCTTTTGTTTCAGGAAAAAAAAGAGAGAGGGAACATTACTTTTAGAAATTCTGTATTGTGATGGGCACGCAAGCCATGAAACTTGAGTTTTTCAATGAGGTATTGTTGATAAGGCAGGTGGGTGGTACTAGCAGGGCTGCAGCTGAGTTCTTTGGATGCAGAGCTATTAAACTCTTAACCTTTGGTTTATAGATACCATGTATACAATTTACTGTTTCAACCTGTAAAGATGATGTTATGTGAAGAGCTCTTGGAAGTGCAAGGGAAGGGAAAGAGTCTCACAAGGCAGTGCCCAGGTTTGTGGGAAGCACTGAGATTGTAACGCAAGAAGCTTCTGCAGGAGCTGAAGCACCTTGGCTGGAAGCAGCTGCCTTCTGGGAGCGCTGCCCTTGGGTTGTTTGTTGGGTTTTTCCTTTAACTTGGGAGTTTTATTGTGCCAAAGGCTCTTATTTTAGCAAGGCACATGATGAGATGTATCATCTCTCAGGGAAGTACTTGAATATTTCCATAATGTATAATGTCCTCAGTGACATCTCTTGCATTTCACGTTTGTTTTGGTCAGCGTTTTGGTCATCTTAGCAAACAGAGCATGAAGCACAAGAGGGGACCACACTGGTCCAGCTGGAGACACCCCCAGGACATGGCAGAGCCCTGGGGAACAGCGTCCTGGCCGGCACCTCCTGCTGGCTTTGGGAGCAGCAGCCCCAGAGGGCTCTCCAGAGGTGTAAATGTGCTTTAGGAGCAGTGGGCTCTGGGCACTGTGCAGCCTTACATCTGCCTGCCTGCCTTGGGGCTTTGTTGCAACAGACTGCTTTCGTAATTCTTGCTGGAAGGCATCGTTTCTCCTTGGATTGTTGAAACACCCTTAGCACCAGAGCAATGTGATATATGGGCACTGCTTCCGATTAGCATTAGGTCTTAATCTTATGTGATTGTGAACCAGCAGTGAGGCAGCAGCTACTGTGACAAAGATCTACAGTCAGTTATTTCCTTGTTAGTACTTAAAATCTTACAGGCTGAGTAAGCTCCCTGTTTGATCTGCCTCCACCTCCAGTCCTGCTGCAGTTTCTTGTCTCCTTCTTGTTTGCCCTATGTGCTGCATGCTCCATTCCCTGCATGGGACTTTGCTGCTCTGTGAGGAGTGCAGGGTTTGCTTGTGGGTTTGGGACCAGCAGAAAAGCCCTGCAGCCCTTCAGTTTTGCAAACAAACCTTGAATAAGAGCACAAAGGTCAAAAATCTGGGGCCTCCTTTCTAACCCTGAGGGATGCCACATAGCCCCACTCCATGCTTTGGAGTGTACTTTGTGTACTCGAAATCATGTATTGCACCAAATTTGTGGTGATGACAGTGGTTTGAATGCAGTTCACTATCAATGTGGTCTAATTTCTATGTAGTTACTGCAGAGGTGTTGCTGCCAGTGAGCTGTGCTCAATCTGCTTTGGAGGAGCAGCAAATGCTTGAGTCACTGACAGCAATGAGGCATGGGGTATGGGAATAGAACAATTCTCTCACACACACACACACTACAGTGCAAGCTTGGAAGCAGGCAAGTGTCTTCCAGGCTCTCTACGTAGTAGCAGTTGAGAAAAATTAAGCTTAAAGGTGGGATCAGATGCCTGTAATCCTCTGATGGCAGTGCTGTTACCCAGCCACAGCAGCACAGTTCATCGTGGGTTCTTGGCTTACCCGCGAGGAAGGGAAAGCCACGCTGTGATTGTGCATGGTGTGCCCTGACAAAGCAGACCTGACAGGTGTGTCTCCCTACTGCAAGCAAGGTTTGGGATGTATGGGCTCCTTGAGCAGATCACCTTTGGCAGTTATCAGTAAGCCTGCACGAACCAGTAACTGATTTTTGTCATCATTACGTCAATAATTCAGTCTCTTGACAGCTGTGATTACACTAAGGTATGTGGAACACCTTACAAGGGGGCAGCCATACAAGTAACTTTGGAGCGAGAAATAAGAAACCAAATTCTATTAGCCCTAATTTCACGCAGTAATTAAAAATTCTTGACCTCCTCTGTTCTGTTCATCTATTAGCAGTGTGCGTTGTGAAGGAGCAGCGGAGGATCCGAGCCCACCTGCTGATTTTAGCCAAGTGCCCATGGGTGTGTGTGTGCACCATAGCATCCTGCGCCCTGGAGAAGGGTGAGGGATGCAGCTCATAGTGTTATGGGATGGAAGGACCCAGATATTATTGAGGAAAAAATATAGGCTGGGTGTGAGTCATTCCTCTTCCTATTCTTATGCCTTTCTTTTTTCTTTTTCTTTGATCATTGGTTTGCTTCCTCTCTTGTGGTCTCCTGGGTGTCTGCATGTGGCCAGGCCTGTGAGTGGGTTGGGGGACCCTGCCCTGAGCCCCCTGAAAGGCCGCTGCTCTGCAGTCAGAGGCAGTGACTTGCACAGCTTCTTCCTTTCAGTTTGTAGGAGACTGAGGGATTACCGGTGCTATACATAGAGTGCTCTGAGCTGTGTCCTGTCCTGCTGGGAACACTTAAGAGCTGGGTTAACCTCTGGCCCAGGATCCAAGTGCTGTTTCTGTTTGTTACTTCCCTGTTGATACGAATGTGAGGCTGGAAGAACTGAGAAGTGGGGTTCTTTCAGTGGGAAATCTATCGGAAGGGTAATTAGGGCTGGCTGCTGACTCCCAGGGTGGGAGTGAAAATGAAACTGAGCACACGTGGTTGGGTTCTATCTGTTCTGAAGGTGTCTGGTTGGTGCCTGGTCAGCTCAGAGCAGTGCTGTTGGATTCTGTGTGCACACAGATAACAAGGCCAGCCTTAACCCAGGATTCCTCATCTTGACCCTTATCTCTGGGCACATGCTCTGTGTGGTGCAGTCCTGGGTGGGTCCTTTATTGACTCAAAACAGTGAGAAAGCACCAAAGGGAGGCCTTGATGGGGGCTGGATGGACAGACAGACACAAGCCAACCCTCTGTAGCTTGTCCAGGAGCAAGCTGTGTTGGCTCTCAGGTGGTTTGAACTTCCCTTAGGGTCCTGCTGACATTACAGCCTCCTACAGAGAACTTACCAAAGTTTTAATACTGGCTGCTTTGATTTCTAATTGCCAGGTAGATTGTCAGTGAGGTGTGTAAGATAACCAAGTTATGATTTTGGCTTTCTGCTGTTGTATTGAGGTCACATTTGGCAGCAGGTGCTCTGTGTGAATGACTTCAAGTCTTTTGAGCTCAGCAGATCAGAACAAGGGGTGTTATCTTGGGTGACTGCTTAGCACAGGGTGCATGACTCTGCTGTTCTTCATTGGGCAGGAGCAGGGCTGTTGCATGACTGTGCTTCCTGTAAGTATGAACTGTGTGAGAAGAGCACTGAAACTAAGACAGGTTGCAAGCCAAGTGCGGACAACTCAAAAAAAAGCCTTAGTTTGCAGCATACTGCACTGTGTAATAGAGAAGTGCTGCTGTTAGCACCACTCCAACAAGGCTTTGGTGCTGCAAAATGTTTGCTTGAGCACGCAGTGTGCAGTGTGCTCTGAACCTGTGAGACCTCTGAGGTTGGAGGAGAGCATCCTGCTTTGCCTGGTGCGTTGAATTTCTCCGGGCTGACAGCTTCACATGAGGATAGAAAATCTCAGCTGAAGTGCAGCTAAAAATGAAGTTTCCTGTTGGCACAGCAGGGATGAGTCACTGTGGCTCTGAGCAAAGGGGCGAGATCCTTTCACTGCAATAGCACTCGATGAGATGTGCTCTCGCAGCGCCATGGGATCAGGTGCTTTGTGCTCTCATCCCTGTTGTCATTGGCTTTGGGTTTGCTTTTCCTGGTTGGAATTTTGGGTGGTCCTGTGTGGAGCCAGGAGTTGGACTCGATGGTCTTTGGGGTCCTTCCAGCTCAGGATCTGTGGTTCCATGACAGCAGTGGAGTCACTGAGAGCTGTGTTCATGCCATAACATTTGAAATAGAAAACATTTTCATTAAATGTGTAGGCCTGTTGGTTTTTTTTTTTTTTTGGTCGTTTTTTTTTTGTTTGTTTTTTAAATTACAGGATAAATGCCAAAGTAGATTAAAGCACATGTATATGAAAGCATTGAACTTTAAAGCTTTCACTAGCAAGCAAAAATATTTTAAAACTGAAGCCTGGATGAAAGGTGTTTGGATGCTTATGTCATTTATAAGGAGGAACAAGATCATATTCACATCCATAATGTCACTGGGTCTCCTGTGTAGCAACAAAGCTGTGCGTTTGGGTTGCTTATCCAACTTTGCTGTAAAAACTCATCCATAGCTGCTAGCAATTAAGAAATCTCATGTTATCTGCCCTCCTTGCCCATAGCTCCCCACACCTACCTGAGGTGCATGCTTTTGGTCTAGGGCTGGATGTTAACTTTGAAGCTTTAGGCCTTGGTTAATCCAGCATCCTACACGTATGTCCTGTAAGCTTCTCCCAGGTTGGCTTCCATGGTGATTTTTTTTGTCTGTCAGTTGAGTTATGGTGTCGCTTTGTCACTGTCACTAGAATACATGTGGTTTGTGCTAAAAGCACAGCACAATGCATGCTTAGAGTGGAAAACATAGAGTTTGACAGTTGTGGTGTTTTGGTGATGTTGGTTGAATCTGAGGACCTTGTTCCTATAGAAATTGCAGCCAGTTTCTTTGTAGAACTCTGTCAATAAACTGAACTGTCACACTAACTCACAAGGTTCCTACTGTTAGTCTCTTTGTATCTTCCATCTGGGGATTTCAGATGGACCCTGAGTACTCTGCTTCCTCTAAGCCCTCCCTGCTGTTCTTGAGAGCTCTGTCCGTGTTACTGAGCTCACGTCCCAGACTCATGGTCTGCTACTGGAGCAGCACTGTGTTCTGGGGCAGGAGTGGAGCTACAGATGTTCTGTCATCATAGAGATGTGTGTGTTGATGTGTTTTGGTGGGCTTATATAAAATGCCTTGGTATGCGTAGGGAACTTTTTGTAGTATTTCTGATAAGACTTCAAATGTGTTTCTGGAAACTTTTTAGGTGTTTAGCTTAGAGGTAGGTGTTCCTTTGTGTTGAGTGGTCTTGTTAACGAAGCCAATATAAATATGTACCCAAAGACTTCAAAGTTCCTAGCAGGGAAAGCAAGTTCTTGGCCTTTTTAGGAATGTGGAACTCGTTGGAAGAGCGCTTACCTACAAAACAAATCCAAGAAAAGCTGCCATTTGTCCTAAGAGCTCACACATCTGTTGCAGTTCATAAACTCAGAGGCCATGAACTAATACTGTTCACTCTTCGTGGTGTTGTACATTTTACAGAAGGCGTTTTATCTCCCAGCGCTGCTCTCTAGACTTTTTAGAAGACATAGTGGAATATGCCAGTGTACAAAGGTACTTTTTTCAAAAGCAGCATTAACCTTGACTCGTTGCATGCAGTCCTCTCCTCCCTCCACCCTCTTCCACGCCAGTATCTGAGGTCCTGCATGCTAGTGCTGCCATCTGATCATAAATCTGGCACGGTTTTTCCTTTTTTTTTTTTGTGGTGTTTTTCAGAGCACTGAAGTGTTTGGGTTTTGTCTTATAATTGCAGAACGAAGCATATCTCTGGGTCTCCGAGGCACAAAAACTTGAAGAAGATGCACTTCATCAAGAACATGAGGCAGTATGACACGAAGAACAGCAGGTAACAGCTGGAGATCAGCTGTACCCTCGTACTTGTGTGAAATGGGGTGTTCCCATGAACAAGTTCGAGTTGTGGTTAGCTGGTTAACATCAGTGGGAATAATGCACTGTCTCTGTAGTCTTCCTAATTTTAAACATGTTTTATGTCAAAGGCAGTGGGTATTTGTATCTGCTACATCTGCAGCAATCTGCTGATGGTTCTGCCACTCCATGAGGAGAAAGGGAGGAAATTAAGCCATTCTGCCCTAACACTGTCATCCTTTCTAGCACAAAGAAGAGTCCCTTGTTTGCGTTTCATAGAAAGCTGCTTTGTAACTTCTGGACCATAGTTCTTATCCTGATCTTCTCCCATCTGTTTACAGGATTGTATTAATCTGTGCTAAACGAACGCTGTGTGTGGCTTTTTCTATCCTACCTTATGGGGAGAGTTTACGTATCAGGTGAGTTGCCTTTAACTGTGCTACTGTTTGTGAAAGGTCTTAAGTGAGTACATCTGCTATAGGTCTGCAGCTTTCTTTACTGGGAAGCCTTCAAGGTTCTATAGTGAAGCTATAAAAGGGGTTTGAGATGCTCTTCTATTTTTTTTCACCTCTCTGAAGCTGTGAATGTCACTGTCCACAGTCTAGGCCAAATAGAAGCAGTTAAGCCTGATTGATACTCTTTTAACAGCTGTACTCCATTTTTTGCATGGAACTGTAAATAGGATCAAATATGAGAAACAAGTCCTGCTAATTAGATTTCCACGCAGCTTTGCTCAGGTTCTCGTGAACTGTTGGTTCTGTGAAGGTCTGACCTACAAGTACACTATAGAAAATCATTTTATTTTAATCCACTTCTGCCAAAACAATTGTGTTGTCACTTCTGTCCTGTACGTAACATACAGCAGAAGGAAACGGATGTTTAGTGGTGGGAATTGTATTGTATTCAAATACACTTGCTGTAAAAATAGTTGATGGGAAAACATTTTCCCATTGAATGGAAAAGCAGCAAGGTTGCTGGTGTTATTTTAGGGCACTTGTGAGCTCAGTGTTATTCTGCTTGTGTGGAAGCTGGCAATGCAGTTATTCAACTGAATGCTGGAATATAGGTGACAATGCTGCATGCTGCCATCACTGAAGCAGAGTTCTGGTGGCAGCTCTAATTCCTAGTGTGAGTTTATGTGCTCAGTGGCTGGAAAATGGCAACTGAAAGGCCAGCTTCTGATCCTGGAAAACTAGTCATATAAATCATGCTTGCTGCTGAGTGAGCATTTCTGTCTTACCAATGGTTTGTCTTAGGCAGAAGGACTGTACCTAAAAATAATCCCTTTTTTGATGGGCACATTGCTGCAGATTTGACTTTTAGAATGAGATGAAGTGTGGTTCTTGATTTAATGAACATCTCCATGTTTTGAAAAGAGTAGTGAAAAATTAGCGCTGACTTGGAGATGAGGTTGGTGGACAGTCCAGTTCATGCATAGTGAGCTGTGACCCTGTGGTGCTGGTGGAGGCACAGGGCAGGCCCTGGGATTCACCTTAAAGGCAGCTGAGTTCATGCTGTGTTTTCCAACAGCGCGTTTTCTTGTCTGCATTTAGTGATCTGAAGATGGATGGACAGAAGCAGCGCCATCCTTCTGGGGGCGTTTCAGTCTCCACTGAGATGGTCCTTGGAATGGAAGGAGTAGAGCTGGGGGCGGATGGCAAGGTAAGAAAATCCTTTTTTCTCCTGGTCTGTAATGCTGATGCCTGGTGTGGGGTGATGGGTGGTCAGCTGGCTGCTTTCACCTCTGTGACTGTTTGATCCAGGGCAAATCACTTGCTTTATGTAGCACTTCTATAAACTGAGAACTGTAACTTATCAGAGCACTGGAAGTCTGCTTAGATCCTTAAAGTTTGGAATGTTTGATTTGTGATAGTGCTTCTGAGGAGGCTGTCAGTCTCTGGTCATTTCTGCCTCCGTTTCTGGAGAATTGTCTTCACTGTCATCTCAGACATCATGTGAATAATTTTTTTAATAGAAGTTTTTTTTAAAGGATGAGATGCATACCTCTTCAGTTATATTTGTATATTGCCAGAATTTTATTGATGCAATTCTCCCCTTTTCCTACATCCTCAACAACTCTTTCATACTGAAGACCACAAAAGCAAAGTATTCCCAAGTAGAGGCTTTTCCTCCCATCCCCCAATTTCAAGGTCCTCACTCTCACTGGGGGTCTCTGTGTTGTAGGATCCTGTATGTCTGGAAATAAGCTTCCAGTATTTTTTTTTCCCCCATAACTACTACAACTTTCTTTTCTTGAAGGTTGTGTCCTATGCAAAATTCCTGTACCCAACTAATGCCCTGGTTGTTCGCAAGGCTGACAGCCATAGTGCTGTCCCTTCCTGCAGAGCTGGTGCTTCACGGAGTCTTCCTGGGTCGAGATACAAACCTGTGACTGCAAAAATGATACCAGCAGGAACAGAGATTGGTAAGGATGGCTGCCAGCATGCTCACCGCTTCTGCATGGAGCAGAAAGGTGGGAAAGGACTGTTAGTCTGAAAGAATTGCAAGTGGTGAAGTGTTTGGAAGGAGACCGCTTAGAGCTGAGCAGGGGAGGTTTGTTAGTGAAGGATGAGCCTTAGGACTGAGAGGCTTGTATGCATTCCTTGCATCCTCTGTATATCTGGCATAGCTGGTGCAATTCAAGGACTGCAAAGCATTTCCTTGGCAATGTGAAGCTTAATATTGCTCAGCAAGAAACATCTGGTGTGCATGGGTACAGATGGCCTTCCTTGCCTTCTAGCAGTGTAACAATGCACAAATCAAAGGTTTATGTTAAACTGTGTAGAAGAGCAAACCTGACAATGCTATCATCTGCTACATTTGAGCAGCAAACCACGTTTGTGCAGTTCTCTATGCATACTTGTGGAAGACAAACTGTTAGTTTGCACTGTATAAAATGGTGTTGGGCATATGTTGGAGACAGCTTGTTTGCTTTGTATATCTATTGCCTGACACATACAGAATGCAAATGGATGACCCTAGCTGCAGCTTGCCTGTCTGTAGGGTCTGCGAAGACTTTTAGTGTTTTCTGTTTGAACACTGTATTAAAAAGGAAACAGGAAATTTGAAGCTCTGTGGCTCAATGTTGTGCTTTCCTCATTCCTTCAGGAAACGAAGCTGGGGAAGTGGCAGAGTATGATCCTAATCTTCTGGATGATCCTCAGTGGCCCTGTGGAAAACATAAACGGGTTCTCATCTTTGCCTCTTACATGGTGAGTGGTTGTGTACCTGAGCGGAGAGAGTGCCTGAGAGATCCTCCTGTAAACAACTTCCCTGGGGAGAAAAAATCCTTGAGGAAGCAGTTGTGGCTTTTTAAGAGCTGACTGGGAGATGCACAAGTGGTTGAGTTTGTATGCTGAGCTTGTCAAGGACCAACTTGTCATATCTCCGTGTTGGCATTTATTTATGGTAACTGTTTGCTTACTCGTTCGGTTTTTTTTCTGTGGCTGAGACTCAATCTGGGCTATTTCCTAGGCATCAGAGAATTATAAAATAAAACTTGTTTTTGCCTTTGTATTCAAGTGCCCTTGACAAACTTGTTCAGCTGTCAGTGCTGTTCACAAGACAAATAATTTTTCTTCCTCTGTTTCAGACAACAGTCATAGAATACGTGAAACCCTCAGACCTTAAAAAGGATATGAATGAAACCTTCAGAGAGAAGTTTCCTCATATCAAGCTGACACTGAGCAAAATTAGGAGGTAAGGAACAAGCAGTGATTGAGATCATCATCTACACAGTGCAAGGCTGCTTTTATCTGTCACTTGTATAGAGCAAATACTAGATCTATTTATAGTATATATGATTAAATGCTAATCTCTTGTTGCTGGTTGAGCTGGCTGTAGGATGACAGGAATGCTTAGGTTGCTGGGAAGGAGTAACAGTTGGTTTTCATCTTTCAGCCTAGATGAGTTTTGCTTCATCAACACTAATAGCCAATTAACAATGAAGTAATATCAGCTTTGAAACAAATACTCGTAACTTGGTTGATTGGTTTTCATGCAGTCCTGCTCTTATCCAGCTCGTCTCTCTGGCTGTTTCCACCTTTCAATTACAAGATTTGCTGATGAATGCAGTCTCAACAGTATTCTAGAATAAAAATTAAAAAAAAGTCTGTTCTGGGAACACTTGGTAAAGTATTTTTTGAAGGCATAGAATTCCTCACCATTCAGGAAACGTCTGACTGTTCACCAATGAGATGTACTGTTATGCCTTCTGAGAGCTGTAATCCTGCTGGTATTACACCAGAGTTAATGCAATTAGGGCCTTCTGAAATAGCCAGCTTAGAACATGATACTGCTGAATCACTAGCACTGCAGTTCCCAGCTGAGGACAAGGTTTGCTCATTCAAAGTCTGGCAGTGTCCTGCATGCTCCTCTTTGTAGTTGTTTCAAGCAGGGATTTTTGCAGAGAGCTCTGTAGCATGGTGATAGCAGTGAGAGGGAGCATCCTGCATAACGTTCACCTTCATGCAGAAGTGAAGGGCCATCTGCTGTGGGGGGGAATGAAGCAGTTTGCCTTCCCCCTCAGACCTGATTCTTCTCTGAGGTGTGTGGAAGACAGGCCTCTCTGTGCACAGCATTGATGTGATGGTGTGTAGGTCAGGGCAGTTGGGTCTTATGAATCATGAACCTGTTTGGGACCTCAGAGGGTTCCATACAGCAACAGCCTGTGCTTCAGTGAGGGAGCTGAACTCGTAGTGTTCATGGTCAGATAAGGAACTGTGCTTCCACAGTCAGCCAGGAGAAATCAGTTCATGGATCAGCTCCAGCTTGCTGCCAACTGGGCTGCTCCAGTCTGGGGTAATACCAGCCCTGGTTTTCCAAATAAGAGTCTTGAATGTGTGCTCTTCTGAGTTTCCACAGTGAAACTCACACTGTTGGTGGGCACGCACTGAAGTGTACCTACAGCATTTTCTAAAAGCTGTTTGTCTCAGAGGGTGTTTTTTCCTTTTTCCTGCCTGTTCTTAGTTTGAAGAGAGAGATGCGGAATCTGAGTGAAGAATGCAATCTGGAGCCAGTTACTGTGTCCATGGCTTATGTGTACTTTGAGAAGCTTGTTCTGCAAGGCAAACTCAACAAACAGAACCGCAAACTGTGTGCTGGTGCTTGCGTTCTGCTTGCAGCCAAGATCAGCAGTGATCTCAGGAAACATGAAGTTAAACATCTTATAGATGTAAGTACTATGAGGCATGTTTTGCGTGTGGTCAAAACCTTCCTTTTCCATAGAACAAAGCAAAGATAAAAAGAAACAAGAATTTCAGCGCTGCATGTTGCATTCAAGACTGACTCTTTCAGTTAGTTTCAAGCTTCATCCAGGGCTCTTCCTTTTGGATGCTTTTTCTAATTTATGAAAAGCTGACTGATACAGTAAATGTCCTACTGATCTTACAGTGAGGTTTTTTTGTGTTCAGTGGTTGCCTGGAAAACAGTAACTGTTGTGTGGGTGTGACAGCTGTGCTGATCTACATGTTTGATCTGTGGCAATACTTCTCTCTGGTCTTGCATCACTTATTCCTCTTTTGTGTTGACTTAATCTGAAAGTGCACTGAGAAATTCTGGATAACTGATTGTTTCTCTCCCTCTGCTTTTTTTTTTTTTTTTTTTTTTTTTTTTTTTACTATCATAGAAACTAGAAGAGAGATTCAGATTCAACAGAAGAGATCTTATCGGTTTTGAATTCACTGTCCTTGTAGCTTTGGAACTGGCTCTCTATCTTCCTGAAAACCAAGTGTTACCTCACTACAGACGGCTCACACAACAATCTTAACCAAAGCTCCACTCCAGCTGGTAGCTGGCAGCGCTGGGATAGCATCGCTGAGCCCTGCTGCTGACTTGCCATTGGCCTCTGTGCCCTGGGAGCATCCTGCCAGCTCTGGCTCTCAAGTCTGCAGTGTGTTTTCAAACTGTCGAGGTTTGCATTATGGAGACACATGCGAAGTCTGGGAGATGGTACGAGAAGAGATGTTGAACTTCATTTTGTTTTGGACATTTAAAGCACAAGTGTTCACCAGTCAGCTGTCATGGCTGCTGATTATTCCTTATTTATCTTTGCAGTTTTACTAAAACTGTTCTTCCACATGAAGAATCCTATGGTATTGTTTCTTTTTTTTTTTTTTAAGCTTTTATTTTATTCCTTGAAACTAAAGGAAGCATCACTTCCATTCCAATGCACCATAAAGTCCAGATGTTTCCAAGAGTCTTCTTGCGTTTTTACATTAATGGAACACACACTTTATTTTTTTTAAAGATGTGCCTAAAACTGGCTGGTCTGGTACCAGTACTTTTTAAGTTAGTTATGTTATTTCATAGAGAATCCTGAATTTATATAGACATTTATTCTTTACCTGCATTGGCCTTGTGTATAAGGAAAACAATTCCAGTATATCTGCACTAGTGATACCCAGGGCATCTGTCCCATACTATAGCTAGACTTAAGTTGCTGTTTCAATTTAGTTAACTATAATATCTTAAGAACATACACTTTATTTAAAGATTGTTTTGAAGTCTGTCATGAAACACCACCTGTTGAACAAGGTAGCTGCAGCAAGGTGATTACCAGCCCAGTTCACTCTCAAATGAAAGATGAGTGCTTTTGACCAAGAGCAACTTGGTCTAAAATATATAATTTCTTATATTGATTTGTTTCTGTGTTCTGTAGTCTGAACTAAGCACCTTTTTCAGTAGGACTGTATTATATATGGTCTTACATGCTCTGAGCAAGTACTTAAGTCAGTAATGCTGTTCCTGCCAAGCCAATGACACAAAGCATGCTTGATATTGAAAATGCTACTTTTTTTACTCTGTTCTTCCAAGCATTGCATCACTGTGACAGTCCTCATAATACTAGCATTTGTTGCACATCTGAACAGCTACTTACCAGCTGGTGCCAGGCAGCACCCCACTGCTTACACAGAGGTTAATAAGTTCTTTGACCATTGACTATTCCTTCATTTGTTCTTAAAATATCCAGGTTGGGAATGAGCTCTGATTACATGTGGAACCTTTTGTGATATTGGTTTTATTTTCTGAAGCAATATTGTGATACAGGTAGCTGTGTCCATTTGCAAGAAGCAAAGCTGATGCTTAGCTATTAAGACTGAGAAATTTGTAATTTGATTGACTTCTAAATGGGAATGCTAAACCTTGTATTGAGGTATGGGTACCTGCTATCTAATATGTAAAGTAATGTAAATTTCTGTTCTTTGTATTAGATGTTGTGGGCAAAAACAAAGCTGAATCTTTGTTCATCAGCCATGTTTGGCCTGAAGCTAATTTTGCTTCATTAGAGTTGGAGCAAACTGTCTTGGAGCTCCTTCCTCTTTATGTAGGGCTCAAATTGTATTTTTCATATGTAATAACTACACTGACTATTGACTCCTTTGTAACTGTTTAGCTGTACGTAGCTTCAAGTTATTTGTGTAAATTTAATGTGCTTCTGGCTTCTCTTTAACACAGAAGGACTTTCCAATCTCTGTAAGTGAGATGGTAGGTAACAAGTTAGGCTAGCCTATTATCTAACAGAAGGGTTTTAAAATTGCCTACTGGTTCAACTTTCTACTGAATGTAACTGTCCTTGCATGCAATCAATAACAAAGTGCTAAACATATATAGTGAGCCTTGGAATTAGTGAACAGATGTGAGCACAACTGGTCCACTGCTCCCTGTGGTCATTGGGTAAGGAGGAAGAACTGAAATTGAGCAAAGAAATTTTTCAGGTGGTATGTCCAGAAATTCATAACCACTTTGCTTAGTGAGAATGAAGTTGGAGAATGTCTCTGGGGATTTCCTTCTACTTAGCATACGAAGAGTTTTCTTTAACAATTAACTTTCTCCCCATGTAGGGGAAAAAAACGCATTTATTTTTGGAACAGTTCAGTCTGTATTCAGTGGAAGTTTGTCTGGTTGTGGGTGTTTGGGCTGGAGTTCCCCTTGCAAAATGGGAACTATTGTTTACCATCATAAATGGGTAAGGTTTTGGTTATATTTTGGTGTGGTTTGTTTTTCTGTTTTGTTTTGTTTTGTTTTTTTCTTCAGAAGAACAGATTAGGATTAGGAGTATTAAGTGACAGAATGCTGTTTAAAAGTAACTGTAAGCATTGGCTGAGGCCCATGCAGTGGTGCTGAGCCTGGAGGCTGTGTGGGGTGCAGGCAGATGCGACAGCCCAGGGGAGGCAGTGATGTTGGAAAGGAGCACAAGCAGTGCTTTGGGCCAACAGCAGCCAGATACAGCTTGTAAATGAGTACCTCTTTTGTGTTGTCTCTGCAGGATCAGTCCTGGAGCGATACAGTAGCTGTGTATGTGTGTTTATTTTTCTGTTTCCAGTGCGTAACTTCCAGCCCCGTTCAGTTCTTCCTTTGTAGCAATATTTATCATTTCACCTAAAAGCTGCCACCGTGTGGCGAAGGACTATTACTGCGTTACCTATTAATAAAGCGGGACCCGAACCCTCACCAGCTTCATCTGTGCCCAGAGCCCTCATGGGGTAGGGGCGGCCGAATGCTGCGCACCTGTGAGTGCGGTGCTGCTCTTGCGATTCTCGACAAGAGGCTGTAGGTTCTCGTGTATGGAAGGAAAAAGAAAAGGAGAGAAAAAAAAAAAAAAAAAAACGAAAAGGAAAACAATGCTGTGTTATGGTTTTTTTTTGTCTATGTTATTTAAGAACCTGGCTTATACAGTTCCATGTACTTTTATTTTTTTTTTTTCCCCCGTCAACTTGTGCGTTTAAAATGCTGTGAAATAAAACTGTTTTGATACGTGTTTTGTAACCAAACGTCGCGTTCCGGTATGGTGCTTGTGCTGCTGGGGGCGGGCGGGGGAGGCCTGACAGCGCGGCTAGCGCCGCCTCTGAGGCAGCCTAACGCCACCCGTAACGTCGTGGCAACACACCGGAAGTCGACGCTACGCCGGAAGTCCTCCCCCGCCCGCGCTCTCATTTCCGCTTCCGGCGAGCAGCCTTTCCTTTCCGCCGCGGTGCGTGTGTGAGGTATGGCGGCGGCGCGCGGCTGCTCTGAGGGCAGGGCTCGGTGAGGGGGGGCACCGGCGCAGAGGGGCTGCGAGAGCCGGGGAGGTCCTGGGGGCTGGGAGGCGGGAGGGAGGATGACCGTAGCTCCGTTCTCAGCGTGCCGTGAGGCGGGTGGGGGGAGCTGTAGGGCCCAGGCCTCGTGGGACGGCGCTGAGCTCTGCCTCGCTCGTTCCAGATCTCAGCGCTCGGTGCCCGGCTCCACCCGCACGCGATGCAGAACGACGCCGGCGAGTTCGTGGACCTCTACGTGCCTCGGAAATGGTGAGCGGAGCTGTGGTGGTTCCCGGGCAGAGAAAGGGAACAGAGGCTGATGTTTGGCTTATTATGTTTAATTGGAGGGAGGAGAATCTTATTTCCGTATTTTCTACTTATCTGCTATAAGTTTTTTTCAGCGAAGACCCTGAAGAGAATTCTCTATCTTAGTTTGTACAGCAGCCGCCCGTACGGTGGCTGTGGCAGATCGTTTAGGGCTGCTTTTAAAGGAAACGTGTTTGTAGTGTAGTACCACTTCTGCACTGCAAGCTGCTGCAGAGAACGTGTTAGATGATTGTTATCTCAGGCATGAATCGTAAAGACAGTGTTGAGTCTGTAGAAAATGGACAGTTTCTACAGAGAAGGTTTTTTTTTATATCTCATAAAATGCACGTAAATGGTTTATTTTTGGGTGATTTTTTTTTTAATTAGATGTTTTTGAAGCCAGTAATTTCTGAGCAGACTGAACAACGTGAATGTTTTTTGATAGCTTTTATGGCTTCTAGTGAATAAAGGTATAGGCAATACATTTTTGAAGGATTTAAATGACCAATGGTTTTTGTACGTTAGAAAAGTCAAATTTAGTACAACATTTCAAAGGTCTCTGCTTGTGGCTGCACTGTATAGGAATAAACTGAGTGTGCCAAACCGTAGGGATCATTGGCAGCTGAGAAGGACTAAAGTGAAAGTCTCCATCAAACATTCTTAAAACTGAATTCTGACTTTTTTGTGCACTGCAGTGTCTGAGCCTCGTGTTGTCACTATGAACATGTGCAGCTCTTGTTTTCATGTAAGTGTAGCTTTGACAGTGTTTAAGTATACCTCGTTGTTTACTCCTCAGCTCTGCCAGCAACCGAATAATTGGTGCCAAGGACCATGCTTCCATTCAGATAAATATTTCTGAGGTAAGTTTCTTCACAGAAGAGTTTGATAAGAAAGCAGTGCCTTTCAGTTTTGATAGAAGTTAGTAAATACACTTGTTGTAAGCTTCAGTAATTGTACAAGTGCAGAGCTGGAGAGCTTTTGTACTTACTAGGATACTACTGTGTCACTCCTGGTTATTTTTCAACCTTTTGAAAGGTTGAAAATGACTTATTGCTGACCATTTAACTGTGTGACTAAATCAAACAGCCAACTTTAGATAGAGTTAAAATTAGGGGATTTCTTTTCCCGAAGGAAATAGAAAGTAGTGCTTAATTTTACCTGTCCAAGAAAGCACGTTTCTTCAGCGTGCTCTTCTCCAACCCCCTGCCACACGCAGGGCCACCAACCTCCTCATTTAATAGCAGACCAGGCTGCCCAGGGTCCCATCCAACCTGGCCTTGAACCCCTCCAGGGTTGGAGCATCCACAGCTTCTCTGGGCAGCTTGAATTAATTAATTACCTTGACTTAATTAAAAGAAACTTGAACAAAAAAAACTAAACAGGCAGTAACATTTACCATTTTCTGTTGCGTTTTGTAATGCTGTGTGATCCATTAGATGTTACAGTTACATTACGTCGTAAACAATGTGTTTGCTTTGAATGTATACCTTGTAGATTCTAACAGAAGTGTTTGCCTTGGGGTTTTGCAGAAAAGCAAAGAATATTTGTTAGTGAGCTTTTGGCAAGCATGATGTAAAACTTGGTAAGAATTCTGTAAGAATCCGTGCAGTAATGTGCTTGTTATTACAGGTCGACAAGGTAACAGGCAGAGTCAATGGGCAGTTCAAAACATATGCCATCTGTGGAGCAATTCGTAGGATGGTGGGTATTTTCTTGGAACAATATGACTGTGGTCCTGTTTATACTGACCAGTGATTTTTTAGGTTTGTTTGGCCCTGGAAAATGAAGTGTGCTTTCAGCATATTTTGGAGGAAAAGCTTTTGTTGGGATAATAAAAACAGAGTGAAGACGTGAGCTAATTGACTTTAAGAGTCAATCTCTTATGTTTTTTCCTCAATTCTTTGATTGGGGAATAATTTATGTCTGTATTTTTTAAAAATCACTACAAGATGCAAATGAATTTTTTTTCTTCCAAGAATGCACCAAGCAGCTGATAGCTGGCTTTTTATCATTTTATCATCAGTTTATCGTTATTAGATATGATACTGTCTGGAATTTGTTAAAGAAGCATTTTGTGAAGCTTCCTACAGTTCATCAGCAGTTCATTTGCTCAGAAATATGTCTTGTTAATGCAAGTGTGTATTTTATTAAGCTCTGTTTCTTATTCTGAAGAATGAAAACTTAACAACTTGTTTTAAAAACAATAATCTGTGGCAATGAAATGCAACGACCTGTTTTGGAAAAAAAAAAACAAACAACCTTGTGCATTTCACTGCCATCAGTAAGTGCTGCTGCTGCCTCTTTTCAGCCTGTGTCAGCAATCATTCACTCACCTAAGAATTACTGTTTTTCTTACAGGGGGAATCAGATGACTCCATTCTGCGTCTGGCAAAAAACGATGGAATTGTTTCCAAGTACGTGTGCTTATCTTTCCATAATAACATTTGCAGAGGTAACGTTCAGTCCCAACCCAGATTTCAGGATGAAAATGCATGCACTGTATTTTTAGGATGCTTGTTGCACGGTTGATCTGCAATACGTAGTGGAGCTGTTGAGGTGCAACAGCTTGTAATGTCTTTGTTTGGTTTTCTTCTAGGAACTTCTAATGACTGAAACTGGTATGGATACATCGGATGTCAAATAAACAGTTCCAACCTATGCTGTGCTGTGTCTTTTGTGCAAGCAGTGAGCAGCAGTGGTTTCATTATGGTTTGTCTTAAAAGTACTTAGAAATGTGTATCAATGAGGGGTGCATGATACAGATTCTAATTTTGAATTCAGCGCCGGCTGTAAATCAAGAATTTCCACTTCACTCTTTGTCCACTACAATCTTTCTAGTTATAACAAACAACCTTTGCAACTGTAGCTCACCTCTTTTCATTTCTGCTGGAACAGTTTGCAATGGAACAATCTCATCCTGCTTGCTGATTTTTCACTGGCCAAACCAAAGGCTTTGTTTTGGTTGTGCTATCAAAATTTATCTTTTTTCCTGCTGATAAAAGGCTCCCAATATTTGTTCTGCTTTTGACACGTGTTCTGTAGGTGCATTACAAACAATGAAGCTCATAGAAAACTTAAAATGTAATAATAATACTCTGTGGTGTGCTTGCAGCCTGATTTCAACATGAGAGAGACTCAGAGTTTTAACCCCTTAAGTACGGCCTTGATGCTGAGAAGTGAGGAAGTGATTTAAGAGAAATAACTCTTAGTATCTGGCAATATTTTGGTAGCTGACTTAATAGTCTTTCAGTGGCTAGATAAACTTGCTGCTGTGTTATTTCTTAGTTATCTTACTCGCAGAGTCCAGGCAGTTTGCAAGCAGTGTCAATTAACATCTGCTGACTTTGCGTTTCTTATCTGCCATTCCTTCTCTCTGGCCATTTTCTATCATTTCATGCTTTTGATGTAACATGCAAAGAAATGTTTATGATTTAATTTGAAAAAGTTGATTCGTGATTTTGCCTGCTGTACTTCAGGTATTTATTTTTAACTGTTTCTGGACTGCTGAAAAAGCTTATGAAGTGGTCATTGGGAAAGAAAGTACTGTGTGTTGCAAGAAAGAAATATTGTGTCCTGGTTGTACGATGTTAATTCCTCTAGGACAATGTTTGCAATTGTCTTTGCTCTGTCAAATTCAGAGTTTTCTCAAGAGATACATTTTGTGTTGCTTTCCTGCTCATGCTATAAATTGTCTCCACATGGAACTGGTGTGGGGAAACTTCAACTTCAGACTTCTCTTGAGAGTGTGAAATAGTGGCCCTGTCTAACCAAGGAGGATCATTTATCTCAAGTTTTGTATCTTTCCATTATCTGTGTTTTGTCCTCTTGATGCTTCAAGCTGCAATATGCATCTTTGCAATACCTGCTGAAGCGAGGCACAGTAGATCAGCCCATGTTAAAGTGTAGTTGCAGAGTAAAGTAGACCTTTGTTTCTGAAGCAAATTCCCCAGAGAGGGCTAGAATCAGCTGTTAGCCTTTGTCAGAATAGCCATAAGGTAAAACACCTTTGCTTGTACGTTCTGCATTCCCACTGATGACCCTTGAATTTACTCCTCTTCCAGCATGACAGAACCTTTGAACTCCTACATTTCAACCAAGCAGGAGTTCATTTGAAAAGACTGAAACAAAAGCTTTGTGTTGAATTCACGTTCACTTTTTGAATGCCATTCTTTATTCTGGAGTTATTTTCTGGCATCAGTGTCAGCCATGAGAGAGACCTCAAAAAAAAACCAAAAAAGCTTTTAGTTGTAATTCTGCTGTGTTTCCAGCAGATAAATCTCTGAAAGCGCTTTCTGGAAACACAAATACAGTATCCAAAAGGGAGACATTTTGGCTTGGCTGATGTCCAATTCTCATTATTTTCTTTTGTACACAGCAGAAGGAAATAAGTTTTAATTGGATTTCATGTTTCTGACGTATCTTCAATTAGCTGCTTCTGCCTTGGTGTTAGGGAAGAGCTCTAAATAAACCAGTGTCTGTTTACTGCTGATAAATGCCTGGTTTACCAAGGAGTAAATATTGTTGACTTCCATCTAATCCTCTGGGACTTCGCTCATCCATGTGGATTTCAGTGGAATTCCCCCATTAAGAGAAAGTGGACTGACAGCTTAAAAGTTCAAAATGAAGTTGAGGTTTCTTTAAATGATAAAAATCCATTAGAACATAAACAGACCAAATGAAATTTGCACCCAGTATGAATTATATATTTAAGAATTAGAATTCAGAACTTTCCCTGCTATCCATACTGTCTGCTGCTTTGTGTTGTTTGTTTTTTTTTTTAAATTCTGAAATACGAAGAGCAGCAAACATCACTTTCTCGATTTCTTGTAAAATAAACAGATGAAATGCTATGATGCCATATCCTAAATGTAGTTCAGCTGGGAGGGGATTAATGCTGCCCTAAATGCTTTGTGAAATTCCCACTGCCATCGGTGGTGTCCAGCATGAGGTGTTGCAGACTGCAGAACAGCAGAGCACTAACAAGGAAAGGTATGTGGCCCTTTAAAATCAATTTTGAGTTACATTTTCTAGTATTGTGGTGTAAAATGTTCTTTGTTTTCATGTGACAGGAATAGTTCGGATCTTCTAGAGCCAAGAAAGGGAATGAACTGTACTTGTGCTATACAAGATGGACAGAGTTGCCCTTACATGGTTACACTGCACCAAGTCATGAAATTCTTCTCTGTTACTTACAAGGACTTGGCAGTGGCATCCTAGACATCTGATTTAGCTGGGGCTATTTTGGTGTATTTGGCCAAAATGTTGCTGCTCAGACAGTCTGTTCCTTAGAACACCTTGCTTTTGGTTGGGAGCTTGTAGATGTCTCATACTGATCTGGTTTCTTTAAAGCCTTGTCATTCTTTTCATGAGCTGCATGGTGTTGAAAAGCTGCTTCAGACAGTCTCAGCTGTGCGTTCTGACAGAGGTCTGGGGTTAGGAGGCTGCTGTAACTTCTGTTGCTGGGAGCATAGAATTGGATGCTTTGATGGTATCAGCTTTGCTTGCAAGGTGCCAAGCAGGCAAAGCTCTGCCAAGGCTGGGAGGAGACACCAGGCAAAATGCCTCCCTGGCATCTTTGTGCTTTACTCAGAAAAGGAGCGCTGTGTCTCAGAGGAGGAATACAAAGGGTCAAGTTTCTTTTGCCTTCGTGTGTGTCCATTTTACTGCTCTGTGCTGACTGCTTCCATCACCCCAGGAGCACAGGCTGCTCAGGATAGCTTCCTGCAGGAAGGGAGCTGCGATAGCTTTGGGAGCGTTGCTGTTTGTTTTCCTGAAACAAGCAAAGGCTTGAAGCTGCCGTGATGTGAAGCTGCTGAAAGCCTGGCTAAAGCTAAGCTGTTCACCAGATTTGGCAGCATTTTTGGTTTTCATTCATGTTTTGAGGATGACTGTTCCCACCCCTGTCTGTCCACTTGCTGTCACTCTTGGTGACGGACAGAGACAAAACACTTCCCTGGTGCAAATACTGAATAAGTTAAGGATGCTTTTGTTTTGGATTAATTCACTGATGATGGTTTGTGTTTAAGCATTCTGGGGGAACAGCTTCCCTACGTGTTTGTAGGAATAGTTAGCCATGAAAGAAAGAGAAAACTAATGAGGTGGTTTGTTCCTGCTGGGAAATACGGTACTGTCTAATATCAGGCAGGAATTCCTCTTGGCTAAATCCTCAGTAGGAGCTGTAGGTACTAGAAGTTTAAGAACTGAGAGCTGCATTCAAGCTCTTGAAATCAGCATCCCAGTGTTGGTGCTGTTGGTGGCCCCCTCAAACATGGAGAAATCTCCAGGCAGTCTGACCAAAATCTGCACATCCAGGGAGCAGGAGCCTTTGCAGATGGCAGCATCCTTGTCTGCAGTGACACTGTGCCCAGTGCTCACTTCTGATCTTAGCTATGAAATGGTTGGTATCAGATCTGCTTTCATTTTAAGGCCACAGATGTGAGGTTTCTTTCCAAAACTCTTTTTTGTCACAGGCATCTCCACGGGTTTTCCATTTCAAGCCTATCTGAAACTTGTTGGACAACAGAGCTAATTCTCAGCTCAGCTGGAATTGCTGCTGACTGCTGTTAAGTCTTAATTCCCTCCAAAATAATATTTGGGATATTCATATGTATAAAACAGCTTTCCACGGTCATGTAAAAATGTCAAGCTGTCACTCCATCAGATATCTTGTGGCTACTGTCTGTCCTAATACTCGACTCCCACTGATTCTGGTGCTTTTAAATGTACATGTATATATGTATATATGCTGCTGGTTTCTGCTGAGCAGAGAGTTGACTCTGGTGTAAATCAGAAAAATTGGAGCTCTGTCCCCAAGGCTCAGGAGCTCATCACAGAATCATTTAGTTTGTGCTTCTGACAGCGATGTTGGGTTACGTACAATCTTTCCTCTGCTGCACCCCATACTACAGTTTACCCATCTCTGTAATAAATGTAATGAATGAAGCAGCCGACTTCAAAATGATTTGCAGAATGATCAGAAGATGTGATGTGAAGTAGCAGTGTTGATTAAATAACCGCTGTGCATGGTGTATATACTTTAAAGACAATCTGTAGGAGACTCGGTGTAGGTGAAGCAGACATGTCTTAACCACTGTGTGATGTTATCCTCTGTTCAGCAGGGAAGTGTCACACAGCTTGTGAGTAACCAGATATCTTTTGTTCTCCTCTTGTATCCTGAGCCGTTTACAAGGGTGAGATGGCTGAGGGTTTTTCTTCCCGTAGGGCATGGGTTGGGGAGGGGGAGGGCCGTATCAAAGCTGACTGCCGGGAAGGGCCCCGCTGATTTATGGTGCTCTGCAGCTTGAGATAACGCCTCGGGGACTTTGGGATTCCAAAATGCAAATAGTGCTCCTGGGGAGTCTGCTCCCAGTCACCCTGATCACTTGGATCTAGGAGCTGTGAATGACACCAGGACTGAGCGCTGTGCAACACGCTGCTGCTCTGCCATGCACAACTGTGTCAGCTACCGACTGAGCAGCTGCTGCCACTCAGCTTATCAGACTTTTGAGACCAATGGAGCCTTTAAAAGTTCACAAGGTGCCATCAGACCTTGATTTCCACCTTTTTGAATGTGCACGATGACAAAGCTACAGCAGGATCCTTCCAGAGGTGCTCAGAGCTGGGAACAGCAAACCGTGAGAAATTCCAGCGAAGGGGCAGAGACTGATGCTGCAGATAGCAGTTATCAGAGGAGCTCATAAATCCACCCAACCTAAACACAGTGTCAGGCAGCAGCCCTTCTGCATCGGATGTCGCCTCCGGGGATGTACAGCTGCTTGTTCTGATCAACAGTTTCCATTCTGTCTTTCAGGTTCCCAGAAGACACTGTTTCTGGGAAATGTCTTTGTGGTGCTGGTTCTGAGTGCATGCGTGGCCTCAGGGATGAGCAGAGCTTGACGCTGTTCGGATGCACAGCCCCAAACTGCTGTTAGGCTGCCATGGGATGGCTGGGAAATGTGCACATGGGTAAAATAATGTATATTGGAGAAACCAGCTTGCTGGGATTACAGAGCTTGTTTAATCATGGAGTCATAGAATGGCTGGAGATGGAAGGGACCTCAAAGATCAGCTAGTTCCAATCCCTTGAAAAGTCTGCGTTAAAAAACTACCAGCTTCTCTCTTGGGACTTGTAATTAGTCACTTACTAGCCCCATGCTCTTTAACTCAACGATTCTCTAGCAACATCACTGCAGCTGCAGTCACCTTCCTCCTCTGCAGATAGAAATTACTTGAGGTGAGATGGAGAGGAACAAAGAGATGAAGATCAGGGAAGCCACAAGCCTGGATCTGATGCCACCAGAGAGATGCTCTGAGTGTCAGGAGTGGGTCTGCTATCTGCCATGCCCAGGCTGCTCTGCAAGTGAGGGATGAGGCAGGGCAGTGTAGCAGCACTAGGCACAGTGGGGCCAGAGGGGCCGGTGAGCGGCTGCTGGGGATGAGAGGTGTGCTGTGGTTGTGGCTTGGGGGAAACCTCAAAGGTGCACTGAAATCTGGAGATGTGAATCGTGTGGCTGGAGCCCTTTTGATGAAGTCCAAGGCACAAGGCAACTTCCCATGCTGAGCTTCTTAAGGGCTGGCTCCTTTAGGACAGGACCGTCCCATTCCCCTTGGAGTTGTTCTGGTTGGCTTTGGTTGAACATCTGGATTAATGGTAGGGAAATTCCTGGCAGTTGGCATTGGAACTGGGAAGAAAAATGAGTTTTTCTGGATCCTTTAATCACAGTTTCTTCATTAGTTGTCAGAAATGCCGGTGTTATTTAATCGTCTGTTAAATCCCAATCACATGAGCACTTTCCCTGAGTGCAATGTCCTGTGATAATTGCCTGGTGCTCGTGTCAGAGCCATGTTCTGATCTCCAGCCCACGCTAGGCTGAGTGCCCTGTGACTGCTGCTGATCTCTGGACAGGGAGGAGAGGAATGGAATGCGTTTTCAGTGTAAATTGATTTTAAAAGACCTTCGACACCGAATTTGGACAAAGACACCATCGCCCTTCTGTTGCCTTGAGGCTATTTAATGTAGCTATTTTCTTTCCATACTCTTTACAAGCAGGGTCTGCGTTGTTTCAGAGGAATCACAAAAGCATTAGTTTGGAAAGACCTCGAAGCTCATCAAGTCCAACCCATCCCCACCACGTCCACCAAACCATGTCCAATTTAAAGCTATGGCAAATCATACAAAGAAATAAAACTAGAAATCACTGCATTCAAATGCCATTTCCTTCCACAATATGAATATTCCCAAATAATCCAACATTGCCCAATATCAGTGCCTGAGTACCAGTACCAAAGGAATGTTTTGTAATATCTCTTTTTCTCCTTTGCCCTCTCTCAGCTCCCTTTAGATCCAAAATGATTTGTACTTCCTTCTGACCCCAAAGGCAGTCAAAAACAAATGTATTGACATGAAAGTGAGTACTTTAATCAGCAAAATGTGTGTTCTGTTGTGTTTTTGTTGTTGTTTTTAATAATAATTACGGGAGCCTGAAGGGAGAGAGAGACTGAGAAAGGAAGAGCAAATAAAGAGAAAGGCGATGTATGTTCTGGCGGGGAGCCAGAGGCCCTCTGGGCCAGGTTTGGATAAATCAGGGCTTAATTCGTGGTGTGAGAAACCACTAGAGTGAGTCTGCAGCAAACAAAGGGCGATTCAAAAAGGGACGCGGGCAGGGGTGGGTGGGACGGGGCGCCCTGCCAGGGCTGCTCGCTCCTGGGCCCTCAGCACGTCCTGCAGCGCCCCATGAGCTGCTCCAGGCTTCCTTTTCTGCTGACATTTTTCAAAGTGCATTTATTCTCACAAAGGGGGGGCGGGGAAACAAACACCTTGAAATGTACCCCGTGGTCCAGAAAACAAAAGGCAGATGGGAAACGCCAGAGTTCATTAAAGTGATGAAAATTAAAATTAAATTGAGATTCTGCAGTGAGATTTGAGAGGGAGGGGAGATTTCTTCTTTTAATATTTGGGCTGGGCTCTGTGAAATGCTTTCCTGGACCATGGGCAGTTGTTTACATTTGAAAGGCGGTGCTGTGTCAGCAGCCCTGGGCTCCCTGCTCAGAGCCAGCCCATGTCCATGGGTCCCCCCAGAAGCACCAGTGCTCAGCTCTGCCCTCCTCCAGACCCCAAAATGCTCTCCTCTGTGCATTAGAGATGACATCCATGCCTACTGTGGTAACAAATCTGCTAGGGAATTTTCTCCACAATGGGAATCTTGCCTGATTCTTCAGAGAGCTTCACTCCGCTCTTTCCCTTGAGACTCTTCCAAAGAGCACGAACCCAAACCTGGGCTGTTTCCATCACAGCCCACGGTATGGGTGGCACCAACAAATTGTGCCCACATCCCATTGCGTTCTCCGGTTCTTCCCACTGTGTGGGGCGGAGGGAATAGCTGCAAATCTAAAGCTGCTTGATTAGTTCTGCACTGTACTTAATGGCTACCAATTAAACCCTTGGCTGGTGGAATGTCCTCTTTTAATTGCTCGGTTCTGTGTGGTGTGTTCAGTTGTTAGCACTCAAAGAGGCATGTACTGCACTTAGAGAAACTAAAAGCAAAGTCTGCAATATGCACAATGCACACAACCTCTGGGTCTCTCTCAGGCAGGCTGTTGGGGACACAGCATATAGGTTCTCCCTATGTTTTCCCATCACATTATGTGAATCGTGAAGCTGGCTGTGGAATTCTGCCTACACACATTTCTTCTTGCTGTTGGAGGTCCCAAGACGACAGCAGGTCGGCCCACACAGGGCAGCCTGTGGTCATTTACCAGTCCAGGCAACACTGGTTGATTTCTAGTATTTTATTTTGGAAAATGATGGGAGCGTAGGGAATTGATCTTTTGGGTCTCCGCGTTCACTTATGGGTCTTGGGTTTTCCCATGAGCTGAACCAAAGAAAGTGTAAGCTGTGTCTATGGAACACATTGGGCTTTTGTCCCAACAGAGGCCAGAAAACTCCTTGAGTTGCTGCCACTCAAGCAGGCTGAATCCATTGAAGTTTCCAGGAGCAGACATGGAGACACAAAGACATTGTGACGTAGTTGGTAGAGTTTGCATCAAGTCCCATCGCAAAAGAAGGGAGGCAATAAATGCAGGGAGAAGTGAGGAATGAAATTATTTAATTTCATGGAGATTTAGGTTGGTTGTTAGGTGGAAATTCTTTATTCACAGGGTGGTGAGGCCCCAGCACTGCTGCCAGAGCGGTGGGTGCCCCATCCCTGGAGGTCCCCTGAGGCCACGGATGGACCCTGTGTGGCCCAATCTGGTGTGGGATTGCAACTGATGATCTTTAAGGTCCCTTTCAACCCAACCCACTTCTATAATTCTATGATTCCATGTTCCTGTCTCTCCATGTTTCTATGATCCCATTATTCTGAGTTTCTGTGGTTCTGTGAAGATGCTAATGACTGGGAGAAGGCTACCAGCCATGCTGGCACTGTGCATAGCTGTCCCTCACTGGAAAGACACAGATGCTGGGTTCTCAGCCATGTGCCACCCACCCTCAGCCTGCCTGTGCCCAGGCACAGCACTGGGACCCCATCTTTGTGCATAGAGGTGGGCAGGTGAAGGCTTTCCACTGCATTACTCAGGGTTGGTGTGGCTAATGAAAGGGAAAGAAGTAATGTTTGACACTCAGTAGTGTCACAAATGGAAACGATGCCCACCCTCTGTCTGAACAGTCCTTTCCACTTGCAGGGCTCTGACAAAGAGGGCTGTGTTCTGTTCATGTATGATTAACTAAATCTTGTGTTTGATGTAACGGGCTGAACGGCAGCTGAGGACACCGCAGAGAGCAAGGAGATGCAATGGTAGTGGCAGCAGCTGTGCCTCTGCAGCAGTGAGGTTTGGGTGGAGAGAGGCTGGGTGCTGCTCCCACCCTGTTTGTGGCCGTGATGCTCACAGTGCATACCTGAAATCTGAAAAAATCCCTTTGTTTGGCCTCGCTAGGGCTTCCCACGTGGAAAAACTGTGTGGACAGGAGCGTGCAGCACCGAGAACACCGAGTGCTTCCTGCTGCATCATCACCCACTGGGGCAGTGGGGAAGGAAACGCCGTGTGTTCTGTGTGAGGAGAACTGCTTGGTTAATTGAGGCTCGGGAAGCCCCGCAGGGATCTCTTATCTCCTCCTTCCCTGCCCCCAGTGTTTCCCACTGTTCAGACATGGACTTGCTCACAGCACGTTTTTCCCCACTGTTCCTACTTGCCTGTCTTGAACCAAGACCACATCTATAAAAACCCCACGAGGGTCAGCTCCTTGCAGACAGAGAGATACAGATAAATCCCCAAGATTTTTCATGCTTATTCATTTCAGCATCACCTGTCCCTGCTGCTCATCGTCTAACACTGTTTTCATTACTCTTAATTGCAATGCTTTTGAAGATTGACAGGAACAACACTGAAATTGTTGCATTCCAGCACGAGCATGTCTTTCACATCAGCAACTGGGACAAAAATGATGTATCATTTTGGTGTTCCAGGTTTAATTTCACCTACAGCATCTGTACATTATATGGTAGCAGCCATTAGGATGAATGATGCCAAAACTAGACAGAGCCTGTGCTCTTAATTGTAGGGACCATTTGCTGTACTGATGACAGACAGTAGCTGCCTGTGTATGCTGCTTTCACCCCATTCACTTCTTCCTACTTTTTTGCTGCAGCGTTTGGTATGAAGGTAGATAACAACATAACTTTTTGCACCATTTGTGGCTGTTTTTGTGGGGCATTTTGTCTGCTTGGTTTTTTTGCAAAGCGAAGCATTGCCACATTTGGTTTCCTATGAACACCTTCGCTTCTGGATATCCTTTGCTAATCCTAAGGAAAGCCTTCCTGACAGCTCTGACCGATTGTCCCCATTCATAAAAGTGTGCCTCAAAATCCACTTCTTACCCCCAGCACCAGCCAGGCAGCTTCATTGTTAAGAAGGTCAAACAATTATTCCATTGTAATACTGATGTCTAATTCTTGTTAGACCAGAGCCCCCCAGTAATGGAAGATGCCAGGATGCAGATGTTGCACTCTCTGAAACTCACGTTTCATGGCCAATCTGCTTAAAGGTCTGTGAAATAATCACTGCTTCATTCTTTATCTCTGTCTCTGTGCCCCCTCCCCCAGTCCCAGCTCACTGAGCTGTAAATCAGAAATGAAAGTGGAGCATCTTTTGTTTTGCTGTCACAACTTTTATCTCCCGCTGCAGTCACAAGCTAGAACTGGAGTTGGTCTGGGGCTATTTACAGCATGAGGGTTTCAATAGCAGGCACTCACTGCAGACTCCAGGAGCAGTCCCCAGACATGGACAATTTAAACTCTTTGCTACTGTGTCATGTACTAAGACCAACTTTTCCCATGGATCAGTATCAGGCAGACATGATCTAACTGAGCTGTGTTTCGAGCCAGATTTCTGGAAGAGCGGGCTGCTTGTTTTTACATCGTTTGGAGGTTTTTCATGACAAGTCATTTGGATTTTCAATCACCTTGGGGTTTTATTGAACCTACATTAAAAGGTGCAATTACACCCCGACATATGTTTTAAATTACACCATTCGGGCTGTCGGGAGTCTAATGTAGAACAGATTTAAGTAGCTTGAGTTACAGTCAAAGAGCCCCACGAGATTGAGCTTGGCCAGCTGAACGCTTGCTAAGGGATGACTCATTTAATCTTTGTCAGCATGGTAGATGATGCATGTTAAACCACGCGAGCGGACGCATCTAACAGTGGAGCTTTGTGCTGTGGGAGCTCACAGGCTCTGTGCAGTTGCCTGGTTTTGTGTGTGAGGGATGGCAGCAGCAGCCTGAGCTGTGGGGAGCTGTGTTAGGCTGGAGTTTGTTGTGTCCCTTGCTGGAAGCACTGAGTGAGAGGTCTGGAGAGTCAGCGTGGCCTGGGGAAAGTGATTCAACATAGATACGGGGGCCCAAGGAAATGCTCTGATTAGCTGAGATTTGTGAGCCAGGGATGGACATGTCACTTGAAAGTGCTAAAATGGGGGATGGGACCTGGCCCTTCCTGGATGCTGTAGAAAGGTGCAGGCTGTGCTTTCCCATCTTTTTGTGTCTGTCTGTTCCTGGTGTCCACGTGCTTGTATCCACATTATTGGTGTCCATGTGCTTTTGTCCATGTCCCTGGTGTCCATGTACTTGACGTCCATGCTACGACACCTCTGCTATTTCTGCACTCATTAGCTTCACATGTTTAGGCTCTTCCTTTGGGTTCCTTGCCTGGCCTACCTTCCTTTAGTGAAAAGAACTCTGCAGCCTTGGTCATCTTTACATCTGCAGTGTAAAAGATATTTTCTCTACACAGACTTGGAATTTTCTGCAGATCTCGTACTGAGCAGGAAATGTGAGAGCCCACTGGTGCTGTGCAGGACACACACGACAACAGCAGTGCCCTGCAGGATCCAGCTCTCAGAGCTGCAGCGTGGGCAGCAGGGGGGTCTCTGGCTTTGCTCCAGAGCTGCTGATGTAACTGAAGTTTCCTGATATTTTGTCTGTGGCAGAGTGGGACTTTCCAACTGCAAAGGGCCTCTCAAGGGTTATGTTTTAGCAATGAGCCTCCTCTTCTCCAGACTGAATCATCCCACTTCCCCCAGACCTGTGCTCCAGATCCTTCACAGCTCTCTTGCCTTTCTCTGGACACGTTCTGGGGTCTCCATGTCTTTCTTGCAGTCAGAGGCCCAGAGGAGGGGATCTTGAGGGATCTCAAAGAAGAGGTCTCCTGGTACCTTTTATCTTTAAAATTATTACGGAAAAAATGACCTGAAGGGGTCAGGAATGGCAGCCAGGCAGGGGTTGACTTCAGAGGAGAAAAATGCCAGTGAACCTTGGCACTCCTTGGGGCAGGGAAGCTGCCAGCCACACTGGAGCATGTCATCCATCAGCTGTCACCGGGGCTGGGAGTGCTGCGGGGGCACGGGAACACCTGTAACCTTTGCCTTGTGGAGCTGCCTGCACTGTCCCTGGGGTTTGATTTTGATCTGCACTGCAAATGCAGCAGCAGGCTGCAGGGCAGCAGGAGGGGCTGCAGGTTCAGGTAGGAGCTTATAGCTGTGGGGGGAGAGAGGAGCATGGAGTATGCATGGCCACCTCTGCACGTGGGGTCCTGTGTTACCCAAATCCATGAATGCTTCATTGGATGCTTCCCCAGGGGAGGGGTCCCTGGGGCTGGATTTGGTGGTGCAGTATCACTGATACCCACACGGTGTATGCAGCACCCCCAGCCCTGATCTGCTGCATGCAGGTTGGCTGCAGGTTGGGTGCCAGATTTTTCTTCCAAGGAAGTATAGAGGGGGTGAGCTTCAAATGAGGGTAAAGGCCTCCCAGCCCCACTCTCCTTGGTTATTGTATAATTTATACAGCACTTAAAGGCACTCTGCAAACCAGCGCTTGAGAACCCTCTCCTCAAGGCCTGTAGTATGACCTTACAAGCATTAAATCCCCGACCTCCCAAATTGGAACCTTTTCCAGCTCTGAAATGTCTTCAAGGTCCCTTTTCCTTCTCTTCATCAGCTGCTTTGTTCTAACATCCAACTTCCTCCACCAGAGCAGGCTCTGTTCTTCCTGAATTTAAGAAGATGCCGTTACACACCAATGAATCAATTTCCTTTTTTAGTTGCTGAATATTTACAAGCATTTTAATGCTTTTTTAAGACCCTACTTTTTTAATGTCTTTTTTTTTCTTTTCCTTCTGACATTCTGTCTCTGAGGGAATTGGAAGTGAGGAAATACCACTCGTAACTTCAAAAACAGAGCTTAAAGTATTTCTGATAGCAGGGCTGTAATGTTTGCTGAGGATCAAAGGAACTTTCCCAAACTTCACTGTTTACCCTTAAGAGCTGACAGCTGTATCCTAAATAACCAACCAGCCCGTACCAAACCAGCCAGTAACCAACCAACCCGTAACCAACCAGCCAATAACCACTCAACCCATAACCAACTAGACAATAATCAATCAACCAGTAACCAACCAACACATAACCAACAACCAATAATCAATCAGCCCATAAGCAACCAACCCTTCTCCAAGAGAGCAGGCAGTGCTGGCCAAGCTGGCCTCACCTCAGCAATGTGAATAGGAGCTTTTTTTTTTCATTCTGGTCCCTTTGGGCAGCCCAGTACTTGTAGCCAAGCTTCGGCCCCAGGGGATGGTTTGAACTTCAGGATGGATTTAGCTCAGTGCTGTGATTTTCCTAAATTCTGCCTGCCAGAGGTCTGCAGGTCACTGGGCTCTTTCGTCAGCAGTGTGGGAGAAGGGATGCAATTCCTGATGCCAATCACAAAAAAAGTGGGATGTAAAGTGGGTGTAAAAATGACACAAGCTCTGGGCGCGTGCTTGCTATTGGAGACTGCTGTGTACTGAAGAAGTGCTGCTCCCACATGTGCATCCAGATGCGTGTGTCCCACACTGAGCACTTCTGCCACTGTGGAAATGGTTAAAGGAGTGCTGCTCTTCTTGCTTAGATAAACAGTCCTGTGTGGAGAGCTTGGTCATAATCCCCTTCTGATCTCTGGTTCTAAAAGTGATATATGGAATGTAAACACCATAAAGATTAGAAATCACACACACAAAAAAAAAGTATTGGGAAGAATTGTGGAGTTGTTCTGCATTCCTGAGGAATGCTGCAGGAATTCCTTTCCTGGTGCTGCTCCCCAGTTCACCTCCTTCAGACAGCTGAGTGGTTTGCAGAGGGATTTTAAAGAAATCTGGCATGGACTGAGCGTGACCCCAAGTAAACAACGTGGCTGTTTGCCTCCATTTGTGAAGCTGCAAGGCAAAGTAACAGGATGCAGCTACTTGTCAAGGAATTTGGGGATTTACCTACTGCTGGGCTCTCAGGACGGAGCGTGTCAGCTGTGTGTCATTGTCACATGGGGAACAGCCCTCTGTCACTGTGCATTTCAGAATATTCATGCGGGATCTTCCTCTGACCCTCTGCATGCAGGGCAGCACTGCTGAGCAAAGCGAATCGTGTTGGGTGTTGGTGAAACAAGTTTGGTTTTCAGAAGGTTGCTGTTTACCTTAAAATCTAATGACGTTAAGGTGCACCAGTTTCTGCTGTGAGGTGGGGTGGGTTCAGTGGGCATGGTGGGGTTGGATTCGTTGTGCATGGTGGGGGATTGGGGCTGGACTTAGTGATCTGAAAGGTCTTTTGAAATCTCACTGATCCTGTGATGTATCTCCCAAAAATCCCTTGGTCCTGGAGTTCACCTTGTGAAATATCTGAAGTTAAAAGGTGTGAAGGCAGCTCTCTCCCAAAAAAAACTGTGACAGCTGCAGCCTTTGAAGAGCCCAGCTCTTTGCATGTGGGGGATTTCCCATATTTGAGATAGGCTCCTACCAACTGGTGATAGTGATGTGGTTTGGGATGCCTTCACATTCTGCTGAGTGTTCCACTCTGTGAGTTGTGGTATTTTGGGTCTTGAGCTCTGTCTGTAGCAAGATGCTTGGGGATCCATGGAAGATGGGAGGAGGTCTGTGATGGATTGCCTGTTCTCTGCAGCACTGAGACAGAGGAACTGAGCCTGCGGGCAGCTCCTGCTCACTGGGTGCAATGCATGGACCTGGGCAACCCTCCAGCAACAATTTACAGAGCTGGAGAGTACCTGAAATTCTGAACCCGGTTCAGAGCCTTGTCTGAGTGAGGGCTCGAGGGGAAGCATGAGGTAGTTTCACTGCAGTTTCTGCAGGGTGTTTCTATGCACATCCCAGAGCCCTTGGGCTGCATGCAGAGCTGCTGTGAGGCTAAGCAGGATGCTCAGGTGGGCTTTCATTGAGTAGGAGGTGTTTGCAGTGCATTGCCAAGGCTGTTTGGCTTCTATTATATGAGCTGTGTCAGACACCACCCAGAGCTTTCCCTGAGAACGGACTGCGCTCCCAAATTGCTGCCATTGCCATCCCATACTTGCTGAGGTTCAAAGCGCCTGTCCCCTGCCTGTGCCATGTGCCATTCTGTGGGTTTGTCTCTTTGGGCATCCTCTGTCTCCTATTTTCACACCCAGCTCCTTCCCCACTTTGTCTGTACTTGTACTGTGTTACAGCTGGGAGCTGTGGCTGGTTTGTTGCTCTTCCAAGACCACATAGGAAACTCATGAGAATAAAAAGGGACTCAGAGCAGCTCCCGTTGAGAACTTCAAATATTTTTTGGCTTTTCTCTTTTTGCTGTTGATTTATCTTCTTATTTATGAGATGAGCTGTGCTACTCACACTGCAAATCTGGGTTTGGCTGGAGGCTGCTTCAGATGAACATTTGGGATTTTGCCCTAACAAGAATCCAGCTGAAACAGCACAGCATGGATGGAACAAAAACCTCCGCCACAGTGCACTGAGCTGCCTTCTCTCCTCTAAAATGGATGGATCCATTTCTGTTCGGGCACAGTGCCATTCCAGTTGGCTTTCCATCATTACTGCTCACACTGGGAGCTGCTGATTTAAACCAACGTGAGTCGGATGCCCCTCTCTCAACAATTCCTAACACTCACCTGTTCTGTCAGCCCTGTACAGAAATAGCTGTGCTCCTGATGACTGACCTAATGGGGAGAGCATTCCTTAAATGGCTTAAGATAGCTTAAAAAAAAATAAGCTGTAAAAAAATGTATTTACATTCTTCTTATACCTGGGTCAGCTCCCTGTGCTGGTTCACAGCACAGTCCCACAAATGGTGGTGTTGGCATGGCCACAGGGGGAAGGAGAGCAGCAGAGATTAGGGGATGCTGGTGCCAAGGACAACATGTGTGTGGGGAGCAGCTCTGCTCTGTTTTCCCCAGCCCCAAACATGGCCAGCACTACAAAAGAGAACCTTTCTCTTCCTCTCCAACACGCAGTGAGTGCCTGCAATAATGCAGATCTGATAAACGCCCCGAAGCACTTCATCAGGACTTGTCCAGGGAAAGTGTAGGTACCCTAATTAGCATGCAAATCACATTCTCCCTCTATTACACTGTCTCTGCATCCCTCCGGAGCAGCTCAATGGCAGCAGTCAGAAACTAATTAAATTCCTTTTATTCATTCCTCATGCAGAAGTGTGGAGCTCAAGGCAGGAATGCCAGTGGGCACAAACCCATCCCTCTGTTTCCAGCTCTTGGGATGCCTCATTAGGGAAGGGATAAATCCCTTGCACCAAGCCAGGGGCATCAGGTTCCATCAGCATGAATCTCATTAGGAGTTCCAAGAGCTTTCATCCTGAGAGTCCTTAACATTCAGAGCTGTGGTTCAGCCTGCAGTGGGTTCCTTTCATCAGTGATTCCTCACCTGAAGCTCTCTAATAATGCAGCTCCTTTAAATGAAATCCTGAACACCCAGCCTGGCTGCAACAGCAGCATACCCTCAAGTAATGACTTTAATTGCTGTAAAATTACCAGATAGCACATCTGTAATTTTAATCTCCTGATCCACAAAGCGCTTTTTCCCTTCGGTGTTTTTAAAGAAGGTAAAACAGCCTTTGGTTTCCGTGCCAGTTCTTCTGGGATCTTTGGAGAGAACACTCCCATAAAAGCCCTGCTGTGGCTCTGAGGTTCCTTTTTTCCTTACTGAAAATATCACCATTTTTGGAATGAAATTTGGAAGCAAGCAAAGGATCCATCATGATCCATCCCAGCAAATCAACCAGGTTAGAAAGGTTTCTTTGCTCACCTGGATGGCTGCACAAAGGTTATACACAATGCAAACCTTAAAGCACTGAGGAAATTGCAGATTATTGCAAGCCTCAATTTTCCTATTTGCTCTTTTTTTCTACTGGGGGGAATTATTTTTAAGTGCAAAACAGCAAGGTGTTCCTATCCAGCTACCAGAGGAATAATCTGCATGGAAAAAGCTCAGAGGCTTTCCCAAATAGGAAGCAATTTAGATTTCAGATTAATGCCTGTGACAATAGAAATATGTGCAGTCTTTTCCTGTGATGGAGCCCCAAGCATGGCTTGCTCTTATCTGCAGTGCACACGGGTGTGAAAACCCAATCACACTGCACAAAGAAAAGGCAGAGATCCCACACGTGGCATTGCACACCCAGATGTGCTGTGCTTCTGAAGGTGAGGATTGCTGGGACTGGTGGTGGCTGAAGAGAGAGCAGCATTATGTTTTCATGTATCTCCTTTAAACTGACTCTTAGAAGATCCCTGCAGAGGACACAGCTGTGGCTTGGAGATGCCCCAATGCCCCGCTTGGAGATGAAAGTCCTTGGGCAGGTGCAGAGAATCAAATTATCTCAGAGCTGCAGCAGGGCATAGCCCAGGGGTTGCCTATAGGAGCCACAGGTGTGAGCTGAGCTCTCCTCTGCCTTGCAGTTCTGATGCTCAGGCAGCTTCTCCCTGTCCTCCTTTACTGAAAAAGGAACACCAAGTGTGCCTTGGCACCCAATGCTCTCCCTCCCACTCATGGGATTGGATCACTGAGCTCATCCTCCTGACAGCAAAGTGCCAATTACAAAGGGTTGGAGTACTGGATTCTCCATTCTGGCAACAAGAGGAGCTCTGCAACAGGAAAGCTATGGGCTATTGGACATCTTGATGGAGGGGGTCTGTGCAAGAGGTGAGCCCACGTCTTCAGTGCCGATAGTTCTCTGCTGCTGGTGGCCGCAGTTTGCAAAGGGATCACTGAGGTGTCCTCTGCTGTTGCTGCCCTACATGTGAGATGGTCCTGGACTTCAGGAGACTGCAGAACTGCAGCCTGGGGCTGTCTATCTCGGCAGGTCCCCAGTCAAACAAAAGACAAACTCTGTGCAAGCCTTCAGGTTTACATGGCTAATTCACATTGCACCCGGCAGAAGGGCACTGGTGTGGAGTCTGGGCAGCAATGGGAGGAGATGGCTCATTCAGGGCAGGTGGGCTCTCTACAGTGCCTTTCCCATGTCCCAGTTTTCTCTTACAGCAGTGGTTTTGGTTGCTGAAAACTTAAAATGTTGCTGAGGACTGTGCAATGCTTTACTTTGCATTGCGTGAGGGCCCTCCACATTCCTCACCTGTTCTGCTCACTGATAAGGTTAACAGGGGAAGGAACGTGCTGCCAAACTCATTTTAACAGATGAGGGCCATTTGCACCCAGCTGTTGAGCTGATGGCTTTTCTGACTTAGGAAATGCAGAATGGGAAACATGAGTGTAAGGAGCGAGATGAAAGAGATGAAATTGCAAAGTGCAGCCCTGCAAATTTCTCCTGCGCTTGGTCAAGCTGCAAAATAATCAGATTAAGCTGTAAGTGTGTAAATGGAGTTGGAGCATGTTTGCTCTGCTGACTCGGTGGTGCATTCAGGGCACTCGGAGTGCTGTAACTGTAGCCCCGGAGGTATTAGTCACGCTGGGAGGGCTTCAGTGAATGTAAGAGGGCTTCATCTGGGCAGTTACCAAGGCAACTCTCACTAATATTTCATCACAATGCTTTCACCCTCTCCAAGTCCCATGGATTAGGAGTGGGAATCTTGGAGAGAAGAGTTTATTGTCAATATTGTGCTTGGACTGAGTGCATCCCTCCCTCTCCTCTCCCCCCTCCCCTCAAAAAATGCAAGCGTTCTCCATGGACAGAACTCACGATGAGCAGCTGGAGCTGAGTTCTGCCATTCAGCACTGCCTTATGCCCTGTGGAAGGTCTTGTGTAGTAACCAATCTCCTTTCCAGCTCTGAAACAAGTGGAGGTGCAGCATGAGCCCATCTCCATCTGCACTGAGATGACGCTCAGACCCCACAGTGTTATACCAAACTCATCACACTGGTGCCACTCACTGGGATGGCCATTCCAATTCTTGGGATCAGGGAATGATGTTATTTCCCACGTTCAAAAACTGCTTTGTAAGGAATGAGGGCAGAAATCCTTCATTTTTATTTTTTATTTTTTATTTCTTTTTTTCAGACTTTGCATCTAACTTCTTTAGCAGCTGGCACTGTTTATAAGACCCACTGCTCTCATTTCGTCTAGGAAAACACATGAAACACATGCAGCACAATTAGAAAAGCTGTTGGGGAGGAGAAAATAGCAGAGCCTTATAGCCAGAATGTGGCTTCGCTGCTTCCTTCAGTTCCTTCCCATGGAGTGAGCTTGGTGCTTGTAATGCTGCTGGGATCTGTTGCTTGTTCCTAACTTTCATTAACCACCTATTATTTCTCATTAAAGAAATGGGACTTAATAGGAAAATGGCAATATTGTGATCCAGTATGGCAGAGAAAGTCTCTTCATCAAGTCTATGTACTGGAACTTGATGTTGGTAGGGCTTTAAGGTATAATACAGGTCTCCCCCTGGTGTAGCTATGTTTGCATGAGCACTTCATTCCCTGCAGTGTGCTGGTTTGGGAGCACTATGGAGTCAGGGCATCCTTGGAGCTGAGCACACCTGCAGCTTTCAGGCTGGATGGACACACAGCTCAGGGCAGAGGCAGTGCAGCAATCACTGCTGTCTTGCTTTGCAGATCCAGATTAGTTCTGCAGTGTTAGCTGCTGACTTTGGGGCCTGTTGTTTTCAGAGTTATTTGTGACACCAGCAGCTCTCTTGGAGGGAAATACAGTGGATTGCAGTCAAGCAATTCTTGTAGCTGTTGAGCTGAACAAGCACAGGAGGGTGAACATCCAGGCATTCCAAGAAGCTGGAGTGGCACAGTAGGACAAATCCTATTCTCTGAGTCAGGCTGGAGCCAGACTCCAGTTAGCAGTGCTGGATGTGTCCCACCTCTGGGTGTGCTGTCTGCCTGCACCCTGCTGCCCTCTCACACATGAGTGCACGCATCAGCACTGCCCTCATTTCCATCCTGAGTGCATTTGCTCATCCCCCACTCTCTCCGTGTCTGTTGTGTGACACAGCTCCATGTCCTCCTGCAAGGATCTGCTCATGCTGCTGCCTGAGCTGCTGGCTGCTGACACCACGGGGTCCTCTGCAGCCTTCGGGCTGCAAGGAGAGCTGTGGTGTATATCTGAGCACTATGTGGCCCTGGGGCCACATCTGGGGCCCTGGGCAGCTTGATCTGGTATTAAATATGGAGGTTGGTGGCCCTGCATGTGACAGGAGAGTTGGAGATTCATGATCCTTGAGATCCCTTCCATTCTGTGATTCTGTGGCCATTAACATAAAAGCAGCTATGTTCTCATTTGATCTGTGCAAAGAAAAACATGTTGCTGATGGCGACTGAGCCTGGAGCATGGGGACAGCATGTGTGTGTTCAGTGCTCTCCGGAGCAACACGGAGCTCAGGCTGTTAAAGCGTTTGGGTCCCTGCCAGCTAGACAGGCAGCATGAATGGAACACCTGTTCTGGCTTTGGGGGGTTTGAAACCATCTGATGGCAGGGAAGGTACAGACTGACCTGGACGTGGGTTGAATTCTCTGGTGTAGAGTAACTCGTCCTGCTGGGCCATGGGACTGTGTGATCTCTTGTGGAAGTGTCCCTGCAGACAGAAGGCAGATGTGCTGTTGGAGTTTAAAAAGTGCTGCCTGGGCACAGCAAAACCAGCAGCCATGGGCCACAGCAAACTATTCCAAGTCTGAGAAGATGTGACACTGTAAAGGAAGTACAGACAAGATACATAAAAGCAATTCTACAAAGGGAAAAAAATAACAATCCCAGATGTCTCCTAATCCTATTCTTGCTAATGCTTATTTGGAGCTGGTAGGCTTTGGGATTTTGCATTTTGCCTGATGTAGTTTAGTTCTGAGAAGACCCTTTCCTGGAGCTGCTCCATGCTGCTGCACCCCATCACTCTGCTTTGGTCTGAACCATTTTTATCTTTATGTCTTTTAAAACACTGCAAAAACTGAAAGCAGAGCTGTGCTTGAAGCTGACAGCTGAGCACTGAAGGTGACGGCTGTAGTGGTGTGACCAACCCTCCCCTCTGTGCACTCCAAGGAACAAAGCTGAGCAAGCAAAGCAGACCCTGGGTAAACCCCGTGCTTTCCAGAGAACTCTTCAGTCGTTTCTCACTGCAGATGCAAACAGTGCCCTGTCCCCATATGCAGGAGGGTTCACTGCTGTGATTGAGCCGTCAGTGTGAAGCACAAACAGGCAGATGCACTCTGAGTCTCGGTGCTGTTTGCAGAGCTGTCTGTGTGTGGATGGGATGTGCAAGCACACACACTCCTGTCTAGGAGACTGGAGACCTAAAACCTGCTTGTGGTTTTGTTTTGCTTTGTATTATTTTGCAGTTCTCAGGTACAGCCTGCAAAGTGTGTACAATTATAAAGCTGGAGATGAAGGCTGCTGCTTGTTCCTGCAGCTTGTGTTGGTTCCATTCCAGCTCAGGTGGGATCAATTCTGAGCACCCAGTAGCTGCTCTCGTGTCCTGCCCTGTGTCAGGAAGTGTACATGGAAATGGTGATCTCCGGGCAATGCTCTTAGGTCAGCACAGAGGAAACACATTCCTTCACACTGCTTGCAGCAGAGCAGCAGAAAAGTAATTAAATCTTCCTTAAGATAACGAGTCCCTGACCCCACATAATGCGTGGTACAGAAACCATATGCTCTGCTGTTTCTCTAGTCTCAGACACTGACAGCTCTGAATGCAGAGGTACCTTGCTGGGAAACACCACAAGTAAGGCACAGCTCCTCTTCCATTGGACATGCATTGTTTTTCCCAGAGCGAAGAGCATCTGATTTCATTTCTCTATGTAATAAGCAATATAAAGCCGGGTAATTCCTTGGTATTACTGCTGAGTTACTCAGCAGGCTTCCACTTTGTGGCACAGGTTAAGAGGGGATGTGGGTATGGGAAATGTTTTGCTTGTAATTTGCTGAATCTTTGCTCAGGTTTAAATGTTGGGTTCCCTAATTGAGGTAAGATTTAGGAGAAATAGCCTGCTGTGTTTCCAATGGGGGCTTCTGGCAAGCTCCTTGTGGTCCTGCAACCTGTATGGAGGCAAAAATAACGACTTCGGTAAAGCTTGGATGCTGCAGCGGCTGCGACAGCATGCTCAGTATCTGAGCAGCATCACCAGAAGCTGAACTGTTCCTGTTCTGCCTACATTTGATGGTAGTGGGCCGGATTGGAATGGAAAAGTCTTTTCTGCTTCAGCACCTCCAGTGTGAGTGTGGGACTGTGGGCAGCAGCTCTGTGGAGCCCAGCGCAGGAGCGCTGACGCCACCCCTGCAGCCCCAATGTGCTCTCAGCCCTCTGCTCCCAGCGGCTGTGCGGTGCCCAGGGCTGTGGGGCGGCCTTTGATTCTGCTCCTGTGGCTGAATCCGTGCCACAAAGCCCACGTGCTCGCAGTGATCTCACTCTGGTTCACTTTCCTTAATTGCATTTTGGAAGGGTGATTAATTACGTGCCACAGCGTTACCACTAGAGGGATTACGGATATTAGAGCGGCCCCGGTGTTTTGCTTTGAAACTCTCTCGTGGGGGTGGGAGAAAATGATTTCCCTAATCTGTGCCCTGCTTTCCTGGTTAACTCTTCTGGTGTTTTCACAGATGCCACGGGGGATAAGCAGCTAATTAATATGGTGTTTGATAAAGTTGAAGGAAGTTTAACCCCAGCTCACTGAAGTGCTGGTTTCCTGTTCATAACCATGTTGGTTAACGATTACTGCACTCAGAGGCGGCTGTTCCACTCTCCCCAGAGCAAGCTGTCCCTTGCAACATGCACTTTAAAGGGCAGGGACCGCCCATACTTTCTAAAAGAATCTATTTTCAGGGGTTCTGTTTAGCCTTTTAATTGTGTACTCATCTGCTGCATATTAAGACCTTGCATGAAGGGGGTAAATGGGAAAAATCTCCCAAGAGACAGACAGCAGGAAGGGGTTAAAGGAGCCTGGATGCCGGTGGGGAGCCTTCCTGCCCCAATGGCTTTGGCAGCTGTGCTCAGTGCCTCACACCATGCTGTGTGCACTGGTATGACACCAGGGCCACCACGTGCCATGGCAGCACAGCTGGCACAGCTGGATGCGGGCTGCAGCCCTGCACCTCCCGCACTGCTGCTGGCATTTGGGTTCCTGCAATCTGACATTATGTTACTGAGTCTTCATCCATGAGCTGCTTTCCCCCAGCAGTACAGGAGCACAGTGCTGACAGTGCTCCTTATGAGCCTTGGGGACACAAGGGATATTGGAAGCAGAGCGATGGGGAAGGGTGGGTCAGTAGTGCTCCTTTCCTCTTAGCTAAGGAGGCAGAGCCCAAGGGGCCGGCCTGCCTCCCTGCCTGCCTTTGGGGTAAAGAAGGTCGATTTTTCACTGTCCACATTAAACAAACAACAAACCTTGAGGAGAGTGAATGGGACTTGGGGACCTTTTAACGTTCTGTTAATTAGTAATAGAGCTTTTCCCGGAGATAAACCAATCCATTGGTTAATGGAGTTTATTAATGCACTACAACACCGGCGAGCAGGAGGAGGGCAGCGCAGCCCCGCGGCTACAATAGACACATTGTTTCCGTGAAGATCCCGTCCCTTTCATTTTTTTTTCTTTCTTTCTTTTCTTAGGGAAGGAAAAAAAAAAAAAAAAAAAAAAAGGGAAAAAAAAATCCCTTCACCCCATTTAGCCTCTCCTCCCCACATCTCGGGGCGGTTCGCAGGGCGAGGCCGGTTTCGGGTTTGGGGAGGGGGGGGATGGACGGGACCGGGGCCCCCGGAGGCGGTGCGGGGCGGGCGGCTCCTCCCCGCCGCTGGGGCTGAAGTAGCGCGGGCGCGACGACGCGGAGCGCAGTGCGGGACGGGAGCGGGGAGAGACGCCGCTGCCTTTCCCCCCCCAACCCCCCGCTACGAGGGCGGCTCGGGGAAGATGGCGAGGGCTGCGGAGCGGGGGCTGCGGCTCCTGGTGCTGCTGCTGGGACTCGGAGCGGGGCTGCCCGCCGCCGCTCGCCCGCCCGCCTCCTTCCCCGGCGACGTGAACGGGCACAGCCTCCACCCGCCCTACTTCAACCTGGCCGAAGGCACCCGCATCTCCGCCTCCGCCACCTGCGGCGAGGAAGCGGCGGGGGCTGCCGGCAGCCGCCGTGCCGTGGAGGATCTGTACTGCAAGCTGGTGGGGGGGCCGCTGGCGGGGGGGGACCCCAACCAGACCATCCAGGTAGGGGGCCGAGGCCGGGGATGGTCGCGGGGGCTGAGGGCTGGGTCCCTTAGGTATCCTCTCCGGGTCGGTTTTGTGCTCCGTGCCCCCCGAGCCGTTCACGTGCTCCCCGCTGCCGGGCTGTGCACGTGAACGAGGCTCGCCGAGTTCCCATGGCGTGATTTATAAAGGACTCGGAGCTTCGCGTCGGTGCGATGCCGGGCGAGGCTCCCCGGCCCTCTGCCTGCACGAGGATCGCTGGGGCGCGCGTGGGGGACGGGTGGCCTCGTGGGTCCGAGTTCTGTTCCTTGGGGTCAGTGTGGGATTGCGATGAGCAGAAGGTGAAGAAGGCGCGTTTATCAGGTGACTGATCTCAGGGATCCCATTTTAAGCAGAGCAGAGGGAGCTCGCAGCCAGGAACGGGGAGGGCAAAAGCTGCTGTACAGCTCTGGTCCTCTTCTAAGGAAAGTAGAGCTGTAAACCAGTTGTAGACCACGAGCAGGGACTCCAGACCTGCTGCTGCCTCTTCCCTTGGAAAAGCTGCTGAGTTCCCACGTGCAGCCTGCAGCCTGACCACCAGCCCTGCCGTGTTGCTGTGAGACTCCGGGTGTCTGGCACCTGTTGCAGTGCAGCAGCACAGTGTGATGGTGATGAAGAGCAAAGGAGATCTGCCGGCTTCTTAAGCAGAGCCTCTCTTGGTCCTTTTGTTAGGGCTGCCTTTGTTGTGGGATGAGCTCTTGAAGCATTTTTGTCATTCTGACTGCATTCTCCTGAGTCTGTGCTCTGCTAGGAATTTTCCTGCTGTTGTGTTTACGACGTGGGATTTTGTCCTTTTTGTCATAGAAATTGTTGAAGTTGTTACTGGAAGGCAAACGCTGGCATAGTCTCCTCTGAGCCTTGCTGCTTTTTAAACTGATCTGTTTCTGCTGTACTGTAAATTAGTGCAGCTTGAGCTCTGTTGGGAGACAGTAGGGACCTGAAATAATCCCCAGAAAAGTGAAATAGTTGTGCATATACATCATGCACGTGAGTTTTCATACTGGAAGGCAGTAAGGAAAAGTAAAGAGTAACTGCTTCTATGTGCAGTTGAAAGAAAAAAAAAAAAAGTGAATAATGTGCCAATCAAAACTAGGAGGGTAAGATAAAGCTGGTAGATGTGAGCCTGCATTTATTGCTGTGCTGCAGCAACTTTAGCTGTCCAGCATGGCACTGGGGATGGATGCTGATGCTGGGATGCAGCACATGGGTTGCTCCACCCAGGAGCTGCAGCTCCTCCTGAGCACAGCCCATCCCTTGGTACCGTGGGGGTCACATCCTCCTGCCTTCTGCCACCCAATGGGGCTCCTTGGCCACAGATCTGTTCCAGCTGCCTCTTCTGTCCCTGATGCAGCTCTGCACAAGTCCCTTTGATCCAGTGCTGCTTCTCAGGCTGTGGCTCTGGTTGGGCTGAGGGCTTTAGAAATATCCCTTTGTGGCAGCTTTCCGTGAGCACAGACAGACCTAGCTGGGAGGAGAGGAATCAGGTGGCTGAAGCAGAGGTCAGAGCTCCTCATTCAACAACCTTAGGGAGTTCAGCACTCCTTGGTGACCAAAGCAATGGGGGTGTGGGAGGGAAGTGTTCTATTCAGGCAGGCTGAGGTGACAGTAATCAGCTCTGTGTGTATGTCCTTGGTGCTTGCTTGTCCCACCGATCCCTTCCCTTACCCACCTGCCTGCTCTGCTGTCTGGGCATGGTGTGATTGTGATAAAAATGGACTCTCCATCAAGAAGAATGCCTCGTGGGACACCCCAGGGTCTGCCTGTTACTGTGGAGAAGGGGCATTTGCTTGAGTGAGGACCCAGTGTAGCATTATTGCAACCATCGGTTCAGTCCGTCCTGTGTTCTGCTTGTTGTCACTTGACACTGCAGTAGACTTCCAGGAAAGAGTTTTCATTCACTTGAAAGCCTAATATTCTAAAAATGTCGATAATCAAACTTTCTAAAGTCATACTGCCCTAAAGGCACTTGCAGTGTTTTTGGCACTGCTTGTGGGAAGGCTCTGAACCTTTTCAGGGAGTTTCCTTTGCTTTATTCAGGGCTCTCTGGCAGAAGACAGCAGCTCTAGCTGCAGGAGGCTTTTCAGGCTGTGAGGATGTGATGAAGAACGCTGCTGAGGTGTGCTGAGAAGAACTGCGTGGAGCTCTGCTGCCCTCATCCCAGTCACTGATCAGCATGGGCAATCCCACCTTAATGCAGAGTGAAGATGAGACAAAGAAGAGATATTATAGGCTCGTTATCCCCAGGGAGCTTTGCTGAGGGTGCCTGTAAACTGTCTGTTCCAGGGTAGAGACAGTTCTGCTGCTTCCAGCAAATCAGGCTTATGGATGGTGGCTTGGTTTCAGCTTAATACAACAATAAGGCAGTTATTAACATTAATTGAGGCAATTACATACCTTAAAACTTAAAAACCTTGCTCATTTAAATCAATACTTCTGCCTTCCTTTGCAACTCATCTTCCCTCAAGCCCTGCTGCTGCAAAGGACTCCTTTGCTTCTTAAGTCATACAACAGAGCTGCACCTGCCTGAGCAACACATTGCTTACAGGAGGTCCTATCCAGGTGTTACAGCAGCTGAGATCTGGATCTCCTCAGTACCAACCTGCTCAGTACTCGGGTGGCTTCTGGTGGCAGTGCTGGTGGCAGTGCTCCTGGCCATGCTGTGCTCGCCCACAGGCAGTGTCTGTCTAGCCCCATCTTTCTGCATTCCATGCACAGCAGAGGGAGATGGCTCAGCCCGGGGGTCTCTGCAGGTTGGAGGGCTGGTGTGGCTGCTGTGGAGCCTCTGAGAGTCTCTTCTGTGCTTGTGTTTGAAAGGACTGGAGCTTTTTGGTCTAACTGCAGCTGGGTAATTGCCCGTGAAAGAGACAGCAGATGAGACAGCACCTGCTTGGCTGTGTGAGCTGTGTTGCTTGTCAGTAAAGATAGCCCTGGGAGCAGCTTGTGAACATACACTTTTATCTGGAATAGCGCCTTCTGCTTCCCATTTCCTGCCCCATGTCTTTGCCCCAGCAGCCCTGTGATCACATCCCCGTGGTTTGGGGATGAGGCTGGGGCAGGGCTGTACCCCAGCACAAAGCTCTCCTGGGGGCAAGCATGCCTGCAGAGCACCAGGCAGCCTTTGTGTGTAAGGGAAATAGCTCCTATTGATGTGAGGGGAATGGGATCAGGCTTTGCAGGGCTCTGGAAGCTGCCCTTTATTCAGATGTTCCTCCTTATCTCCCTCCAGTTACAGTTTGCTTTGATAGTGGAGTGTTTGTGCCCTCTGAGCTGCCTTGCAGCCTCCTGGCATTGCTGGAGCTCTTTCCCTCACGTACCTTGGTGATGTCTATGTCCCTGCTGCTCCATGAGCCTGCTGTCCCCCCTGAGCCTGCAGCTCACAATTTCTTTTTAATTAAAATCCTCTGCTGATGTCAGATACTCTCATCTCCCCGTAGAGACCTGCATGCTGTGCAGGAGCGTGAGCTGCTTTAAAGTACAAATAGCTAGGAATGATTCACATGAGGATTAGGTCTGGGTCTAACAAAATAGCTAATGAGCAAGTGGTGCAGTAGAGGGGCCAGTGATGCTTTTATCAGCAAACCTGGCTCAGCTGCTGACACGTTACCCATGGGCAGCTAACCCTGCAGGCTGCCCAGCATGGGGAGGGATAACATCAGCATTACAAATGCATAACAGCTGATCCTAATTTTTTAGTCCCCTCTTTGCTAAACTCGAGTTGGCTGTCACCTGTCCATGTGAACTTTGGGTTCAAAATGGCTTTCACATCTGTGGCAAGAATTTAAAGTATGAAAACACTTTATTTTTTTGTTATTTATCCTCATTTTGTAACCTTGCCTTGCTTCTCCCCCCACCTTACTGTGCAGTAGAAATTTCCACACAACCTGTTGCACCGGTTCCCCTTAAAGGTTTGTGCTTCACAGTGGGTCAGTTTTATCTGGTCTGCATTCCCTCCTCCTTCCCTGCGTCCTGCAGCAGAGCTCCCCTCTGTACATCATGGCCACCCGGTGCTTCCATCTGCCCCATTCTTTGCCCTGGCACTTCTCCATTTGCTATTTTCATGTTTCCAGAAGAATTAATTAAAAGGCTTGTTTATTTGACACAATTTGCATAGCATAATTGCCCGCAAATAGCATGGCTGTGGGGAAGAATGTGGGGAATTCTCCGTTTCTTGTGCAGTGCAATTCCTGCAGAGGTTGGGGCAGCTGGAGGATCACAGCCCCATGGCTCTGCCTTGCCTCTGCCTTGGCAGGGGGCAGGCAGGAAGGAGCCTAACTGCCTTGAGAACTTGTACTGGATGTAATATTAAAGCAGGCAGCAGCTGGGAGAGGCAGCTTGCATGCCTGGGAATAGCTGCACCTTTTAAAGGAAGACTGCCTGGAACAGTTCCCTTCCGGGCTGTCTGTGGCAGCAATTCAAGCGACAGAAGTGATGCTCCATGAACCAAGTAACTCCCTGATGTACAGGGCTTCTTGCAGGGTTCCTTAAGAGTGAGTCAGATTCAGCTGCCTGTTCAAGGGGAAAGAAAGACTTGCCCTGAGCAGCTCAGGGCTTTGTTTGATGCAGCTCAGCAGGGGCTGCTCAGGTTGTGGAGCTGTTTTCTCTGGCAGTGTGTCCAGGGGGCTGACAGCCACCATGCTGCCAAAGCAAGACAAGAGGGTCTGTGAGTGCAATGGCAGTCAGGTCCCTGGCTGGGTGACAGCAGGGGCTGTCCCTTCCTGGCCTTGCATTGTGGCATCACCAGCACGAGGGTCTGGCTGCCACACTATTAAGCTTGAAAATGGAGCTGAAAGACTATACTTGTGAAATGAATAGGTTGACAAGCAGCAGATTGCAGGGAGCTGGGCAGAAGAACTGGCAGCCTGGGTTCATAGTGACTGAATGGTGTGGGTTGGGATCTCTGGGTATTGCCAAGGCTGTGAGTGGCAGTTCAGCAGAGCAGCCCCTGTGTCACTGGAGCTCAGAATGGCAATGCACAGTGCTTATGTGAAATACAGAAAGGGTGCTTATTAGGGCAGTCAGAACTGTACACTGAGTTATTGTGGGTTTTCAGAGCTTTCTTACGTTCATTTTTCAATCCCTGCTCTAAATTGGTGCATACCAAAAGTTTATATATTGATTCACACTGTATTCTGAACTGTTCTGGTACCTGCCTGCTTTGTGCCATGCCACGGTTAAATGTTTGTTGTTTTATTTTTTGTGCTTTCCCTCAGGGCCAGTACTGTGACATTTGCTCCTCAGCAAACAGCAACAAGGCACATCCCATAACCAACGCCATCGATGGGACGGAGCGCTGGTGGCAGAGTCCCCCACTCTCCCGTGGGCTGGAGTTCAACCAGGTCAACGTCACTCTGGACCTTGGACAGGTAACCCAAGTCCTTCTCAGTCATGTTGTAGGTTGTGCTTTGCTGGCAAGGACCTGTCCTCCCGTTCTTCTCAGGTTCATCAGTGGATGGGTGGAAGCTGGAAGGGTGAGATGAAACCTTATCTAGTCCAGGGCAGGAGGCTTTGTTAAAACTGTAAAGTTATTTGAAAACATTAAGTCCAGGCTGAAAATCTTTCCCTAAAAGACAAAGAATGACAGTGGATGCTTGGTCTCTAATTCTGGCAAGTCAGAGGGAATTAACATTGTAATGGCGATGGCTGCCAGCCCGCAGCCCTCCTTTGCTGCTCCCATTCAGTCACAGAAGCATTCCTCTGGAAATGGGTTATTCTCTCAGACCTTCCTTGGCTTAGGAAAGATGTCAGCATTTGATGCTGCAGGAACTGGAGGGGTCACAGACCGGGGGCGCAAAGGTCTGAGGGATGAGGGCTGCTTGCTGCTATGTGGCATTACTACAGAGGGGGTGTTCTGTTCCCCAAGCATCTCTGGGGGGGCTGTCCTGTTTGGAGGGCAGTTTGGAGGGAGACAGCAGTAGGGAAGAGGGGAGGAATGGGCTGTGTCATATGCAGACCTGTGCTTTGAATAACAACCTTGTTTCAAATCACAGGATCACCCTACAGTCAGGAATTGAACTCAGTGATCCTTATGTGTCCTTTCCAACTTGGGACATTCTGTATTAAATGGACCTAACAGTTGTGCTGCTTGGGATGGTTCAGCTCTGGGATGGGTAATGTGGCTGCTGTGATTGTTCAGGGGCTAAGTGCCCATTAGTATAGGAACTTGCACTGATTGTGGTAATTTCAAGTCTTGTCAGGCACTGAAGCTTTGCACTGACCTTGCAGACAGCTTTCGACCACTTGAATGGAGTGAAAGCTCATTTGTCATCATTCTCTGTCAGAGGTCTGACTCCAGCTCTGCAGCTGTCTGGAGCTGAGCTATACATGGCACCACCAAATGTCCTCTGGTGCCTGGGGCACTGTGTGTCACACAAGAGCTGGGTGGGCACAGCTTTCCCAGGCAGCACACAGCATGCCAATCCTCTTAGCCAATGTAGCATCTTGGCAGCATCTCAGGTGGCTTCCAGCAGGCAGGGAGTGCTGAGGGTGTGCTTGCAGTCTCTGCACTGTACCGTGGGATGGAGTTGCATGATTACTCCTATGAGGTTGGTAGCACAGCTTGCATCTGTTGGGGAGTTCCTCTGGGGCTACAGCTCACTCAGTGACACTTCTGCCTTTGCAAAATGAGCACTTGTTGCAGCAGGAGTATGAACCTAAGGATCTGTGTTCAGTGGCTTTCTCTTAATGTATGCCCATGTTGCACATAATTGCTGTAATAGCCTGTTTGTACTCCTAGGGAGAATCAGTTCTTTGCTTTTCCCTCCTTTGTTTTGGTGGGTCAGGCAACAGAAACGAAATGCTAGTAAATCACTAATTTCCTCTTCTTGAAGTTGAGACTGATGAAAAGAGAGGAAAAGAGGAATTCTTGGGACCCAGCAAGGTCTGCAGGGCAAGAGCTGGAGCAGACTGCCTGGCAGCCAGGTTAGCAAATTCCTCAGATACCTGTGAAACAGTGCAGGTAACACCCTCACAGGCACGTCTGAATGCAGGCTTTTTTTTTTTTTTTTGGCTGGCAAACAAGTCCTCCCCTTGCTCCATATAACCCTCTGGGGAGCTCTTGCACCAATTAAGATTTAATTTAAGGAACTGATGGCTATGGAAACTTTTTTGTCCCTCTGGGGAATTGCTAGTGCCCAGAGTGCACACAGCATAGAACTTCAATGGAGCATGGTGGGAGATGATGGTGTCAGCCCCCTCCCTTCGCTGTGTCCCTGCTCTTTGTCCCTCCTGTGCCATAAGTGCTTAATTACCGGTTGGAATCGAGTTTCTGCAGCGTTTGGCAAGGCTGTGGCAAGTAGGAGAGGGGCTGTTAATTAAGCAGCCTGTTGGGCTCTGCTTTTGCTGGCTGGGAACTTGTTCTCCTCACGGGGATGTTAAAATCAGATCAGAGCTCCTGCCACAACAAGGGGAGGTTGTGCCTGGTTATCTGCTGAGGGGCTGGGGTCTGATTTGCTTCTGCTGGTGCTGTTGTGGGGAGGGGTGATTTATCCTTGTAGGGTGAAAAGCTGAAAGAGAAGTCAGTGATGGTTCCTACGTCAGGCCTGACTGGGAATCAGAAATAACACAGACTGCTCCAAGGAGCAAAGTGAAATGGGTTTTAGGAGCTACTGGGGGTAGAAGCTTGAATAGGGAATACTTGTTTTATTTTCCTGCTTTTAATCATGATCTCATGCTTTGCGCTTTAATATGGTTAGGATGAATGGTCGGGTGACTGCATGGGTTTGTATGCAGCCAAATTCAGCACTGCAGCACCACCGTGGAGCACGGTTCTGGTTTCACGGGCTGGAACAATTGGAGGATGCCATGCTCAGGGAGAACACCATTGTACATTGTGGTACTGCTGTGCTCACAGAGGGACAAGAGACGGTGACTCACGGTCACTGTGGAGATGGTCCCCTGTGATCCTGCAGTGGGTGGAGGGGAGGAAAGGGTGTGATGGAAACTTATTTTTTTTTTTTCTTCCCCCCAAGTAGGTCGCTTGAGTCAGAGCTGACAGAAATCAGGAGGCTCACAGAGCCATGAATGGCTGGCGTCCTGCCAGGGCTGACATCTTCCTTGCGTGAAGGTGAACCCAGGCCAGCCCTTCCCTGAGATGTTTATGGATAGCCGGTGCTTTATGGTAAACTCCGGGGAGAGGAATGCTTGCGGTCGTGCAAGAACAGGAGCTTCGTGCCAGTGCTTGCTGGAGGTTAATTACTGCTGTGAGACGGTGATGGGATTGCATCCCCCACCCCCAGAGCCTGGTGACACTGGGGAACAGCAGAGCCTCCGACTGAAGCTTTGCAGGGAGTTTTGATTTACACGCCTCAAGCTATTTAACGCTTGTTGTAGTGAGGAATGAGATTTATGTCTGAAAGCCTCGATGTCAGGGGTAAAGCTTCTGGCAGGGCACTGCTCCCCGGCAAGGAGCGTCTGAAATGAAGGAAGGAAATGGCCCAGTGTGTCATTAATGAATATTAAGTTCTGGACTGGGTGAAAATGTCAATTGGCCTAATGCTGGAGGAACACTGCTGAATGAGAGCACAGCACCCGGCGTGTCACAGCGCTATAAAATCTTCTCTTTAGTTTCTGTCTTCCTGTGGCTGTTCTGTTCAGATGAAAATAAAGCAGGGCTACTCCAGGCTGCCTCTGGGATGGCAGCTGGAGGAAAGGGCTGAGCTGTCCTACCTGTCCCCAGCGAAAGCCTTCAGCACAGAGATGAATCTGTTTATTACTTGGCTTAGTTAATTCAGAACTTCTTGATGAATAAACGTGTTAAATCTCAGGAGAGAGCTCATGGTTATTATAGCATGGAGCATTCCCTAAGCCTGGGGTGGGATGGGATGATGGCCATCAGAGAAGGTATTTCAGCTTAAAAACCTCTCTGTTCTCTCACTTACTTCCATTTGCACCCTTATTTCAGTTGCTGTGAGATTTCTTATTGCAGCTGGGTGATATCACTGATGCCTGCTGCCCTCCATGGTATCCTGTTCTTTCTTGCTAGAAGCAGAGGGAAACTTGAAATGAATCTCTCCCTTTCCTTCCCCTTAGTGGCGATGTCTTCTGCATTCCTGTTGTCAGCACACACCTCCAGCAAATGCACAACATCCTCTTGTCCCAGGACCATGCACTCCTGTATCTGCCTGGCATGTATTTCTCAGAAAGTGTTGCAAAAATGGGGCAATATTTGAGGATTTTTGTGTGTAGTTCTCACTTAAAAAAAAAAATTCAACGACAATTAACTGTAAGGACTCCTAGTTCATCACTGTGTTGGGGCACTGCTGTGGGAAAAGGGGTAGGAGGGCTTAGCAGCATTTATGGTGGGGTTTTGCACCTTAAGTAAGGGGCTGGGGCGTAAAATCTCAAACAAAGACCTTTTTTTTTCTCCAAACAGTTCTTTGTGTCTTGGAGCAAAAGCAGTATTAAAAATAAAGCATGTTAAGCAGGCTGAGCAGAAATCCTTCTTGCTTTCAACAGCTGAAGCAACAGCCTCTTCTCCTGTGTGGAGTCTTCTGCAGTTGCCTGATCTCCAAAAGGAGACTGAAATCTCTATTTGCTTAGCAGCTTCTAAACTGCAGCTCCCCACCTGGAAGAGCTTGTGGCTCCCTTAGGAGCCTGCTGAGCACTGCTGTTCCCACATGTGCCCCGCTTGATGCTCATGTTAGTGCTGCTTCCCTGGGGAAAGCTGGGAAGGTGTGAGTGTGAGAGCAGCGCTGGGGCTGGCGCTGAGCCCGCCTGCCTTGTTCTTCTCCCACTGTATTTCCTCCTTTATTGTTTTAAATACTTGCTTGTGAAGGCTGTTTTTCCAAAGTTCCAGTTCCCCTGACCCAGACCCAGCAGCTTCCCCCCCTCATCCCCCCCCCACCCCACCCCTGAGTGAGGGAGATTTTTGCCTTCTCTCAGCCCTTCCTGTGCTTGCTGCCAGCTCCCACAGGATTCCTGGCTCCAGTGGCTGTGCGAGAGCCACTCAGGTGAGCAGGGAGTGCCTGGCTGTTAGCCAAGCAGGGTGCTGTGCTCCAGCAGCAAGAGCAAACCCATCCTCGTCCCATTCATCACCCTTGCCAAGTCAGATGCCAAGTTCCCATTTCCAGGATCCAGAGCAGCCAAGACTGAGATCAGGTTTTTTTTTTTTTTCCTTTTCTTCTTTGTTACTGCTGTTGCTGTAGGGGAGCAGATGTGCAGAATATCACTTTGAGGTAAATCATGGGTGGTATGAGTTAGAATTCTGTGTTATGTTTACTTCAGTTGTGAAGCAGTACTGCTTAAAATCACTTCTTCACATCTGAGTAATTGGTATTTCATTTGGACTATTTGACTTCCCCCAAAACTGCTGTGCCTGGCACATCTGCCATGCTGCTGGCACTGAGAATAGGGCAGCTGGTGGGGCAGGAGGCTCTGAGCACATCACTCAGCGTTGTGGCACCTTTTGTGCTCTACAAGGAGGCTATTTCTGCCTGTCCTTTTTACATCTTGCACAAACGACCCTTGTACTTCTACTGCTTAATCTTCCCAAGGCTCTGCCCAGACCTGAACCAGCTATGGGGAACTCACGTGTTAAAATCCAGCCTCAGCCTACCCCCCCCACAGCTCCAGGTAGCAACTGATGAAAAGATAATTACTGTTTCTAAAGAAAAGAAACTCGTGCAATTCTTCCAGTGTAATTTCTTCCTAGGTATTGTTGCTTATTTTTAATTTCTTTGTGATGAGAAGCAAGGTGGCTCGTGCTCCCCTCCTGGCTGGGCTGCCTGTTCCTGTCCCGCTCCCTGGGATTCCTCAAAGATTAGGAGAAAGCCTCCAGGCGAGCTGGGGAGAGGTCAGGCAAGCTGTGAGCTGGCATATGGGAGGCTTTGCTTTGTAATGAATAGCTGCAAGGCAAGCCTTGTAATTTCTTGCTGTTCTCCTGGAAAGTGCCTGCTTGGCTGGCCTGGTAAACAAGCGTGTGCCTTGGGTCGGGTGTGAGTGTGCTCTGAGGTTGGCTTTGTCTGCCCTGTTTGTGATTGCACCCGGCAAGTTAAAACCAACTAGAGCCATCTAGGTCAGCCTCTGATTACTGGAGAGCTGTGTTTTTCTGCTTCAGACAGAACTGATTTGTAAAGGTCAGGGTACACAGTGGAAGCAGAGCTTCACTGCTTTGACATGGAGTGCAATGATGTCCAAGCACTTGGCTTTGTGTTTTCTGTAATTTTGCTTGTCCTATCTCAAAAACAGGAACAATGCATTTATCTCTGCCACTCTGTGTGCAGCCTGTCGCCAACCTGGAGCCTGCAAAGCTCCAGACTGATGGGTACAAAGCTATTCGCTCTTGGGTCTGTGCTGTGGCTGAGGCCTATGGATGCAGCCCAGATGTGGGCTGGGAAATGCACTCACCCTGTGGCATCACACACTTGATACACTTGATCCAGACCACAATGAGAAGTCTCTCAAGTGAGCAGTTGCTGCTTCCTAGGAAAGCTTTCTGGGAGCTGTTCCTGCCCTCCGTAGCTCCATCATAGTCTTGATCTCTCTCAGACCCCACTGGCTAGTGTGGAAGCTGCTAAGTATGCATCTGCCCAGCCAACTCCTGCTCTTCCAAAGCTGTTTTGTTTACCTTGCCCCACACCTCTCTTTCCATGCTCCATCACGCCTGGCTCAGCCCTGCTTTCATCTCTGCCTCATCCTTTTATTACAGTCATAAACATGGGCCCCCAGGCTATGCCCAGCCTTGATCCTTCGTTTCCTGTTTTCTGGATTCAGTACTCCTCAAATTCCAGATCTCCCTTCCCCTGTGTGGTGCCAAGCAGTGCAATAAATAGTGCATTGTTGATGGGTGACAAAAGAGAGACCAGCAGGAAGGCACCAGGTGAGAGGCAGTGCCTGGCTGATGGGGCAGGAGAGTCTTTCTGAAGGCTTCTGAGCGGGCTGAGGACAAGCAGTAGCTAACTGGGGAGTTGTGGTCTAATCACAGAGAGCTGGTAATTGAGTAGGTGCTTCTTGAGGAATGCTGAGGGGATGGATAGAGAGAAGAGGTAGGAAGAGGGATGTGTGATATGGGGAGATCCAGAGAGGAGGACAGGACCTGGCACATGGGTGACTGCACAAGGCAAGGGCAGTTTGGTGGCTTGGAGCTCCCTTGGATGAGATCACCAGAGACTTACACAAGGCCAGCAGGAATTACTTTGTTTTGAGCTCCATAGAAGGGGTTGCCAAGTGTGACTATAAAAAGGCTTTTGTTCCTATGAGGTCACTGGTAATGGAAGGTGGGTCTGCATGATGCCAGCTTCTGTTGTGCGGCACAGGAAGCTAGGAAGCTTCCTCTGAGAGCTCTGGTCTTGCTTCACCAAGCCTGAAAGACAGTCGTCCGCGGATAGGGAAAGCAGTGAGGGGCTGTCAGTGTCATTTAGGGACTCTGCATCCCCTTCTCTTCTCTGTCCTCTTTGAGACCTCAGAGATGTGAGGATGGTAATTTGATTGTCCTGTCCTTCCCTCCATTGACTAGCAGAGTGGAGGAGATGTTTGGCTTGGGGGGAACAAGGTTGTGGGAAAGGTGAGTGGCTCGTGGATGTGGCAGGAAGCATTGTGCCTCTTGTTCCAGCTGTGTCTACCTCAAAAAACTGCAGCTGTGCCAGCTGGGTTGTTAGCCAAGCTCTGTTTGCAGAGATGCATTTGTCTGTGTTGAGTGGTGTGCAGTTGGAATAGTTTGTCAAAACAAGGTGCCTTTATCCTGGAAGAGTTGCATACATTGTTGGCTTTTACGTTGTGCCTGTGTATGCTGAGAACAGTATCTCTGACGGAGCAGATTTACTGGCAGAGCTTTTATGTAAGAACTCAGCTCTACTTGGTGTCCTCTGCATGAGGATAAATTTTGCATCTTCTGCTTGGCATGCTGACTCTTTTTAGCAATTGTTTGCCTGACTCATGCAGTGACAAGCAAACAGCCAAACCCTGGGAGCTGCCACATTTTTCACACGTTTTTAGCTGCTTTCTCTCTCGTTTCTTTCTTTTCCTGCTTGGATAAAGAGCGCTGCTGAGCTCTCACACACGCAAATGCTCAGCTGAGCTCTATTTATGGGTTCCTATGAGTTTTCATCATTGTGGATTGAAGCGTGCCCTGTGACCAAAAAACTGTTAGCATGATGCTGCAGGCATCTCTTGGATCCAGTTAAATGCATATGATGCCAAGCCCTGATAGGAAGGAAAAAGAGTGGCTTTCTGGTATTTGAACACAGTTGTACGTCTGTGTTTATGGTTTGCAACTGCAAACAAATCTGTACCGCTGTCTTCATTGTGGCTTTGCTGTTGTTGTCCTGCCTGTTTGCTAAAGCTGCTGCTTAATCCTTTTTCAGTCTGTTGCAAAGTCTGCATCCACGCAGATACAGAGTGGGCATGAAGATTGTGGCTGAACTCCAGGATAGGGGTTTTTTTTGTTCTTTATTTAACAGTAATTGCTTTCTGCCTTGACATTAGCTTACTTCAACTTTCAGTAAATGATGCTGCAAATACAAGGAGGTTCTTGGGGCATGTGTGAGCACAAAGCTCACATTCTGATGAGCTTCGTATGTCCAAACAGCAGCAAGAACCGCTGTGCAAACGCTGTAGCTGCAGATCTCTGCTGGTGTTAGTGGCATTGGGAATGTTAATCCTGCTGTGGCCCTGGTATGTGCTGCTATTGGGTCAGCTAACCTGGCTCTGAATGGCAGTATCGTGGTGAGGAAACTTGCTGACAAATGCTAACATAGTGCATGGCTCTAATGCAGATTTTTAAAAGAATAAGCTTGCTTGCACGTGTCAGGTTTGACGTTGAAATCTGCTAACAGTTGAAGCTTTAAACACAGTGTTGCTGGGGCTTGCAGGAACCGTGCAGAGGAATTACAAAAAATACAGCCACTGATACTGCTGAAATGTCTGGAAGCTTGATTTAGTCCAGGCTTGGTGCACAGAGCTCATCCATGGTGCAAGGAGTCAGTTTCTGTGAGACTTTATTAGCAAATCCCCATGGTCCAACCCGGGAGCCAGAGCTCTGGGGTGTAATCCCTGCCAGGATTCCTATTCTGGAGGGAGGATGAAAAAACTGCTGAGGCAATGTGATCTGTGATGGCAAGGCTGTGTGCTCAGAGGGACCCTGTGGAGCCAGGTTTTCTACCTTTGCAGGACTTAGAGCTGCTGTGCCGGTGGCACTGAAAAGGACCTTCCAAAGTCACCGCCTGGCCCTGAAAATGGGCAGAAAGGAAATTGCTTTTGTGTCCTCACAGGGTTGGGATCATAAAGAGGCAGAAGTCAAATGTCAGAGCTGGAGCATCCATATTCTCCTCCAAATCCAGCAGAGGAAAGATTCAGGTATATCACTTTTAGCTGCCAGCAAGTTGGAACTCTTCTGAAGTTTGTATGAGCCTTCAGCACTTGGTTATTTAAAACAGAATCCTTTCAGTGTCTTTGGTGGCATGCTGAGACCTCTCACTTGGTGCCAATTTTTAGCTTATCCATCATTTTCCCTTTCCTTCCCCTCCTTACCCTTCCCAAGTGCTCAGGTTTGTGACAGGATATACACTTCATTCAAGAGAGTGGGGGAAATATTTGCTTGTAGCGTGGCCAGTTGCCAAGGCTGCTTTGTTCTCCCAGTTGCTGAAAGGACAGCCCAAGGAAACGTGCAGAGCTGGAGCTGGCATGCGACTTGGAGTGGATTTCCTGCAGCTCTGGAAGCATAAAGTGTGACACTGGAATTTTTCTTTTTTTTTTTTTTTTTTTGATCCCATAAATGCAAGGAAAGAGAAGGCTTGGGTGGGCTGCAGACAGGCTGAAATCCTCTTTGATATGAAACTGCTGTGTCATAACTACACACGTTGTGCCTTGCCAAGGTTAAATCAGGCTTTTTTTTTTCTTATTTATTGCTGAGCTTGTGGCAGACCAGAGTTTTCAGCTGTGTGGGTAGGAAGATGGTTACTCCTGAACCACTTGCCACACTACAGCTGGGTGGCATCCAAGCCCTGCTGTGAGTGCAGAAAGCCTCTTTTGTAACAAATTCAGACCTGCAGTGGTGATGCCAAGAAAAGCAGTAAACTGCAGGGGCTGAGTTTTGGCTCCTTGGTGTGGTCCAAGTGCTAATGTCCATGGCTCTGAGTGCACAGCAGTGGGCTGCACAGGGAGGATGAGAGCTCTCACATAGTGAAACAGGTGCCTGGCTATTGGGGCAGGCTAGAATCATGAGCAGATCCCAGAGACAAGTATTCTTTTGTCTGGATTCTCCATTTTGGTTGTGCTTATAAGAACGCTGACACTGTCTTGAGCAATGAATCTGCATTGCTGTTACTTACTGTAACTTAAACAGCATGTAGAAGATACAGTCAGGAACACGTTTGCTCTGGATGCTGGGAATGTCCTCTTGAAAATGTGCTGTGCTTTGGTAAGTGTTAATAGAGGGTTTTTTCCACCCTTCCCCCTTCCAGGTTTCTGAAGGCCAAAGTCTTGAAACAACTTAGAAAGGCTGCTAAAGCTGTGCTGATAAGATAGGCAGCAAATGTGCTGGAGAGCCTAACGCAGGGACTGAAACATTTAAACTGTTTGCTTTTCCCTTAACAGTGTGAAAAATGAGTATGTCTCATTGAGAAACCTGGGGAATTGTGTATTTGGGGTAAGGGCTGCACCAAAGTGTTGTCCCTGCTTTATGTTGCCACTGGGGCTGGCAGCTGGTGTGCTTGGTTTGGGTATACTGGGTAGGAGGCTGGAGCTGGTTTGGGCTCTGTGACCCCAGTTATGATGGGCCCATTTACAGCAGTCTCTGTCCAGCCCTTTGAAGCATGGCACAGACAGGGCTGCTTGGACATCACAAGCATCTGCACAGCACCTCTCTATGGAATGTGCTGGCTGGATGTGTGCCATTAGTCTGGGGTGCCATGAGAATAGCAATGCCATTGCTTAAAGGTTTGTTTTTAACCTGCCAGATGAAGGATTAGTTGTGTGATGTTCCCACCCTGGATACGTGCTGCTCACGTGCCCATGCGCAGCCTTCATTTGCTGGTGGTCGTTCTTTCAGCACTTTGTGCTTACACACCCAGGCCTTTTATCTCTGCTAAATCATAGCTTTCTTAAGCCCTTGTGGTTTCTCTAGCACTCCCTTATCTCTGTTCCTTTCCAGGGCTGGGCAGTGGGAGCAGGGAAGCAGGAGGGGCTGAGCAAGCTGTAAATGTGTTTGCACTGCAGTGATGCTACATGACTTACCAAGAAAGGCAAGGCTGAGTGTGGTAGAGCACCCATAGGGTTTGTGGGTTTTTCTGGCCTGCTGGGCAGCTGAAGTTCTGCAAGGCAATTCTTGGTTTTAGGATTTGAGGAAGTAGGGTTTGGAGCAGGTCCCTGCAGCAGAAGGCTGATGTGAGTTGAGCTGAAAATTGGCTTGAAGGCTGCTGTCAAGTGACTGTATGGCTTTATTCCTGCTACTATGTCCTTCTGGCCAATCATCAGAATAAGGATGCTGTGAAGTTTGGGAATGGCACTTTGATATTCACAGGCAGACTGGGACCTGGTAAGCATCTGCACTTGTGGTCTTTTGATGGGATGGAGCTCTGCTGGCCATTCAGTTGGCGACTCCAAGCACTGTCTGTAAGGTGGGTGCACCTGCTCTCATGAAGTCATGGTTTCTGATTAGAAGTGTTGTGGTTGTTGCTTTTGTTTTCTTTCCCTTTCCTGCTGTAGGCATTCAGCAGAAGCTTTGCAGTGTGTGGTTACCTGGCAGCCCCTTGCTCTGGATCTCTGTGCCTATGGGTGTGCATATGGTGTTGCCCTGTGGTGGTTGAACCTGCAGGGGTGGGAAGAACAAAGGATTTTACTGCTGCTCCTTGCAAGGCTATATTTCCTGACTGCTGGAGTGAGGGAGCACAGAGGCTGAGCTTTGCTTCCTAAGAGGGCATATTTGCTGTAGAGAAACATCACCATCCACAGTGACAGGCAGCAGCTCCACAGCTCACTACACCTTTGCCTTATTTTACATCCAGAATGGAAGGTTTGGGGCATGGTGCATCTTTGCACACTGTTGTACCCTGTGCAACAACCTGTGGTTGTGTTTGGATGCAACATGACACCTGCTGTGATGCAGGCAGCAGCGTGGATGTGGATGTCCTTTGAATAACACGCAGATAGTTGTCTAGCAGTGTTGGTTTTGCTCAGTTTATAAGGCATCTGACCTTTCTTTTGCTGAGCCTTTCAACAAGCCAATTTACAGCCTTGGAAGAGACCACCCAGTGTCTGCTTTCATGGGCAGTTGAGGGGGAAGGGAGCGAGCTCTTCAAAGAGCAGAGGAGGTGAAATCTCTACCACGGCCCGTATATTGATTTCATGAACTGTCAGGCTCAGAGTCAGATGCCAGCCTGCTTTGCTCTGATCTTAGCAGAATGTCACCCCATCCCTCAGCAGCAGAGGCTCGCAGTGATCGCATTTCCATGGGCAGATCTGATTTCTAGAGGCTGCAAGGCAGTGCTCCCTGGGAGCAGTGCTGGGAGCAATGCAGGGACTGCACCTGGCAGCCACACCATTGGGTACCACTGCCCACTGCATGGCTTTGGAGATGGGTGCCAAACAGCACAGATAGCTTGTAGCTACCCTGCTTGCATGGATGGTTTGCCTCCCTCCTTTGAAGATGATGACTCCTTGAAAGCAGGAGATCAGGACTCGTGTCTGGGATAAGTTGAAAGATGTTGTTTACAAGTGTTTATCCTGGAAAATATTTTTAAATCCCCCCCTGGGAGCAGAACTTTGCAGCGCAGCCCCTTGGCCTGTCAATACAGCTATGTAATGCCTGTGAGCCAAACCCTCTTGGGGCATCGTGCATCCTGCTGCGTGCTGCCACTTGTCCCCATAGCCACTTATTGTCCCCACAGTGCTTATATTGCTGTTACATGCAGTGAATGCTAAATTATATTCCCTGCTTTTAGGAGATCTGCAAGCATTCAGCAGAGAATGGAAGTTAAATGGCTGCTGTCTGCAGCTGCTGTAGAAATGTTTTGGGATATTCACACCAGGTCATTAAAAGCTTCTTGTTAATCTCATAGAAGCATGACATGTTACAACAGTGCTACTGCTGCTTCCAAAATAACAGCCTGGCTCCTTTGCTCCAGCTGTGTGGCTCAGAGGAGCGGTGTGGATGCGGTTGCTTTCTGTAGCAGTGCTGTGTATTCCCATCCCCACCTGCATCTGGGTGCTGCCCATTCCCATCCCGACAGCAGATCTGGGGCAGGGAGGCTATGTGTCTGGCTATTGGAGGCACGCTGATCGTGTAACCTGCATTTATGCTGGGCCCACAAGTGCTGCTTGAATTGCCATTTTTCTTGTGTTGAGAGTATGGTAAATCCCCTCCCCAGTGATGCTATTCTCCAGGCAGAGTGGGGTTAGAGGCTTGGGTTTCTGTTCTGGTGGGACAGATCTCCTTCCACTTACAACACCACCAGGAAGGAAGAAATGTGAGATTGCTGCTGGGATGCTGCCTGTGATACCAGCTTTGGGGTTTATTTTACCTACATCCTAACGTCTGCATCTCACGTCAGCAGTGAAACCTGGTGTGGCTCAGCGTTCCCATCCCATGTGGCTCGGCGTCCCTGGGGCTGGGACAGGACGTGGGCACATTCACAGCATAGCTGCCCTGGGGTCAGGTTGCTGAAAGGGAGAGGGGAACAGGTGCAGTGCTGGGCACACAGCCGGCATGGCACAGTGAATAGGAACTGCCAGGATCTGAATCTGGGTCATAAGCAGGTCCCCAAGCACACTGCTGCTCTGAGTGTTGGGGCTGGGGGAGGTTGGGCTGTGCCTCTTCCTCCAGTGCTGGGTACTGTCTGAGCAGAAGCTCTAACAAGAGTAATGTTCCTTCTAGTTGGCCTCTTTCTATGCTGATACATTTCTGAGCAGGATAGCTGGAGATGCATTGAAAGCATCAGCTAAGCAAAGCTGTTGCATTTGTACTGGACTTGTCAGCAGCTGGAGGTGCTGTCTGCAGTGAAAGGACCTGCAGGGCAGCCCTGGGGTGGGGTGGAGGAAAGCAAAGCTCTGCATGGAGCAGGGTGAAGTGTCTGCAGGTGGCTGAGCTGCAGGAGCGGAGTGACTGCACGCGTCCACAGCGTGCTTCATCTTAATGCATTGTTTATTTGATGTCCTGTTTGTTCTGGCACAGCCTGGTTGCCTGCTGGGATTGATAACTGAATGCTGGAAAACAGCACGAGTGAATTCTGCTTCCAAAAAAAAAAACAAAAAAACCCTTCTATTTGCTTTTCTCCTAGTGGCTGGTAAGTTGCAGGCAGTGATGCAGTAAGGGAAGGGAGGCTTTTCACCCATCCCCAAGGCAGGGGAGATGGCACAGTTCATTTTGGAAGCACCTTGGGGGTCTTGGGTAGATAGGAGGCCTGAACAAAGGCTTTAAACTCAAGTTTCCTCACAGCTGCAGGAGATGGGGAGTTATAGGATGTGGCACAGGGGAAGGCTTTGCCCTGACTGTGCCCTCCCTCTTTCCTTTAGAGCTGGGCCCTCAGAGAAGTGCCTGGGGGCTGCTGCAAGCACAGCATAGGGCTGTGCTGGGGACAGTCAGCAGCCTGGCCCAGAGGGACTGCTGCAATCCCACCACATAGCGAGCCACCGATTTCCTGTTATTAGTTAAAATAACACAGCACATATTTAAAGAAAAACAACCCCGCATTAGTCCTCCCTCTGAAAGAATTCGAACCTGTCATGAAATTTAGAAGAGGAACATTTTCCCAGGCAGCCCGGCAGAAGCAGAACAGTTCTGCCCTGGTCAGCTGCTTGCGCTTCTGGGAAAAGCAGGCATTGCATCTGGGAGCAGAGCTGCTCTGGGAGCACAAGGAGCAGGACCTGCTGCAGCCTCCGGGCAGAGCTGCCTCCAGCAGAGCCCCGTTTGGGCGGCCTGGCAGCAGCTTCAATGCGTTGTGGTTTGGAAATGATCAGCTCCAGGCCTCGGGGTGCATTTAAGGAGTAAAAAGCAATAGGGGGACAACGTGTTTGGGATTTGGTTGAGATGTTTGGGCAGCTGGTGAGATATGGGGTAGGAATTAGAGTTCTCTGATACTTTAGTGGCTGACAGAAATAGTGCTGAAAATGTTTGCCTGGGGGAGTTGCTGGATTTCATTGAATGCAAGCAGCCTCTTTTCGCCCTACTGGAGCTGAGCTGCTGGGGGCAGTCCGAAAACACGCAGTTGGTATCGTGCTGATGATGCCATCTTATCAGCTCCTGCCTCTGAATTGTGCCCGGGTTTAATTGACACTTTCCCTGGGTCAATCTGTGAGCGTTTCTCTTCCCCAGCAAACAAGTTTTCCAGATGCTTACTTTAAAGGGAAAAAAAAAATAATAGGGATTTTCTTTGGCTACCTCTCCAGCTTCCAGCTGTTAAGTACTGGAAATGTGTTCCTCATTATGTCCAAGAGAGAAATGCTTTTTTCTTCCGATTGGGGTGGCAGTAAATAATTCAAAACATAATGTGCTGCAGACAAGTGAGTTAGCAGCGTTTGTTTTCTGCTCAGCAGCGGGTTGGGAGCAGACACAGAGCAACAAACAGGGCTGGGAGTTGCTGAGCTCTTGTCGCAGTGCATCAGCTGTCCTTGGGCTGCACGCTGCCTGTGTTTGGCTATAGGTTTGATAACCAAGTGTCTGGTTCTTTGCATTAATAAAAAAATAAATACTCAAGGCAGAACTAATAGGCAATAGGATTTCCTTTTCCTTAACCTGAGCACTGCTGCTTTTGGGATATGCCTCTCGTTGCTGCCTGCATGGCACATCCAGCCCATGGCACTGCTCTCCTTGTCTGACCCTGCAGTGAGCTCCATGCAGCGCGGCTATTTTGGATGAGGAGGAGGAGGGGTAAATTCCAGCTTTGTTGGACTATTGCCTCCTCTGCCAGCTTTGGCTTTGCTCATAGTGTGGACGCTCCAGCCTGTGTGCTTCCAGTGGTGTTGGCCAGGCCAGAGCAGCCAGAGCACCTCCACTAATAGAAGAGTCCCATGATTGTCATACAAGTTTTTCTCCTAATCATAGGTAGTTGAGTCCCCAGAGTTCAGTGCATTGTTTCCCTCTATGGTCAAGGTGCCAGGGGTTGTGACAGCAGTGTCTGAGAGCACCAGATACAGAAAAGTCATCAGTGCTTAAGTTGGCTCAGCTGAAAGTGATGTTGTAATTGGGATGTGAATGAGCCCTCAGAGCAGAACAGGGGAACACCAATGTGTTGCTGTGGATGATACTTCGACATAAGAGGAAAAAATACTGACGTTTTGATCCGAGCTAACTGAAATTCAAGGGAATGTGAGTCAGAATAAGTCCCAACTGGGAGATGAGGTCACTGAAACAGAAGGGCAGAGCTGGAAAACGCCACTGGAATATTTTTCAGTCAGGAAAGGATGAAATAGCCCAATAGGGTGGGAAGGTGGCCCCTGAGCTGGGGTCTCTCCCAGCTCTCTTTTAAGACATCTCTGTTCTTGTCTCCCATTTTTCCTTAGCATAGCCCAAAGCTAATGGCGATGAGAGGACTTCTCAGATGTCCAGGATCTTCATTCCCAATATGGGAAATACTTTAAAATATCTATTTTGTCCACAAGGACTGTAGCATATGTTTCCCTTTAAAATAATACTTAGTAAGAATATTTTTAAAAGCTGAGGTAGCAATAAAAGCAGGAGGGCATAAGCCAAACGTTAAGAAAAAACCCTTGAGGATAGAATGAGTTGGTGAGCAATTGAGTCTTGAACTCTGTGGGAATTGGATTAAATCTGTGAAGCCTTCCCAGATCTCTCTACGTCATTTGAAGCCCTGAAAACAACACAGGGCTTGAATAGCCCCGGTGACCCCAAAGCTGTTTTGTTAGAGACTCGAACACTTTGCTCTCAGACAGGCTTCAGAAACCCCCAAGGAGGGGATTGCTAATTGGTGGTTGTTCTTCATTAACATCAGGCTTTGAGGGATGAGTTTGCTTCCATGAGGACAGCTGCCTCCTTTCCAAGGGCTCTGCGGAGGAGATGCGAGTGCATGCACAAAGGTCCTGACAGCGGAGGTCCGGCCTGAAACAAAGCAGCCAATTTCCTTTCACCACAGACAAACCTTATCTGAGGAGATTACGTTTGTCTCGAATGGAGCCTCTGGTGTCATAACTGTGCTCTTCCTGGGCGGATGGAGGCTTGGGCAAAATTCCTGTGCGGGAGCCTGGGCTCTGATTGTGGCTGTGACTCACGAGCCTGGGCTGATGTGGGGACAGCTGGCACAGGGAGGTTGGGGCTTATTTTATTATGCACCTTAGCCACTTTTATTTCTTTTTTTATTATTATTATTTTCAAGCCAGCAGAGGAGAGGAGCTGTGGGCTTGTTCTCCCACTGCAGCGCTCAGTGGGGCAGCACAGTCCTCCAGCCCCATTCAGGGCCACCACTCTGCCATGAATGGATGCTGTCCTTATAAACGATCTTCTGCAGGAAATTGTCTCCTTGGACAGAGGGAGGAGGTTGTTCTCTTTAGCTCATGGGGAACCATTTTTACAACGTATTTTCGAAAATATAACTCTATGAATCAACTGCAGTTGCTGCCCAAAAAGGGTTGGAACAGAGGCTGCAGATAGGCTGCTTAATTAGTTGACCGTACCCAAGAGCAGATTGCTTTTTATCATTCTGGTGCAATGTAGCTGAGATACTGACCTTTCTCTTCTCCTCCTGCCAATCCTCCTGTGTTGCCTAGAGTGAGGTCAGTGGGGGCCTACAGGTGGAAGATCCCCTGTTCTGGTTCATGGTGAGTTCACACTTATCCAGGAGGCTCCGAAGGCGTTGGAGGAATACTGCAGTTATCCTGTCCCTGTTGGTCAGGGGAGGCTGCTGCTCATTTTCCAAGCATCCAAAATCCCATCTCTGCAAGTGTTCTGCTGAATAGCCAGATTGCCAAAGAGTTTGGATTGGGGCCTGTGTGTATAAATATAAATATGTATATTTAGCTCATTTGTGCTCCTCTGTGATGTGAAATGTTCTTTAGGCTGGGGCAGGAAAGCAGCTGGTGATAAGGGAATAAAAGGCTGTGGAGTAAATTCTGCAGGCAGAGATAATGCAGTGAGCAACACCAGAAGTTCAAGGAAACTCAGATTGCCCTGCACAACCAGCTTGGCTTGTGACATACCTGAATCAGCTTCTTGGTTAATTTGCATTGTTGTTAGAGATGAGTTTGTGTTCAAAGCTGTGTGACATCATCTGTGTTATTTCACTTCAGTGGTCCGTACCATTTCCATACAGGAATTGTGCAAAAATAGAAGGCAGTGGTGTACAGCATTGCTTTTTGGTTACGGAGCAGAAGAACTGAAGCAGTATGAAAGGTCAAACGAGATTTCTGAGCAAAGAGCTGTTTGCTCTTTGGAGAAAATTGAGGAATTTTGGCCCAGTGCAAGCTGAAATTCCTGCTTGGTTGTGTGGGAGCCTTTGGCTCAGGGGGAGGCAGCTCCACTTGCAGATCTTTTGAGGCTTCGCTTTGAATTTACTTGCAAGGACACACTTTGCATCGTAGAGGCCATATCATGGATGGCCTGAACTGGCTGCAGTTTGCAAGAGCAGAAATAGAATCATGCAGAAGCACCCCAGTGCTGTCCCACAGCTCCAGCAAGGTTGCACAGGGAGCCAGGGGGATGCAGCCCTGCTGGATGGAGGCTCAGGGCTCTGCCCTGCTGGGCTGGGGATCTGGGCTTCCTCACAGCTGTGTCTGTGCTTCTGGAGCTGGAATGTGCCGTGTTTAATGACTTCTAGCACGGTTGCTGCCAAAGTCATGGTTTCCTTCTATACGTTTTAAAAAGCAAAACAATCCGTGACTGTGGATGGTTTATTCTCAGCATCCTGGCACGCATGCAGCTGGGTGAACAGTTAACTGAATTAACCAAGAGCTGTTAAATTAAAGTCAGAGGAGATTGAGAGAGACTGGGAGCAGTGCTGAGCTCTGACTGATAAACCTGAAGCCTTTTCATGGGGATGATGTCTTTAGCTGGTAGAGGGATGAACAAGGTCTGAAATGGGATTTTCTTTCCCTTGTGCTTAAGATCGTAGTGTCTATCCTATTATCCTGTATGTTGATTAACAGGAGGTACGAGGCAGGGCCATGGTTGTTAAAGGAAAACAACTCTTGTCTTGAAGCCCATTTTTTCCTCTGTGTTAGGACTGGATGCTTTGAGAGGTCTATGCATGCTGTGTGTACAGCTCCTAGGATAGTATGGCAATAGATGGGGGCTGGGCTGGGCTCTCCTCCAAGCAGTGCAGAGAAGTCAGTCACTAGAGGAGAAAAGAGGGACATGGTTTTTGTTAAAATTAGACCTTCTCCCTCCCCCACGGCCCTTTGAAAAATGCAAGAAAAATGCCTGTTTTGTCTCACTATATATCCCATGACTGCTTATGCCAAGGCTGCTTCTGTCAGTTGTGTTGAGGATGGTTGAATTGTCCCATAGCTCAGGAAGGCTGTTGTAGGATTACTGTCATAATCTCATCTTGAACAAGCCGTTGACAAGCTCCTCTAATGCAAAAAGTGATGGATTGGGTGTTGTAGACATGTAGGCAGAGGTTGGGGCAAAATACTGTGCAATTCTCCCCTTAATTACATGTCTTCCTTCCTACATTAAGCAGTTGATGTTCTTGGTGCAAGAGCATTCCCTGAGCACAGGTGACATTTGGGAGCTCATCCGTGGAGATGAGGGCACTGCAGAGCAAACACATGAAGTGGGTTTGCTGGGTTTATTTGCAGGGCAGTGCTGTGCTGGGGTTGCTGGGAGGCACTGAGTCCTTTGCTCACCGTGTCCTTCCAGGTCAGGGATATGCTCAGCATCAGAATTTGCTGCAGCAAGGTGGGACATTAAAAGAGATTTTGTTCCCAAAGTCCATCTGGCATTAAAAGCTGAGATACGTGGGACACAAACAAAACTGCATCTGCCCGTGGGGTTCTGCAGTGTCTCTCTTTGCTTTGATTATAAACTGGTTTTGTCTTCCTGCTGTTGCCATCAGACAACCAGCAGTCTCTTTTTTTTTCTATTAATAACCATTTTGAAGTAATAGCTCTAAAAAAACCCTTTCCTGTGGAGATCTCATCTTCTAGTGGGTTGTTTTCATTCATTTAATGCTTTGTGTTATGCAAAGTAAATGCCCTGAATGGAGGAGGTAACTTTATGTGCACAATGCTCTTTTGGAAACATGCTGAAATTCATAAAGAAAACTTCAAAGAATAACATCATAAAGAGAGAAAATAGCTCTGCAGTGTTTGCAAAGGAAAAAATAATGCTCTCCCTGCATGAGGGCTGACAGCTCCCTGAAGGTGCTGCTCTCAAATAACTGCTGTCATATCGCATCCCTCAACTCGTGCTGCTCCTTAGCAGCTCCAGAGTCAGGATGCAAGCTCTCCAGTTAGTGCTAGCAAGCAAGAACTACCTGAGTTTTCTGGTCATGGAAAAGCACTTTTTTGTTTGTTTGTTTTTTGATGAGTTTTCTAGCATAGTTTTCTTTTTGCTGAAATCAGTAGCAAACTTGTGTTATTCCAAGGGGGCAGAATTAAGGCGATGCACAAAGAGCCTTTGAAAAAATCAGCCCTGGGAACAATGTGGTGTTTTTTCTCAAAGCCATCCCTGTGTAGGTGGCTGGCTTGGTTCAGCTGTCTGCATTTGGGTGACTTCCAGTTACATTCCTCCGCAGTCCTGGGGCACCTGCTCCTTGCCCACCTCTCTGCTCTGAGCTGCTTGCACATCAGGCAGTGCTGCACGAGCACACGCTGCTTGCAGCTGGGGTGATGTCTGCTCATCTGCTGGTGTGCCCAGAAACCAATGTTTTCATCTTCTCCAATCACAGTCATTATTTCCTTCTCAAGTAATGCCATAGTTTACTGGGAGGAACAGAACCCTCTGGAAGACCCCAGTGCAAATTGCCACTGATCCTGTCAGCAGCTAATTACGATGCAGATACTTTCCCAGAACACCTGATTCTAAAAAATAACCCATTCCCAGAAGCTTCCTAGAAGCATTTAGCAAAGACAATTAACACCTCAAGGTAAGCAGCCTGAGAACCTGAAATGCTGCATATAGCTACTGTCTTATCTCTGAATGATTAGGAAGGTTTAAGAGCATCTTTGCTGCTGTGCTAGGCTTGCAGTGGTGTTTGCAAGGGGATTAAAGCAGCAGGGAGGGTTTCAGCCCCTGTGCTTGGGGCACCCACTCCTCTCCACGCCCCATGGGCTGGCGGCTCTCTTGTTCAAGATGCCCAAGGACATCTGCTCACTTAGACCTTCCCCAGTGTTTGTGAGTTCAAGTTTGGGCTAAAAGGCAAATATTTGTCTTGTCTCTAAGGAGTGACTTTACACTTTTCCCCACATTGTAAAGGCCATTTCAGCTGAGTGCTGCTATCTCCTAATGCGCAGTGAAAACCAAGTGTGGGCAAAGCCCTTATCTGTGAGTGAAGCCTCATCTTGAGGAATTCCAGCCATCTCCCTCTGCCCTGAGTGCACTGTGCTCCACTGTGATGCCTTTGGCTACCCACGCTCGCCCTCAGCACATCTGGCTTCACTAAGGGATGCTCAGGTGGTTTCTGGGCAAGCAGATGGGTTTCAAGCTCACAGATGGGACATTTGTGAGCTGATGCATCAGTATTCCTGAAACACTGCAGGTGTAACAGCATTGCACATGGTATTTGCAGCACTAGTGCCTGGCTGGGATTATCCCTGCATCCTACCCGAGCTCCTCCAAGCCCCATCCTTCACATCATGCAGCTGAAACACTGCACATTGGGCTCCTTTCCTGCCAGAAGTTATTTCCAAACTCAGCCATACAACCTTCAGTTCAGCATGGTGCAGGCTGCCAAACCGTGGCACTGCTTTGTCTTGGCTTATGCCTGGTGCTGTCAATTGGGTCCCCAGAGGGCTTTTGGCAGGAGGCTGCATGGTGCTGGCCAGGGAGGGACAGAGTACATGGGAGGATGTGGCAGAGAAAAAGCAGTGCTGTGTGTGAACTTAGCCAACAAGCCAAATCCTTCTCAGAAGTGGCGTCTGAAGAAAAAATCCTTTGTGAAAAGTGCTCTATCAGCTGTTCACCTAAGCCTTAGAAAGGGAACAGGCACTGTTTAGAAAACAGCATCATAAAACATAGGGTTGCTGTTAACAGTGACAGCGAGCAAGTTTCATGTTGGCTGGTGTTTGCTGGTCTGCAGTTCCTGGGAGAGTGTTTTCTTTGGTCTCTCAATAAAACTTGAAAGTTTTAAGTGAGAAACTTGGAAACGGGTTGGTGCAGAGCTCTTTCCTTTTCTTCTCCCTAGCAGTGTTCAAATACCCACAACTTTGTATCAGGGCTTCTGCGTGTTGTTAAATATGAGTGAGATAATAAGCTGTGCCTGCTTGGAGGGGAAGCATCTTTTTGCTGTCTGAAGGGTTGAAATTGTTCTTGCCTGATCAGAAAGTAGGCACATACCTACCAGCAGCTGGATGGGAGGTAGTTTAATGAAGAGTTCTGAAGTCAGAGCGAGGAAGAAGTAATGCTGCTGTAGGACAGCTGGAGCTTGGTGTGGGTCAGCTGGGCAGTTAATGTGTAAATCTGCTGCTTGGGTGAGAATAAATGAGTACTGTCAGAAGATCCCAAAGGGACAGGTAGCTGGCTTAGAGAAATTCAAAGGTAAGTTAGAAGCTCTTTGGCTTTCCAGGGCTTCTTCACCTTCCATGTACTTGTTTGCATGGAGAGCGCTGATGGCTAAGTAGCTATAGCTTCTGCTGCTGCAGGATAGGGCAGGCACAGTGCTGGCCTTGCCAGATCTTCCCATGTTCCTGAAGGCATGGAAGCAGAGGGGTTTGGAGGCAGCAGAAGCATTGATTGCTTCTGAAAGCACCCTAAAAAAAAAATCCCACAAGAACACCTCACTTCTGTAGTCACGCTGCTGTGATGCATCTCTGAATTGTTTTGGCTTTTTTCTGCTTCAGTTTGTGTTCTGGGGATGTCTGGAGCTGCTGCCCAGTGCTCCATGGGGCCCTGTGTGCCCCAGCAGAGAGGGACTTGGTGGCATGCAGTGCACACACCTGCTCGCCTGCTCCATCCGATACTTCCAGGAAATCCCAGGCAGAGACACAGCAGTAATGCTATCCACACACGTGCTCTGCAGGGATACTTTGCAGCAGTTAGGAAGAGACGGATTGTTTTGCTTTTACTTGGTGCTATTTTAATAAGTCAACGCCAGAGGTAGTAAATCTGTCCTGTGGAGAGAGAGAGAGCCATTTGCCTTATAAACGCAGTGGCCAGTACAGCCTGCTCCTTCCTTCTTGTCACAGCACCAAAAATGGGTCTCTCTTGCTGTTTGTCAGCATGTAGCCAGGACTGCAGCAATGGGAAGGTTTGCTTTACTTATTAAATGTTGCTGCATGATGTTGTGGCACCTTGGAGGGAAATTAGTGAGACCTTGCCAAATAAACTTGGGATGTGTCTGCTTCTAGTTTGCTGCCTTGGATCAGCATCATATTTCCATGGCATTTTGGTGCTCAGTAAAGCTGTCCAATGTCCAAACACGCAAAGAGACAGGGTGGGATGGAAATGGAGGAAAAGCCCTCACCTCCATCCTCCCCTGCTGCCTCCATCCCTCCTGGCAGTGGAACAGCTTCAGGTGATTGTTAGTAAGGAAATATGCTCCAGAACCACTGACACCATGGAGGTGGTGTTATTTTCAGTGAAAGTTGGCTGCTAATTAAAGTGCCCATTTGATTTTCCTGGCTGAAGCCTGGCTATATGTAGTGAAGGGAGTTAAGCTGGCGTGCTTTGAAAGTGGCTGAGAACAAGGGACCTGCTTGCCATGGTGTCCCACATCCCTCCTCCATGGAGAAGGCAAAAAAAAATTGCCCAAGAGTCTGGGAGCATGGAGGTTTTTATTCATCTGACCGATTATAGGAGCTAAATAAAGGCTTTGGAAGAAAACCAACCATTTTTCTTGTACTATTGGTTGGGCAGAACTGTACTGGAACTAAACACGGAATGAAAAGTCTGGCTTTTTTGCCAGCTCTATTTTTAGAGCTGCTGCTCCATCTTTGTGAGTTTTCTCAGCATATGTACTTGAAGCAGGCAATCTGCCTTTATTTTTTCCGCCAGGCTGTCATCCTCTGCAAGATAAGGACGTGGGATGGGGAGGCAAGGGACTTACCAGATTTGACTAGAAATCCCTCTGAATACCAGGATGTGTGTCCCATTCCAGGATGAGGTTCAGTGCGGTCACAGGCTCCCTAATGCTTTCTGTGCTCTAGTTAGGAATGTTCCTAACTCTTCAGTGCTGGAAAGAAACGTGTGTGCAACTTTGGCTGGCTTCTTTGTGTCCTCAAACGCGGAATGAAAACCAGCCTAACGTTGTAGTACTAACAGCAGTTTGGAGTGTGGGACGGAGGAGCAGTGTTTGGCTTTGTGAGTGGAAGCAGGATAAGGATACCTGACTTGAGATCTGGTGGCTGTGCCACCCAGGAGCCAGAGATTCCTGTTAGTGTTACCCCTCTCACACCAAGCTGTAAGCAGTTCGTTGGCTCTCCCAGTGCCTGAGACCACAGCACCTGCAGGCACGCTGGAGCTGCAGCCAAGTCCATCCAGTGAAAGACTGCCAGAATCCAGCAGGAGCATTGATTTACTCCCCATCGAATAAAGCTGGAGGAGGATTTTAGTGGAGGGAAGGTGTAACTGTGCTGGTTGGTGCTCAGCCCTGCTCCTGTGCCAGGAGGCAGATGTGGAGCTGTGAGAACTGGTCCAGCAGAGAAAGCAGCAGCCTGAGAAGAATCCTCTTGGGCTTCTCTAATGAAGAACGGCTCCAATGGGAGAGTGAGTGGGCAGAAAAAGCTGCTCCTCCAAAAAAGCTTCGTCTCATACACCTTGACAGTACGAAAGCAACAGAGGGGAATTTAAGGCAACGTTTAGGTCTGTTTATCTTCATTTTTTAGCAAGTTGACAGAGATGTCTCATTCCTCTTTCTTGGGCTCATCAGGCTTTTGGCAGCCAGGAGCTGTGCTGGGTAACCACTTTGATTTCTTCGTTCTGGGTCACAGCAGTCTTTACAGTCCCTGAAAGTAGCAAGAAATCAGTGGATTTAAATGCCGCCTCCTCCCCTCTTTTTTTTTCCCCTTAAAAATCTCCTGTGTTCAGTCAGGGCTATTTTGGAGGCTTGCTGTTATTAGTACTGCCCTCTGTCTTGGTGATGTGTGAGGCTCCTGCACATGGTCAAAGGGATGGGCACAAAGCCGGCCTTTTCTGTCCCTTGCAGAGGTGTCCCTTAGGGCACCTGCTAATCTCAGGGGGGTTCACACTCATACACTACCAGCTTTGTTTGAGGAGGGACTACTGAGCTGTAAATCTCTGCTTTTCAGGCACTTAAACTCCCTTTTGGGTTGGTTTTGATGTCAGGAATTTTCTCCGATAAGAGAACTTTATTTGCCTTTAAATATCACTTTGTGACAGGATGATGGAGTGGAGATTCTTGGAGCGAGCCTGTGTCAGCCGGGGAAGGGAGATTCTGCTGGGGCTTTTGTTTTTCTCTAGCGCTGACATTTTAGCTCTTTAAAGAGTACATTTATTTTATTCTTGGCAAGGGTGTGTGTGCACACATCGGCATCCAGACAGATGGGTGCAGCCTGGGATTAGAGCTGTGCTGAAGCCAAGTGGGTCTCCTGCTCTCCTGTGGCTGTGGCACCTGGGAGAGAGGAGCTGTGCTGGGTCTTTTTCATAGTCAGCTTCAAAATGTGGGTTGTGTGCGTGAAGCAGGGCTGCAAGAGCCTATAGATAAACAAATCTGTGGCGTGATGTGCGTGGTGCACAGAGGATGATGCTAGGCTTCTGGCATGTGTTAAAAGTTCAGTGCCAGTTGTTACCCCAAGAACAGCCTGAAAGCCTCCAGAACAGCTTTGCAGCACTTAGCATCTTTTTGTGACCACAGTGCAAAGCTTAGTGGGGACCAGGCCTTTGCCTTGCCAAGTCAGGATGGGTTCCCCTCTCAGAGCATTGAGTTTGTAGAGCTGAGGCTAAGCCTGAGGAGCCGCCCAGCCTCTGAGCAGGGCCTGCAGCCACAGAGTCTGTGCTTTGTTTGCATTCAGACCTGTGGGAGCTGAGCTCTGCAATCTGCTTCTCTCCAGCAGCCGGCCCATATCTCAGTCCATTTAGATAGGGAGAATTTTGCTCCACAGGCTGCTTGCAAGCAGCAGGCTCTGCAGAGCAGCAGCTCCTTCCCTTGGCTCAGACCCCTATCAGCAATCCTCGGTGTTTTCCCAAAGCTTCCTGAAAGTGGCGTTTCATCTAACTCCATATTCCTCTCTTTCAGCTCTTCCACGTGGCATATGTCCTGATCAAATTTGCAAATTCCCCTCGTCCTGACCTCTGGGTGCTGGAACGATCTACTGACTTTGGCCTCACCTATGAGCCCTGGCAGTACTTTGCCTGTGAGTATGGCCTGAGCTGAAGCTCAGCTGGGGGAAGTCATTGTGCTCCTCAGGGCAGGAGAACTATTTTGCTCTCCAGGTCTGCATGTATTTATTAAAGCACTGTCATCAGTGCCCACCCAAATCCCTGTGGATGCCAAAGCTGGCAGCATCATCACTGGTTGGGCATTACTGGTCTCTCCTCTTTGCTGTCCCCTCTCTCTTTGTCCTTTACCATATTGAGTGTTTCAGCTTCTCCAGAAACAAACCAGCAGCTCACAGGCAGTTGGTTGCTGTAACATGAAGTCTGGAGGCACAAAGCAGTCCTGTTCCCCTCACCAGAGATGAGGGACAGCCCAGGCAGGGGGAAAGCTGCTGTCCTACTGCTGTGCAGGGTGGGAAGAGAGGATGCCAAAACCCAGTCTGTGAAATTCCTTCTTCCCAGTTCTCTGATTAAAACCTTCAGAACCAGCTGGTTCTCTGACTCTTCTGTCCCAGGGGGTCTATAAGACAGCCAGATTCTGCTACTGCTCCCTTCCCCAAACCAGCAGAACTAATTGGGAGAAGTTAAGATCTACAACCAGCATTTAAAACCTGGCATGGAAGGAACTGGAAATGCTCAGAGGCTGCCCCTCAGGGCTTGTATTTCTGACTTCTCTGTCAGCATGTGCTTCAGCTTCACTGGAGTTTTCCCATGCAGGAAAGAGCTGCAGGCATTTTATGCACTGCGCTGCCTTATGGAAGTTTTCTCTTCTGCAGTGTGCTAGTGGGGGCTGCTGTCAAGTTGCCTGCTTTGCTTTTTTCTTCTGTACTGTGAATTTTCTTTTGGTCCTCCCCTGGGGCTTGCTGTAGTTATGTTAGTGCATGATCTGGAGCAGAGCAGAGAGCTCTTGTCCTGCATGCTCATTCTTGCTTGTAGAGGCACCACTGCAGCATCTGGAGCTCTTCCCTCCTGCATCATTGAGCCCTGCCTAAGCCAGCCTCCCTTGGGAAGAGACATACAGTGACAGCTTGGTGGAAAATCCCTCTTGAAATAAGAAGGTGACTGGTCCAATCCTTACCAGGTTCACTAGCACAGCAAGTCCTTTGCAGGGGTCTATTTTTGGTTTGGAGAATTCTGTAGGTAGTCTAAGAAAAACACTGGGATGGTTATGAGCAGTAACAGGAATGTAAGCGCTCCCAATAGCTGCCTGTGAGCCGTGGCCCAAGTGCCACCAGCTCTGTGCTGCCTTGAGCCATGCTCCTGGTGGGGGGGTTCAGCTCCCTGGCCATCATGCCCCTGCCAACTGGGAGCTCGGGCTGAGCTCTGCCTGGGGAGGGAAGGAATGACTGTCATCAGAAATGTCTGCCAGAGCAGCTGATGGGACCGTGGCAATGCAAATTCTCCATGTCAGGGAAGCACTGTGCCTTCCATGGCCACCAAAGGAGAAATCAGAAGGGATTTATGGGAGTATTTGTCTGCTGGAAGGGTTCCCTGTGGAGCATTACAAACGGGGACAGGTCAAGAACTGTGCCCATTCTGGCACAGCCCTCCCTGCCCTAGCTCAGCATGCTGTGTGGGATCAGCGCGTTTCATCTCACAGTGCTGGGCAGTGCCCTCATGGAGGGGAAGGCTCTGACCTCACCTCCACTTGGGATGGGCTTCCCCAGTCTGCTGTTTCCTCAAAGGAGCGCTGCCTTGGGGGCCAGACACCAGCACTGAAACATTCCCACGTTGCCTTCCTATGGGGATGGCTCAGCTCCTGTGTGGCCGAAGCAGCGTTTATGGAGCGGAGCTGCGATGCTGGGGATGAAGTCAAGGCAGAAGAGCCTTTGTTCCAGACTCTTCTGAAGATGCTTGTTACTTTTAGACTGCCTCCCTGCTTTCTTAGGACATGTGTTAGCAATGAGAGTTGATACAAAGCAGTCTTAACCTAGTAAATGCTTAATAAAGAATATATACCCATCTCTCTTGTTGGCCAGCATGGAGAAATCAATACAAGGCTCTGAATTGTTCCTTTTGTCTTACTGCTTTCATCTCTGGTTGATAAACAGCTTCAAAGAGGGACTGTATTGAAAAGTTTGGACTGCAGACCGTGGATCGCATCACCAAGGATGACCATGCTATCTGCACTACAGAGTACTCCCGAATTGTGCCCTTAGAAAATGGGGAGGTGAGCCGTTGCATTTTTCATCCTTTGGGGCTCCCAGGATTTCTGTGGCTGGAAATAATAATTAAAAAAAAAGAGCTGGTTAGAAGACCGGGCGTTCAGAAGAGTCTCTTGGAAGACAGTGGGCAATTCTTCCTCGTATTCGTGCTTGGGTGGGCTGTGCCTGTGCCTCCTGTTGCTTGTTTCCTTTCATACTTACGTTTAAGTGGGGCATTGCCCTCAGCACAGCCAACCCAGAGGAGCTCCGGATAGTGTCAGTGACCCATAAGCATTTCTCCTTAATGTAAGAAATGTAAGTCATGTGGGAGGTTTATGAGGAGAACAGCAAAGAGGAGGAGAAAATAGAAAGGGCTCAATAATACAAACTTTCAAACTGGGGAGAGCTGCAGTTAAAATCCATTCTGCTATGTAAGAGCAGGTAATAAGCAGGAACAGAAAGATGAGGGCAGGTGCTTGCACTGGACGGAGTTTAGAAATGCTCAGTGTTTCAGGGGGAGGGGAGCAGGCTCTGTATGATGACATGAGGGTCAGAGCCGTACTATGTTCCATGCTGGAAGTTTGCTTAGGGAACAGACTTCTGGGGCTGACTTTTTGGCCACTGTTTTGATGTTTAAGAGGGCAACAGACTTCTAGTTGTGTTATTTTTTCAGTAACTGAAGGTGCTCTCATTAGAATGGTTCCCTCTTGACTTTTGCATGCTGCTTAAACTGCTCAGTTTTGAAACGAATAAGGCTGGCAGGGGATTGATTCAGTTGTCTTGAAAGAAAGATTGGGCTTAGATGAGGGAGATACGATTTTCCTTCCTGTCAGAGGATGATGCTGATTTGTCTCCTCTCCTCGCGTTCTCAGATTGTTGTCTCTCTGGTAAATGGGCGCCCAGGAGCCATGAACTTCTCCTACTCTCCTCTCCTACGGAATTTCACAAAGGCCACCAACATCAGACTGCGCTTCCTGCAGACAAACACTCTGCTTGGGCACCTGATGGGCAAAGCTTTGAGGGACCCTACAGTGACGAGGAGGGTAAGGCAGGCCTTAATAGTTCATAATGAGCTAGAAGTATTGGAGGGCTAACGCATTACTGTAGTGAATAAAGTCCTGATGAATCTTGAGTAGGGCAGTCATGGAGCTTACTTGTAATGGTACTAATGGACAACTTCTCTTGTGCTCACCAGTATTACTACAGCATCAAAGATATCAGCATTGGAGGGCGCTGTGTCTGCCACGGCCATGCAGATGTCTGCGATGCTAAAGACCCCAGTGACCCTTACAGGTATGTTTTTCAAAATACCAGCTCTGTATAAAAGCATTTGAATTGTTGTGCTAAGAATGGAACATACCAGTATGAGTTGAGTCCTATCCTGAGCTCCTGATTGTGCCAGTACTGTTGCTCTTGGCTCTGCCCTGGGAACAACCTAGAAACTAGTTCAGCCAAAATAGCAAAACTGAAATCTGTTTTGTCAGGCTATCTTTCAAACAGATCAGTTCCCTGGTGTGGTTTCCCTGTACACAACTCGTGCCTTCCCCACAGGGAAAGAGTGCTGCAATGGGAAGGTGGGCGCACAAAGTCGGTGCTGTTGTTGAACCCATGTTCTTCAAAGCCCAAGACTGATTTCTGAACTTGTTCTGAGGAGTTTCTTGCTCCCCATGTGGCTTCTTAAGAAGTGGGGCAACGCTCCATAAATGGGTGGTCTCCCAGGAAACCAGAGGCTGCTGTCCAGTTCTTCTCATAAAAACCATAGATGGGGTATGTATGTAACTGAACAAATAGTCTTTGCAAAAGAACAAGAGCATGCAGAACAGTTTTATATTTTGGCTCATGGGATTCTTCCCATCCGCCTCAGCAATTTGAAATACTGAAGAGCTACTTCAGACCATGAAAGTGTTGTTTCTTAGCCATCTGTTTGCATCCTGAATGTTGCCTTTATGAAAGGGATGGGTAGATTCAGCTGGACGAGAGAAGCTTGTATTACTTTCTCATAAGGATCACGTAGAGCTTTTGGATCTTCTAAAATAAAGTTTGCTGATGAATCCAAGCCAAGATTAAAAGCTACTAAGTGTTAAAACAAATATGTATTGAGAAGCAAGTCTGTGTGAGTGTGCTTAACTCCTTGACAAAGGAATTTCATAAATATTTGAGTGCACAGTTCTTGTTTTTCTTTTAGACTTTGGTGTGGGCAGCTGCGCTGTGTGCTCATGTACCAGCAAAAGGACTTTGTGGTGCAAAGTGATTTTTTTAGCCTAGAAATGCCCTGATGTTGATGCCTTCCAGGAAGGGAAGAGAAATTTGTTGGGAGCCTTTTCAGTGCCACTTGTGCTGATGACTCTCTGTGCCTCCCAGAATCTCCTCCACTTGGATCCATTTGGATGCATTTGGCATCTTCACTCTTGACCCCAAACTGTGCTGTAACGTTGTAGCACATGTTTGTAAGCAGCTGTTGCATTTCACCCAGAGCAGATTGCATTTGCCTAGAGGAGAAAGCATCTCCTCGGGTGCTTTGTATGGTCAGCGTATAATATCTGTAAGGCTTTTTGGGAGACATCAGGACAAAGATGCTGGTTAAACAGAAAAACTTCTCATGATGTTACTGCGACCTGTTAGCAAGACCAGAAGCACAGAGCCGTCAGTGGAAATGTGTGACAGCTGCCATAACCCTGCATGATGAGGCATTGCAGAGGCAGCTGGGGCTCGGGACACACCGTCCCTTTGTGTTACTGACTTCAGCTGTCAGGACTGCGTCAGTCCTCCAGAACTCAGTGCAACCTGTCTGAGCAGGAGGTGCCACGTGTCCCCCCACATGCGTCCTGCCCCTTGAGACACAGTCATTACAGTAAAAGGACAAGGAAATGCAGAGGAAGACAAGGAATGTGAATTGGCCCAGCACTGTTAAAAACTCCAGTTATGTCTCAGTCTGTCTGGGAGGTCTCTGCCTCATTTTAACTTTACCCTTCAGCACATGCCTGGTTTTTGTGTTGCCCAGAGAAGCAGGATGAGCACTTTGGTGGAGGTGAGGTGAGTTAGAAATCTTGGCAAAGATTTTGGGACGTGATAGAGCACGTTCATGAGCTGACTTCCTAGCCATAAATGATAATGTTTATCCAGCTTCTCTGAAGTGCCAAATTACGGAGGCTGTGCTTCCAGATGTTTTGTGTTGGCAGCACGTCTGGTCCCAATGTGTGTGTGTGCGTGTATGTGCAAGTACCAACGCTGTGGGGACAGCCAAAGACTCCTCTTAAGTCCTTTGTGCTTTTCACAGACATCTCTGCACTGAGCTCAAATGGGCTGAGTTTAGCAGAGGGAAGTCAGGTTCTCTTGGGTTGAAGGTGAACACCCGCAGGATTGGGCACAGACCTTTCTGCTGGCAAACTCTGTGAGCAGTGAGATAAGCATCAGCAAGGACTTGGCGTGTTGCAGGGAGCCCAGGCAGGAGTTGTGCGTTAGCGTGCGGCTGCTTTGAGAGTGCTTTCCCCCTATGGATCCTGAAGCTACAAAAATACTGGAAAGAGCAGTTTCCCATTTTGAAAGAGAAGCACCGGGTGTGCTGGCACTTTGTGTAGCCTGCGGGTCCCTTTGCAGATGGCAGGTACAATCAGAAGCACTAAGAGAAAGAAGCATTTTTTCCTCATTGCACTATTCTGATGTCCTGGCCAAGTCCAGATCCTGCAGCACTCGTGCCACTCTCAGCTGTGACACAGTTACTAGAAAACCGTTTATACTGTGCTATTGAGCATCAATCCCAGGGGAAGACTGTGGTTTTATATTTATGGCAGGATGGCCAGGAAATACGTGTGCTATGTGAATGCAGCCGCTCCCTCTTCTTCCTTGTATATATTCCATCAATGAAACATGTAAATATTGTAGCTCATGAACATTTGTCCATAATTCATTAGCAGCATGGACTCAGCACAAGGTGCAGTAAAGCTGCTGTGATAGATGAGCTCTCTGAGAGGTCATTGCTAACTCTGAACAGAAGAGACTAAATAAATGGTTCCTTCTGCATCTGAAGTGTGCATAGTCACTGAGGGCCATCTTTGTGCATTCTGGGAACTGAACCAATGCTTTTCAAACATCTCAGATGTTAAAGAGCTGCGTGTGGCTGTAGCCATGTCTTCCAGCCGGGGAGATTAGTGCCATCTTTTTTAACACGTATGTATTGTGGGCTTATTCGTCATCTCCAGCTGCTGCCATGGGGAAAAAAAAAAAAGCAAAACAACAAAACATAAGAAAAAGTTTCATTGGAGGTGTTGGGCTGTGGTAAGCCCAGTGAGGGGTGTGCGAGGGCTTTGTTACAGAGGCATGGCCAAGGTTGGTCTTCCAGTGAGGCTCCTTGCAAAACAAGGGAAGAAGAAAGTGAATGCTTCGGAACTCATTTATACCACATAGGCTCCAGCCAGCTCCCCAGGATCTTGATTTGCAGCCTGGGCTCTCCTTCCTGCAGTGCAGTGTATGGATGTGGGTAAGGATGGGGCATCATGAGACTGCAGCTGCACGTTTCATGGCATCTGCACGGGGAGGTCTGCCTGCGGGGCTGGGAGCAGAGCCAGGACCTCCTGCCTCAGCCTCTCAGGCTGAAGCAAATGTGCTGGAGTGTGGGTGCTGCCCACGTTTCCCAAACTTTCTTGTCATTCCATGTTTCATCAAAATGAATTCATTTGTCCTGTGCCTCTGTCTAGCTGTTCACTGTATGCACACTTGCAGGTCTCAGTTCTTAAAAACACACATGGAAAACAAGTCACTGCAGCCATCAAGAAGTGTGTCTGCACCTCTGCATTTCACCCAGAATGACTGCTCTGTGTCTAATGTTTAAAAAAAAATACTTTTATTTTTAAATGCTGCTTTTGAATTAGAGGAGGGACAGATGGGAGTGGCAGGCAAGCCCGGAGGGGAAATGAGTAATTGCACAGATAAAAGCTGGAACATGCTGTATTATCCATAAGTCTAATACAACAGAAAGCATTTGTCTTGGATGGGGATTGCCTTCTGCTAAGTGGAAGTTTTTTGGATGATGTCACTGATGTTAATGAATCACCGCTGTGGTCAAGCAGGATGGGATCCATCGCTGTGCTGCTGCAGTTTCTCACTGGGCACCAGGGGAGCCACTGTTTGTCCTGCACAGCCCTACCCACACTGCCCAGAGAGCAGGAGGTGCAGCTCACAGCAAACGTGCTAAAAGCCCCAGTGCACATTTCATGGGGGCCTTCCTCTCTTGCAAGCACAAGTACGCTTGGAGGAGCAGACAGGTTGCACATGGCCCTGTGTCCCTCTGCAGCTCAGGGCTGTTGTTTATCCCTTTCCCACCAGCCCTGCATGGTGGCACGGACATCTCTCTGTCCCTGCACCGTGCAGCTCCCTCATGTGCTGGTTTGCTTTAGCTCAGGTTCTTCCTGCCACTCCTCCAGCTGCCCCATGTTTGTCTATAGAGCAAATTCAGCAGTGGCACGCTGATGTGTTCTATTCCTCATCTACTACATAAAAGTGAAGCAATGAGGGAGGAGGTGGTGACACTGGAAGAGAAGTGGTGTTTGCTCAGGTGAAAAGAAAAAGAAAAAAAAAAGAAAATTAGGTAAGATGTTTTAGAAGCCTTTATTTCCAGAATGTTTGGAGAACAAACCCCGTGCCTTGTTCCTCTGCCCTGCAGGCTGCAGTGTGACTGCCAGCACAACACCTGTGGCGGGTCCTGTGACCGCTGCTGCCCTGGCTTCAACCAGTTCCCGTGGAAACCTGCCACTGCCGACAGTGCCAACGAATGCCAGCGTAAGTCAGGCTTGGGTTCAGCTGCCTTCTTGCCAGCTGTTTCACAGAGCACAGGCTGACCACACTTGACGTGCAGTGCAGTGAAGTCTTTCACCCAAGCGGCGTGCTGAGCGGTGTGCAGCGCCAGGTGACGTGCGGCTCATTGGCACAGCTGCAGCACAGCTTACACGGTGGTTAATTTTGTTTAGTCGAGGCTCGCCCTCAGATCTGTACAGGGCTATGATTCTAATCACGTTTCGGTTCCTCCTGCGTGTCCGAGGGTTCACACAGGCGAGTCCTGTTGCTCAATTCTGTCTCCAAGATGAATTGCACTTGGGTCTGTTTACATACAGGACATCTTTATTTGTCCGGAGAAACCTTTGGTAAATGCCGACACTGGAATTTGTGCTGCTGTGGGAGTGCAGAGCACGGAGCATAGCTGCACTGCACCACCTCATAGAAAGGCAGGGCAGCACGGCAGGGCTGGGTCCTGCTGTACAGACAGCACCCCCACCTTATGATGAAGCTCACAGGTGGGATAAAAGAAGCAAGAATTTTGCCCTCTAAACCAAACTACTGGAGGCCCCAAAGCTGGGTAATTTCTCTTTCTCGTCTCTACATGCCTGCACATACTTTTGTCCTGGTTTTGTGCCTGCTATGTTTTTTTCAGTTTTAAACACAGCCTTGTGGCAGAGCTGTTTCTTTCGGGCTCCAAAGCTTGGGTGATCCCCCAGATGCAACCTTCCTCATTGAAACCTAACCCATTTGGTATCAAACCCACCAGGAGGAGTTAATATCTTGAGATCCAGGACCCCCACTGGCTGGTGACTTAGCTAAAACCTGTGTTTTCAGCTTGCAATTGCAATGGCCATGCCTACGACTGCTACTACGACCCAGAAGTGGATCGTCACAAAGCCAGCAAAAGTCGCGAGGACAAGTATGAAGGAGGAGGTGTTTGCATTGACTGTCAGGTAGGACAGTGCTGGAAAAGGCTGCTGCAGATCCTTGTGATTGTTTCTGTAGTCACAGCAGGAGTTCAGCTTCACTGGCAGCTCTGTGCCCCCACCCTCTGTTATCATAATGAGGGTCTCTCCCTGGAAATTTGGTCTGTTTGCCATAGGTGAAAGGAGTATACTCTGGTAATAAGAAGAGCACACTTGGGCAGTAACATTTTAGCTGTACCATCTTGCTGGAGAAAGCTCATCACTCCCATTCTCCTAGCCCGAAGCTGTCAGGACGTTTTACTGACTGAAGCAAGTAGAATGGGCTTGAGATCAGATAGGAACCTGGAACTCAAGCTGGAGTTATGCAAGGACTCAGAGTTTACACAGGAAATGCTTTGCTTTCAAATCAGTGTATGGAATTTTGATCAGATTTAGGTCTTCTGTGTGCTCCCAAGTCGCTCCCTCTGGACCCTGTTAGGAAATCTGACAGATGAGCATGAACCCATTCCTGCAGGCAGAGGAACTCATGCCCCTCTTGCTGTCTTTCAGCATCACACCACTGGCGTTAACTGTGAGAGATGTATCCCAGGATACTACCGCTCCCCTGACCACCCGATCGACTCTCCATACATTTGCTATCGTGAGTGTGATTTCCTCTGCAGTTTATAGACACCCTCCTGTGCTTGGTGACCCTGGGATGGATGTCTGTGATCTCCAGGCAGCAGTGGGTGATGTCTATCCCGATGGGGAGCCCAGCTTGGTCTGGTGGCTGTGACTGGTGTGACATCCTTCCCCTGAGCCTTCCACTGCCACCACTGCCTCTCCAGGGAACGTGGGGACGCCTGCAACAGCAAGTCAGGTTGTGCTGCTTTCCTTGGGACTGCACAGTGTGACAGGGACAGTGGTAGCAATTCCTCTAAGTCAGACTCGTTCTGAAGAGGCAAAATCACACTTCTTATTTTTGGAGAGAATTTGCAGAATTTGTGGAGCCTCTTTTGGAAACCACGTCGTAGCAGTGCCCCTTTTGTGCTTGTGATGACACTGCTGTCCCCTCTGTAGGCTGCAATTGCAAATCTGACTTCACCGATGGCACTTGTGAGGACCTCACTGGCCGCTGTTACTGCAAACCCAATTACACTGGGGAGCACTGCGATGCCTGCGCTGAGGGGTACCTGGACTTCCCCCACTGCTACCGTGAGTACACAGAGAGAGGCCATGCGTGGCCAAGTCCAGGATCTCTTAGACTCAACAGGTGTAGGAAGGGTCAGGGCCCTCTGTTAGGGGCTGCTCTCTCTCTTTATCCCATGCCACATTGGCACTCCTGTCCATCTGTTCCACAGATGTAAATTGGGCTGGACTTGATGTGGGTTGAGATGGAGCCAGAGGGTCAGTGGGAACTTCCTATTTGTCTAATGTTTGATCTCCCAATTTCTGTGCAGGAGGAAAAAAGGCATCATTCAGGAGCCTGCATTAAGAGTGGCTGTAATTGATTTTTGGTGTGGTATGATGACCTGTGCAATGTCTCTTTCTCCACACAGCTGTTCCAGCCTTTGCTTATAACGATACTGGAGAACAAGTGCTCCCTGCAGGACAGATAATAAGTAAGAACTGCAATTTTCCTTTTCTTTGGCAATCACCCTGCTATTATCATGTCCTCTAAAGCAAGATCAGGTCTTCAGCTTACAGAGCTTGTAGGTTGTAAGAGACAAGCCTGACACACAGTGGTTCTGAGAAAGCAGGCAGCTGAGGGGTAGGAGAAAGCTTTATGATCCCATTATCGTAGATAGGGAAACTCAGAGCATGGCTGTGTGTTTTTTTCTGAGGTTCAAACCATAAGGGAATGGCCTTTCTGGCCTCCCTATAAGCAGCACCCTAAGACCATGGAGGGGCTGTGGCTGAGCTGGAATTCAAGCTGTGTTCACCCTGATCTCAGCCTTTGGGTTTTGATACAGACCTGTCCTGCCATGCATGCTGTCGCTCTCTGTAGGCTGGAGGGCACGGTGGGTCTGTGCTGACAGCCTCTCTGCACAAAGCCAGAGCAGCACTGCTGCAACTGTCTGGGAAGCGTGTATGGACAGCTGCTTTCTCTGTTGTTTGGAATTCTCAGCCATGCCCCCCTGCACCTCCCTCCTCTCTGACAGTCGCCCCTCTCAGCTGATCTCTTCCTTTGTCCTTTTTCTTCTCTTTTCCCACTGTGTCCTCCCCTGTCTCATGCTCCCCACTGTGCTGCAGATAACCTTTTCCTTCCTTCTGATACTCTAAACTCTGTATCTTCCAGGCAGGCTTTTCTTTTCTGAGATGGAATTTCTCACTTCCCTTCTCATTTCCCTGCCTCCCCCTGCCTCTGCTTGCTAGACAAGTTTTGCACTTCTCTCCCTCAGCCCATCACCCATACTGTTGCTGAGTTGGATGAGGGCCCTAACAGGGAGAAGGGCTTGAATTCAGCAGGGAAGGAGCCAATGCCTCACCCTTAGTAGCTGAAATCCATGGTAATTTGTGCACAGCTCTTTGGCAGTGCTTCGCCAAATCAGCCCTGAGTGAGCTGTGCAGACAGCATTAGTCTGCTCTGTACATTGCCCTGCTGCCAGACCAGCACCTTGCACACTGTGTGATGATGAGATTTCCCAGCCATCTTGTGACCCCACGAGCCAGCCGTGCTGCTCACCTAAGCAGGCTTTGGTTAAAACATTTGCATCTGATACGAAGGTTATTAGGGGAAAACCTTGTGAGCTGTTTTCTTGCATTTTGTCCTCTTCATGTTGCCTGTTGTGCCCCCCTGCAGACTGTGACTGCTATGCCGGTGGGACAGAAGGCAATGCCTGCCGCAAGGACCCTCGGGTGGGGATGTGTGTGTGCAAACCCAACTTCCAGGGGACACACTGTGACCAGTGCACTCCAGGCCACTATGGACCCCTCTGCCAGCGTGAGTGACTCAGGGTTAGCAGCCCCGTGCCTTCCCCTGCTCACCTCCCTGCTTCTTCCCACCCTCCACTCACTCTGCAGAAAGGAATTCTCCAGCCTCACTTCCAAGTGACAAATTCCCAGGACTTTTGCTGGTATTTTCCACCCAATCGTGACCCTCTAGTGTCCTCCCAGCCCTGGGGTGCTGTTGAGAAATTCCATATGGATATGAGCTCTGGGCTGGGCATATTTGCTGTCAGCTCTGTCCCCTGTGGTTTCTCCAGTTTCCAGCCCAGAGGAAGCAGGAGTTTGGTTCCTTTCTTAGGAGGGGAAAACGCTTAAGAAGCTGTTTATTAACTAGTGCCTTTTTTGCTTTCCAGCCTGCCAGTGCTCTGGCCCGGGTCAGTACGATGGCACCTGTGACAGTGAGACAGGACAGTGCCTGTGTCGAACAGGATTTGAAGGTCACTCGTGTGATCAGTGCGCCCCTGGCTACTTCAACTACCCCCTGTGCCAGTGTGAGTATCTGTGCTCCCCAGGCCTGGGTGGGTTCCATGAATGGACCGGTGTGCAGCAGATACCCTGAGATGATCTCTGCCTTGCTTACTACAGATGTTTTACTGGAGAAAGGATGCCCAAAAATGAGCACAAGACCAGGGTGGCACAGAGGCAGTCAGTGTGAGAACAGCAGTTTGCCTTTGCCAGCTGTAGGGTAGATATTACAGCAAAGCCAGCGTCTTCTGGTAGGATTTTGGAGGAAGACTAGAAAGTGGTTGTGTGGGCATTTTGGAGGACATGGAAAAATGGGCAGAGATCAAACAGCTTGAATGCTTATGTGGCTGTTTGAGAGCCTCAGAAAATGCCCTGTTGTGCCACAAGCTTTGCTCCTGGAAATCAGAAGGTGTTTTCCCTCTGTTGCAGTGTGTGGCTGCAGTGCTGTTGGGACGCTGCCGGGAGGCTGCGACTCCTCCGGGAGATGTTTCTGCAAGGCTGAGTTCACAGGGCCACGGTGTGAGCAATGCAGCTCTGGGCACCACTCCTACCCCCACTGCTATGGTAAGGACCTGCGGCAGCAGCAAAGGGATGGGAATGGCCTCCAGTCAGGGCACTCTGTCTCCCCAAAGCATCTGTCAGGGGAGCTGTTTGCTCCAACTGAAGGAGAACGAGCTGGGGCCGTGCTGGCAAGGCAGCTGAGGATCACATCTGGTGGTTTCCTTGTGAGGATGTGCAGCTGAATGCGGAACAGAGAAGCCCACCCAGCTCCCTGCTCAAAGTGCATCAGCTATAAAAATTGCTAGAGTGTGCCTCAAGTTTGGGTTATTCACATGGGACATTTAAATGAGCATTAACACTCAGTTCCAGCTGGTCTGTCACGTTCCCCTTTCTTTGGAAATGAAAAAACATGCCTTTCTTTGGAGAATGTTGATGCTTCTCAACATCACCCATGTAATTTGCAGTAAGAATTTGGCGGGCTTGTTCTGGAGGTCATGGATCATGCCAAAGCCTGGAGGAGGAGCAATTGTTATTAGTCACACTTCCTCATCACAACCCAGCTGTGACCAAATGTCCCAGCTTACACCTTCTTGTCTCTCTTTAGTTCATGGGTCTCCAACCTTTGGGCTTGCCTGGGCTGCACTGGGTGAAGAGTAATTGCATGGGACCATATATAAAACATAACATAGTTAATGTATATAAGTGGCAATTTTTTAAAAATATATATATTTTTAATTAAAATGTTAAAAAAGAGGGCAACAAAAACATTAAACTGATGGGTTGGACACATGCTTTTGTCCATTAACTTGCTAAAAGGTGCATTGAATAGGCTGTAAAAACAAATTCACCACCTCTCAGAGTCATTTTCCTGGTATGGCTGTGATCTAGATGAAGGTATTCCCCAGGTCTCTGCGGAATTAAGAAATGAACTCTTTTTGTATAAATAACTAATCTGTGTGGGAGCGACTGACAATTGAGAGCTGCAGTGCTTGGCCATTGCTCAGGCGTTTCATCAGAGTCCTGTTCTTCCAGCTTGCTCCTGCGACTCCCGGGGTGCTGTGGACAACAACTGCAGCCCAGCCGGCCAATGTCGATGCCATGTGAATTTTGCAGGGCACACCTGCAACCAGTGTGCCCTGGGCTTCTACGGGTACCCCAGCTGCACACGTGAGTAACCACCCTTGTGAGCGGATCTTAGGGGAGGGAAGGGAATAGCTGCTGTTACTGGCTTAGTAATGGTTTCCCTTTCTGAAATGCAGCTCCAAGGGTTATATATGAATATAACCGGCTCTTGCAGCAGGAATCAATTTTCTTGTGCACAGTTCACCTGGCTATCTCATCTGATAGGCATGCTATGTAGTGAGGAAACATCTCTAAGGAATGCTTCCCCAGAGGCTGTGCAGTTCTGTCTCTCCAAGCTCGTTGTCACTAACAGCAAGAGCTCGGGTCTGTTTGGTTGGTTGGAAATAAAATTCAGTCTGGATATATGGCCTCTGAAACAGACCTACAGATAATGAATAGGTTCAGACTCCCTCTCTGAAAGATCAGAATTTGGGGTTTCATGTCAGCCCCAGATTCAAGGAGAGAGCTTTCCAGTGACTTCTCTGGGCACTGCATCACTCCTGCTGGTGCCAGGGCTGAGTTCTGGTTACTCTGAATGGCCCTCTCCAGCTCTGGGCAGTGTCCCCATCTCCCTCCTGTTGGCAGCCTGACTGGAAGCCAGATGTATTCTTATGTCTCCCAGCAAGAATTTACTGCTCATTAAAAAAATAATCTGTGATACCATTTCCCTGAAGCTACAAAAGAGCATCGTCACCCTCTTGCACCATACTAAATGTAGATGCCTGAGCTGCAGCCAGCTGGCAGAGCACTCCTTGCAACTGCTGATGCCGGCAATATGCCTTTGAAGAGGCTGAAGGCATGGCTGAAATGGTATAATAGGAATTCAGTAGTCTTTTTTTTTTTTTTCTCTTCTAAAGCAGTATCCAGATTGCAGGGGAGTAGAGGAATCATGGCAGGGAAAGAAGAGGAAAACCTGGCTTTTAAAAAATCTGTTGTTTAATTAACAGTGCTTTGCTGTACCATATCCCCCTTGGCATCAGAGCAGGGAAGGGAATTAAGGAGTGCTGGCTGTGCCAGGAGGGCAGGGGCAGCTCCCCAGCAGCTCGCTGACCTTTCATGTGATATGGCAGCAGGTTTGCTGTGTGGTTTGCAGGAGGTTGTGCAGGAAGCACAGAGCCATCAGTCTGCCCTCGCCCCCAGCAGAGCCATGGCTGTTCGTGGTCCTGTGCTGTGGATATGCTGCCCACATGCATCATGGCTGAGTATTGCTCTTTGGAGCCTGGGTGCAAATGAGCTTTTGCAGATCTGTCGTTGCTTGTTGATCGTTTTGGAAGGAGATCACACGTTCCCTTTTCTTTAACCAAAAGTTCTCTCCCCGCCACTGAAAAACACATAGATGTACGTGAATGGCTCTGATAAAAAATGTGAAAACATTGTTTTCCTTAAAAGATTTATTCTTTTTTTTTTTTACTAGATGAAAGAATGAGTGCATTTGTTATTTATAACCTGTTTTTGACTACTTCAGTGATGGTGAAGGTCAGGCAGACAAAAGAGGTTGCTGGAGGGAGGCCTTGAATGCAGGAGTCTTTGTGCCCTGCAAGCCCAGCAGTTCCTCTCTCCCCTCTTTTGCAGCATGCCAGTGCTCCAGGGAGGGCTCTCTGCACAGCACGTGTGACCAGGAGACGGGGCAGTGCAGCTGCCGGCCCAAAGTGACGGGGCTGCGCTGTGACAGCTGCGTGCCGGGCGCCTATGGATTTCCACACTGTGAAGGTAGGAGCTCCTTTCTCCTCCTGGGACAGGGACCCTGGGGTTCTGGACATGGTGTGGTGCTGGTAAATGGGATGTCGTTCCCTAACGGTTATGTCAGTGAAGAAATGACTGCTTTGAGGAGCAATCAGGATGTGAGTTGTCTCTTTATAAATCCCTCCTCGTGCCTCTCTTTTCTAGTGGGCTCCTGTAACCCAGCTGGGTTAGTGACTTCAGATCCCTCGCTGGCCCCAGTGAGTATCATCAGATGAACCTGCCCAACCTCTGCAGGCCATTTCATTCATTTATTTATTTGTTTGTTTGTTTAGCATGATCCCTCTTTTTCTCACTTGGGCCAAATCATTCCTAAAGCACAGTTCTAGAAGCAGCCATTGCTCACTGTAGGGTAGCAGACACTATGTTCAGCCACTGTTACATAAATTCTCACCTGCTCTTTTCTCCTCCATTTCTCCAGGGCTCCTGTGCATGTCGGGCATATGTTGAAGGCCCAGCTTGTGACAGATGCAAGCCCTTGTACTGGAACCTGACTCCAGATAACCCTTATGGCTGCACGAGTAAGGAAATGGCAACGCACAACCCCAAAAAGTCCTTTCCACATTGTAATGATACAAGATTCAAACCCAAGCCAGTGGGGGCCACCACTTTTGGATGGAAGGGATACCTTTCCTTCCTTCTTACCATGAGATATGTCAATGTTGGAGGTACCTGGGACACCTCTTGGAGAGGGAAAAGGCTAGAGCCTTTGCTTGGAGTGGAACACAGAGCTCGTGCAATGAGTTCTTGGCCCCCTTGGAAGACCTTGCACACTTAGACTTTCATGGCCCAATGTGAAGAAAAGTAAAATGTCTTTGACAGTTGTATCTGTAATAATAACTGTCCAAAATGAAAAGTGAGCTCATGTGCAATGCTACCCTCTACTTGACCAGCTCCCAGGTCCTGTTATCCCAGGCAGTGTCCTCTGGTATGGTGGGTAATGATTACCCATCAGGCTTCTTCTCAGGTGCTGAATGCTCTTCTGAATTTCTTGTTCCTCTTCCCCTCTTCAGGCTGCAAGTGTGAGACCAAAGGCACCATCAGTGGAATTGCAGAGTGTCAGCAGGTGGGTTTGCTTTTCTGTGCCTCCAGGCACATCTGAAACTGTGCTGTCTTGGGTGTGTTTCAGCTCTCCCAGCAGCTGCTGGAGACTCCCATCCTGACGCTGAACTCTCAAAGGTCACACCACAATCTGTGCTTGCATGACAACGTAGGATTAAGACCTGTCATAAATTAGGCACCTAAATATTTCTGGGTCTGGCCCAGGATGCCTGGATTTTTGTTTGCCTGAATTTTTGGGCAGTTGCACTTATCTGGCCCTTATCTGGCCCACCCACACACAGGAAGCATGAAACTCACAATGTTCCTCCAGCACCTCTGACTAGAACCCACGTAGCTGAGTAACGGCTCAGCCATGAGGAACAATGAGAGGGAATCAGCTCCCATCCCTGCTCTCTCCTAGGGCAATGGGCAGTGTTTCTGCAAACCGAACACATGTGGCCAGTTCTGCTCAACGTGCAAAGATGGCTTCTTCAGTATGGAGAACGCAAATTACTTTGGCTGCCAAGGTGAGTTCCCTTCTGACATGTCAGGTGAAGGAGGGGGGCACACAGGATGAACCTGGAGCAAGCGTCTGCATACCTCAACTGATTGGTGGCCTTGGAGAGAAGGAGCAGACGTCCCACCTCTTTCTTTTTGGCATACTGTGACCTAGAACATGTGCTGGATCTTACTGGGTATCTGGAAACCCAAATTCATGCTTTTACCACTGGTTAAGGTCCTTAAGGTTAGGGATGGGAGCCCGGTGGTCGTGTCCTCGCAGCTGTCCCCCTTCCTCCTGTTGGGAGCAGGTGGACCTGGACACGTGGGGTTGGCTGCTCTCCATCGTGACCATGGGAAGAGGAGAAGGAGGAGATCCGGCCGCCGTCGGCTGGCCCACACAGTCCCGGAAGGGTTGGGAAGAGGGAACAAGGCCGCTGTGCTGCGGTGCCTGGCTGTGAGGGCTTGCAGACCTTGTTCCTCCCGCAGCCGTTGGATATCTGCAAATAGCTCGGCGCTGAGGTGGAAGAGGAGCTGATCCAAGCGGGGCTGGGGCCAATATGAAAACGGATACAATGGAATAAAAATAGTGGCCCCGGCCTCCCCACCCGCTGGGGTGCGCCTTTGATTAGGGACCAGGAGCTCGTTAGCGTGGCGGGAATGTAAACAGGCGCTTCCTGCCCACAGGCTGCCGCTGCGACGTCGGTGGGTCGCTGGGGCCGTCCTGCGAGGAGCGGAGCGGAGCCTGCCGCTGCCGGCACAACATGCGTGGGCCCACCTGCACTCAGTAAGCTGCACCTCGGGGCCCTGCCTCGTGCCCATCCCTTGGTGCTGGTGTGTCCTGCGTGGGGACCTGGTCGACTGGATGGCAGCCACGCGTTAGCTGAGGTGTCCTCCTGCCTGCAGCGAAGGCGTGAAGCGTCTGAAACTAGCAGCTCAAGAGGCGAAAGGGGCTGGGGGGTGAGCTGGGTGAGTCTGGAGCCTTTCCCTGCGGATAAAAGTCACGGTGCTCCTTCTCTTCCCCAGACCCGTGCGGGATCATTATTTCCCTGACCTTCACCACCTGAAATTTGAGCTGGAGGAAGGGACCACGCCGGACGGCCGGGCTGTGCGCTTCGGCTACAACCCGCTGGAGTTTGAGGGCTTCAGTTGGCGCGGATATGCACAGATGTCCTCCATCCAGGTACACTGGTCCCAGCCCAGCTCCCCCTGGGGAGGATGCAGCCAGCAGAAAGCTGACGTGTTTTTGGCACACGTCTGTTACTCCAAGCGCCTCTCAGAGCCACGTGGCAGCCAACATAAACAGCACAGTGTATATATAGCCTGTTTGTGGAGATATTTCCTGTAGTTCTGGGGACGGCATAGACTGATGAGGGGAAAGATCCTAAACTGGGAGTCCCCTGACATCCTAATCCGGTTAGACAGAGGTGGTCGCTTGGTGATTGCTTACAGGGATGTCTATAAACACTGTCTCGGGATTTCCTTGCGGCTGTTTCCTCTGACTCTGCTCTTTCTTGCATCTTTCCGCATAACCTTCTCACATTTTTCCAAAAATAAAGCAGATTCTTTGCTTCCATATTCAGCTCAGACCTCAGCTTCGGCTCTTGCTGACAGATGGTTTGCCATAAATATGATTTACACTAACCTGGAATTGTCTAAGCCCCAGAGATTAAGCTGTTTCATCTCTTGACTCTCTTATTTCTCATTGGATTCTTCTTCTGCATGGCACCTGCTGAAGTGTCACCTGTGTGTGTGTTTGGGGATGGAGTGCAGGGCAGTTGTTCTCCTACAGTCTTGTCCCATTTAAGGTTCCTTATTCTGGTGTGTGTACTTTCAGTTTTCTTTACTTTTTTTCACACTTAAGTGAAATAACAGAGGTGTTGACTCTTTTCCATTGAATTTGTACCTAGGAGCTGGGCAGTACCTACTGTAGGTTCCCTTGAGAAAGTTCTAGCCTTTAAAGTTTAAGGATGATGCTCATGCTCAAGCTCTTGGCTTTGTTTTGCATCCAGTGTTGGCACCGAGATAGAAGTAGGCCTTGATAGAAGGGCAAACTCATGGCTATCTGCTGGCAGTTCTCTCCTGTAGTTTGCATTCTAAAAGGTCTTTCCAGTTTGCTCTCCTGTGGGTGTATAACTGCAGCTCCCAGGAGCACAACCCTCCTTAGGAGTCTCCCCAGGCATGCCCCCTGCTTTCCACCATAAGCAGAAGGGCTGTTCAAGCAGGTGTTTAGGCCTCTTCAAAGTGAGTGTTACCTAAGGCATCTGTTTAAATTAGGACTTCCCCAGCAGTATCCAGATAGGCAGAGGACTGATGCACGCTCAATGACGCATTTCCTTGGCACCGGTGGTTCTCAGCCTTGCAGTTTCCTGGGGATGAGGAGTGAACTCCATTTGCAGTCTTCTCTGTTGGCATCTTATCAGAGATGTGGAAGCACAAGAGCAGTGGCTTCAGCATTTGCTACCTGCTGGCTGGTTATGTCACAAAGCCAAAAAGCATTACGTGCATAAGAAAAGCAAGGATTTCTTAAAACCTCTCCTCTGACTTGGCACGTGTACCAGCCTAGCTGAACAACCCTGCTGTGCCTGAGAACTTTCCAGGCGCGGTCAGAGGCTTCCCACCCCTTTCCACTGTCAGCTCGCGTGCTCTGCAGGCAGCCCTGCAGGGGATGTCGTTGTGAGGTGCCCGTGCTGGGGCTGTAGGGCCAGGTGCTTGTCTTCTTCTTGCGCTGTGGCATGTCGCTTTGGGAGCAGTGAGCCAAGCGGCTGCGCTTGGGCTGGTGGCTGTCAGCGGTGGAGGTAATTGAAGGTGTGCTCTGCTTCTCTCCCCTTTCTCTCTCCCACCAGCCCAAGGTAGTGGTGACTCTCAATGTGACCTCCCCCGACCTCTTCCGCCTCGTCTTCCGCTACGTCAGCCGGGGGTCCGCCAGTGTTGAAGGGAGGGTCTCGGTCGTTGAGGAAGGAAAGTTTAATATTTGTGGCAACTGTAAGTGCATTTTTCACTTCTAGACTAACTCAGAGCATTCCACGCTGCGACACTGCTCCTCTGCCCCTTCTCCTGTCTGAGGTGTGACTGTCCCACGTGTGCCCATCCTGAGTGTGCCCATCCCAGGTGGCTGGCCAGTGCTGTGCCATGGGATGGTGGGGAGGGGGAAGAGAGGCAGGCAGGCAGGCAGGCAGGTAGGCAGGTGGGTGAGGCTCCCCTGCAGAGCAGGTGAGTGGCCAGGAGCTGGCCTCCCAGTGACGTGTGCCCCATGTGCTTTTTTGCTTTTTGCAGAATAAAATCAGAGTCACTGTAAACGTGAAGGAGGCAGAGCTCTATCTGTTCCATGTCATCCTGAGGTATATTAATTCAGGAGGGGCCACTGTATATGGCAAAATTACAGCTTATCAGCCACGAAGGAGAGGTAAGGATCCCAGACTGCTCTGCTTTCCTGCACCATCGCCACCTCCTCCCCATTCCAGGCAACCTTCTTCATCATCCTTTGCAGAAGACACTTCCATATGGCTTTACCTGTTAGATCTGCCCTTCCAACTCAAAGGCTGATTTGAGCCTATAGTCTCCTTTATTTAACACAGCATTAGAAAGCTCGTCTCCAGTTGTGGAGCTACTCGTTGAGGACTGTTATCAGTCAGACTGTTGGTGGATAAGGCTGTTGTACAACTAGATACAGTCTCTCCAGCAAGGGGCAGAGTCACCGCAGTGCCCCAGGCAGAACTGAGCTGAGTTTCCACAAAACCAGAATCTGCCAAGTGCTGGCAATGGGATCCAAACTTTGGCAGCTGGACATAGTCTTAGCAGCTACTCTGATGTGTGCAAGCTTGTCCTTGCTTTGTGCATCTCCTAAAACATGCTGCTGGCATCACAGTCTTTGGAAGTCTTTGATTTGAAATTGCATGTTACACAGGCAGTGCACTCCAGTGATTAGCTTCTTACCAAGATACAAGCTGCTGAAGAGGAAGAAGAGCCACAATAAGGTGGCTGAACAAGCCTAGAGACCTGGGCATCAGTTATTTTGGGAATCTGTGCGAGCAGAATTGTGTGGGTCCAGACCTGAAGCCATGCAAGCACCCTAGGGCACAGCTGGCTGATTGATTTTGCCTCTCTGTGAAGTGTACAGCCACATTATCCTGCTGCACTTGCACAGTACAAGGTTGCTGACATCAGCAAATTAATTTATTTGTATGTGAAGTTCTGTCCTCTTTCTTGAGTTGACGTAGAAGATGTTTTGCCTTTGATCTGATATACAAAGTTTGAAATGCCAAGATATTCTTTTTTTTTTTTTTTTTGGAGGGGAAAAATAGCTGGTAATTTTAAGGCCAGCCATATTACACAGCAGAAAGCTGAGAGGAGCATGAATGAAGCTCATGCTTGAGGATCCCACTGAAAGTCAGGAAGTATTTGAACTTTCCTGTCCAGCAGCAGAGCTTATTTGCCCCATGATGTGCTTCTCTCCTTGCTCAGAAGCAGCGTTTGATTTTTTACAGTGTTGAAAGGCAAACTGCTGGACTGCTACACCAGCAAAGGGATCCAGGAGAGCAGCTTCCTTCATAGACCATTTGGCCTGAGAAATACTGGGCCACCTTCTGCCTGGGTGGAGTGGGCAAGTGGTAAAAGACAAGCAGCCGGAAAAGAAGATAAAAGGTCATATTTGACCATTTAATCTCTCTGCTTGAAGAAGATGAGCAAGATGTGGCTTGTGAAAAGGGAAGCCTTTTCCAAGCATATGGTCTACTGGCCAGTTCTTCCCTCTCCACCTCCACAACCCATCTGAGTTTGAGTTGTGTAAGCTCTCAAAGGAGTTTTCTCAAAGTTCAGCTCGTCAAGAAATCTGCCCCATGACCTATTCAGGGAAGTCTCTTCATTCCTCACATCCTCACCTTTGCTTCCCATCTGTGAAAGTGAGAGTTTGGCCCCAGCTGAAACCAGGCTGTTGCAGCTCTAGCACACACGAGGAGAGGCTGACTCATCCCAGCAGCAGCAAAAGCCCTTGCTTTAGTTTCTGACCCTCTGCAGTTTGCCTTGATGTCCATTTACAATACCAAGACAGTCAGCGTGTGGCATTCTCCGCTTCTTCATGTCATCAGCTCCATATTCAGTGAATCCCCCTTAACCATGTGCTTAAAAACCCTCCTGAAACTGCTGGGCAGGCGGTCTGCTTCTAGGTGCTCTGCTGTTTTTTCGTCCAAAGTTAATGAATAGGATGGCTACAGGAATGTGTCAGCTGAGCCAAGGAGCTATTCAGCTGCACTCTGCAGGTTAAAATCATTATCTAAATCTCAGTCCATGGCAGACAAGGAGGATGGGAGCACAGGCTGGGAGTCTGAGAGTTTGCGAGAAGACGGTTAACTTGCCGGTGGACTTGGGACCAGAATATCCCTAAGGAAGAATGTATCTGGGCAATTCTTTTTGTCTGTCTCAGAATAAATTCTTCACAAATGAGTTCCTTCTCTAGCAGGAAGAATGTTCTTTGGCATGGAATACTCTGCGCTTTGCAGTCCAGGTATGCAGAGCACACTGTGAGCTGTGGATTAGCATTAAGGATTACAGTGATTTTAATATTTTTTTTCCTGTTAAGCTACTGAGTAGATTCAGAGCAGATGTCTCTGTTATGGGTCAACGTGGGATTGTGGGGCATCTTACAGCAGCACCAAGAGAGCAGCAGCCCAGGGCTCCCTGCTGCACTACAGAACTGCTCTCCTGAGCGCAGGCTCTGATTTGCAGCCCCAGACTTTCTATCCCCTCCCCAGTGCCTTCAAAGCCTCTTGTCCCTCCCACTCCAGGTACAGAGCAGAGCAAGCAGATTGTCTTTGCTCCCAGCACCGAGCCAGCCTTTGTCACTGTCCCCCAGAACAGCTTTGGGGAGCCCTTCGTACTCAACCCCAACACCTGGTCTCTGATTGTCGAAGCAGAGGGTGTGCTGCTGGTAAGGACCAGCCCCTGTGTTCCATCTACCACGAGGAGCTTCAGCAGCTCTACACGGACAGGTATCCTACATGGAACTCACTCTCCTTTTTCTCTGCCTAGGACTATCTGGTCTTGCTACCCAGCTCATACTATGAAGCTCCAATACTGCAGCTAAAGGTCACGGATCCGTGTACATACCAGCCAGCCCCAGAACAAGCCACCCAGAAGTAAGAATCTCTGTATTTTTGTGCCATGTGGGACTCAGCTCTTGGTCTGGAGTTTAGAAAAATAGTGTACATCTGATGAGAGTATGGATGCAGTAAAATTGTTTTGTGGAGTGCTTGCCATAGTTGATAAAGTCTGGTGAGCCTGCACTGGCCTAGAAGTCCCATGCACAGGTCGCCTCATCCATGGCACAGTCAATCTGTGTTCTTACAGGCCCTGGAGATCTAACACAGTAAGACCATAGCCCTTTCCTGTGCTGGGATACATTCCCAGTGTCGTATATGTCAGTCAGTAGTGCTGGAAAATGGCTACAAGTTAGTGCTTGCTGGACTGTTTAAAAAGAATGGGCAGAGTCTGGTCAGTGCTTAGAGCATCACAGTGCATCTGCTTGTGCTGCCCAGGACCCCTCTGTCCATGCAGGTAGGGAGGCTGGGTGGGTTCTGGACATCACCTATCTTCTCCACTATAGCAGCACTCCTCAGCATAAAGCACACTCCAAGGGGAGAAGTTTTTTGTTTTGACTGTTCTTGCTGGTCCTGTAACAAATGGTCTTGCACCGCAATTACTCGAGATGCTTCTTTGGGCAGGGCAGTCTTCATGTGTGTCCTTGGCTCTTACAATTGTTATATAACAAAAGCTCTTTTCAAATTCTTATACTTTTAGTTGCCTCTTGTATAAGTACCTGTCTCTGGATGGCTTCCCTGCTGTGGCAGGGGTGGATGCGGTGTGCAGGCTGGACAACAGGTTACCCAGAGGCTGTCCCATGGAGCAGCTCACCCCTTCCCATCCCTGGATGGCAGTGTGCAGTGGCAATGATGTGAGTAGCACTTCTGCTTCATCTCTTGCATGGTGGCAGTCATCTCTGCACTGTCCAGTGCTTTGCATACACTTGGGCAGGTTATCAAAAGGATGTTGCACCCAAGTGCACCTCAGTTGCTCTATCAGTGTTGGGGCTGTGCTTGCATGCCCTGTTCCTCAAGACCAAAAGCAGTGCCTTGCATACAAACAACTTACAAAGGTTGCATGGTACTTGCATGGTACATGGTAAGGGCTGTCACATCCTCTCAGTCCCCTGCAGCCCTGGCTTGTACCCTAGAGTGTTCTCTGAGAGTCTACAGTATGCAGGTAACAGAGGTGAAGACACTCTGCAGGCAGCTGGACACAGGGGTACAAACCTCAGGGTGTAAAGCTGGAACAGATCACCCCAAGCAAACAAGTAGCATGTGCTTCTGAGTATGGCTTGATCTGCCCTGATTCACTCAGCAGCAGCTGCTGCACAGGGGCAAGGGGGAGATTGATTTGAGGACCAGAGCTGTGAACACCTTTTAATTCACGATCACTTGGAATGCCACAAATGCCATTGTGTGTCTTTTCCCGTGAGGGGCGCAAGCAGCAGTGGGGTGCAAACTCCAGTGTTTGCTGCAGAGGATTTGTAACACAGGCATCACGTGTCCTCGCTATGGGAGGTGGGACAGGACCCCCTCCTCCAGCTGTGTCTCTGTTCTCCAGGTGGAAGTCCAGCTGTCGCTGCCTGTTGCCCAACCTGGAAAATACGTGTTGGTGGTGGAGTATGCCAACCCCAATGCTTTGCATCCGGTGGGTGTTGCCATCAGCTCACCGCACTTAGCCATGCAGCAGGGCACATTCACCTTCTACCCGTGTGTCTACAGGTATGGTGAGCTCTGAGATACTAAGTTCAGTCTTTCTGTGACCTGGCCAGGGCAGACTTCCTTGATTGAGCTTTTTCTGCCTTATGGCATAAGGAAAGCAATGCTGCAATGTTGTATATCTAAGCTGCATGTGTCCAAACTGGTTCTAATTGGATGTGGATTTTACTGACTGGCTGACCCTGGGAACTGCGTGGCATCCCTGGCACATTATCGTGCCAGCAGGGTCCTGTAATACCTCTGCCAAGTGGCCTATTGCTCCTATTTGCAACTGGGTACATTGGTAGGGGCCCTGGTTTGGGGAATGGCCTACAGGCAGATTTGTTGGAGCCAGTGGTGAAGGTCAAACTATGCCCCTTACCATAGAAGTGTTTGACTTCAGGCTGCAAACTGTGCAGTGGGAAACAAATGTCTGAGGTGTCCTTGGGAAACCTGCCAGAAAAGGCATCAAAAGATTTACAGGGATTTTGTCTAAATGCCTCTGGGACATATAGCTGGCAAGACAAGAAATGTGTCACGACCCTGCTCAAAATCTATTTTCGTCTCACAGTTTCCTTTGTCGAGGGGTTGCTGTGGATTCCCAGAGCAGATTGGCAACTTTTGAACTTACTTCAGAGGCCACGATTCGGTTCATCGCTGACCTGGCTGACTTCTTCCTGGTGAGGCTCCCTCTCACAAGTTGCTGTTAACAGATTGCAAGGAGAGGTGGGAGCAGTACCTGGCTCTGGTTGGGCTGGATGCTAGATCTCCATCTATGTCATGTGCAGTCCGAGGTGGAGAGAGTGTACAGCAGCATGTTTGGAAATAGATCAGAGGACTTGGATTTGGGAGAAGATGCTAACAGGAAGCTGCTCTTTGCAGGAGCTGTGCAGCAACATGACAGTACTTCTTCCCACTTTACTTGGAGACATTCGTAGTTGCTTAGATGGAGATAGAAGTGGAGCTCCTAAACACCTTAGGAGCTCCTAAACACCAGGGAAGAAGAGGCAGGAAATAGGTGTGGTCTGCTGTGTGTTTGCCAGAGTCTGATGAGGGGATGTTTGGTGCTCTGATGGTGCACTCAGAAGCCGCTGTAGGCTCCCAGAGGCTGTTGTGTAACTGGGTGTCTCCTTTTCATGTGTGGCAGCACAAAGTGCACCTTGTTCCTGCTGAGCAGTTCACCATGGAGTTCGTCGAGCCGAAGGTGCATTGCATCAGTGTCCATGGCATGTTCTCATCCAACAGGTAAGAGTCTGAAGACCCTCAGGATTTTAGTGTGAATGTGTCTGGAACTCCATTTCCCTCAGCTTTGCAGCTTCTTAAGTTTTTGACATAGCTAAAAGAAATCGGTGGCATAGGAGGCTGAGGTGAAGCGCCTTGTCATCCAGTAAGCAGGCGGTGCTGGAACAAGGGCTGGAAGCCAGGTGGCTGGCCCTGTCCCTGGGCTCCACACTGCCTCCTGTGGCAGGTACTGAGCAGTCACCATGAATAAGCTTGCTTTCTTGTCCTTGCTTGCATGCAGCAAGAGGTACTTGCTGAATTCTTGACATGTATGTATAATATATGCACAGAAATAAGCCTTTGCAAGGTTTTTGTCCTTACTGCTAAGCATTTGTCACAGAACTGCAGGTCCCAGTAAGAAGCTCTCCCTCATCAGTCATGCTTCATCATCCGCCATGCCAAGGTTGTGCTTTTCCTGCCAGGATCCCCAAATCCTCTCTTTACATCCCATTGTCTCCTTTTGCAGCAGCTCCTGCATTCCCTCAAGATTCCTCAAGCTTTCCCAGTCAGTTGTTTTGGAGGGGGCCCAGGCTCTGCCTCTTGCCCCTGATGTCCCCCTGGCTCAAGCTGTCCTTGTGGCTCCAGCTGGAGTCCCACTGGAGCCTGCACCTCGGCCTCCCACAGCAATGGACTCCACCACAGAGCTCATCCTCTTGCAGCCACCACAGGTAGCAGCATCAACATAGGGTGGGCTGGATTTTTCCTTCTTTCTTCTGTAGCTTTACCAATTCAGCAATGAGTAGTTTTGGAATTTAACGAGGACTTTAACCTTGTGCCTGAAGCTGTAATTCCCACGGGCTCCTCTGTCTTACCTCCATTCTACCCTGCTTGGTTCTCTGGGCTTCCAGGAGCAGCTTTGCAGGTGGTGCCATTAAGGGGGAAGAGTGGAGAGCTGGGAGGTGGATTCACCAAAAGTCTGACTGATATGAGACAGTTGGGTAATTGGGGCAGAAATCACTGATGTGGGGGGTTTTTTTGACTCTGTTCTTGTGTTTGGGGCCAGGCTGCTGTTATGTTTAACAGCCGGATTCAGAACTTGGGGCGCTACGCTTTTGTTCTGCACTACTACCAACCCAACCATCCCACCTTCCCTGTGGAAGTGTTGATCAACGGTGGGCGAATCTGGCAAGGTGAGATGGGCAAGGTTCCAGGGAAAAGCTGCTGGGCAGAAGCCCTCAAAGAGGAGTCCCAGAAAGTTTTTCATGCCAAAAGCTAATAGTGGGTTCTCCAGGGATTGCAAATGTGAAGAAAGACTGACTCATCTCTTTGAAACCAGAACGGGGTGATGAGGATTCCAAGGGAAATGTGGGACCAATAGATTTGTTGTTCTTTTCAGGTCAGACCAATGCTACTTTCTGCCCACATGGCTATGGGTGCCGGAGCCTGGTAGTTGCTGAGGACCAGATTGTCCTGGATGTTACTGACAATGACCTGATGGTGGTTGTTCGAGTGCCAGAAGGCAAACAGCTGTGGCTGGTGAGCATTTCTCTGGGCAGCTCCTGGGGCACGCTGGACCAGGCTCCAGCCACACGGCTCCAGCAGTGCTGGTCTTTGGGTTCCTTGGGGATTTCTGTGGCTGTGTCACCGTAAGAACATTTCCCATCATCACTCAGTTCTGAACCAGCTTAGAAAGGTGCAGTCTTCAGTATTAGTGTTGTAGAACTGAGAGCAAGACCAGTATGTGACAGTTATCCTTCGCTGTGTGGTTTTGACACCAAAGCAAGGCAGAAACCTTGGGCAGCAGGGCTGCACTGACCAAAATCTGGGTAAATAGCTGAAAGGCAGAACAGGAATCCAGACATCTTCATGTCTGGGAGTTTAAGATGACATCAGGTGCCTGCTTTGTGTTGAAGCACAGCCAGTGCTCCCCTTTTAGGGTATTCTGCCAGTGCATTTGAGTCACTTCTCATGTGGAGCATTAGAGTAGAGGAAGCCTTATGGATAGACCACACCAGAGAGTCGGCCTCTGCTCTTTCCACTACTCAGGCACCTTTGTGTGTTATATTATGTCCCGTGAGGGATGAGCTGATGAGAAATGAAAGGTGTAATTGGACTTTTGAGTGAGCTCCTTTTGGATTGGATCCATCAACTCAGCTAAAGAGCCTGGCTCACCCATCTTGTCCTTTGCAGGATTACATCCTCGTGGTGCCAGAGGACAGCTACAGCTCTCAGTACCTGCAGGAGGAACCCCTGGACAAGTCCTATGACTTCATCAGCAGCTGCGGCTTTAACAGCTTCTACATCAAGTGAGGCACTTGGCTTTGGATGGGTGCTGTGTTGAATGGGGGCTGCACACTCCTCAGGGAGCAAAAACATGTTCCCTTTATAGGGATTGTGGGGAGGTCTCTGTTTAATACTTCCTTATGTAGTGACCAAACCTGAGGGGCTTTGGGCATGCTCACCATCCCACCAATTTAGCACACGTTTATATAAGAAATCCTGCTGGATTTTGGGGTGGTGGGGAGGCTGCATGACGATTCCTCCTGTCTTCCTCTGCAGTCCCAGCACGTCGTCGAGGTTTTGCCGTGACTCCGCCATCTCGCTGTCCCTCTTCTACAACAACGGGGCACAGCCCTGCCAGTGCCACGAGGCGGGGGCGCGGGGCAGCCAGTGCGAGCCCTTTGGTGGGCAGTGTCCCTGCAAGTCCAACGTCATCGGGCGGGAGTGCTCCCGCTGCGCCACCGGCTACTGGGGCTTCCCCAACTGCAGGCGTAAGTTGTCCTGACTACTTGGCCCCTTTGGGGGCAAAGACAGAGTTGGAAACAGTTGCATTTTCTAGCCTTGAAACAGCTTCAGGAAAGCAGCCCAGCTCTCTGCTGAGATGCTGAGCTCTGCCTCCGTTGGCCTGTGCCTTCCTTGGGCTGCGTGGCTCTTGCTTTTCCAAACACACCTCCTTTTTGTCTCTTGCAGCCTGTGACTGTGGGACACGTCTCTGCGATGAGGTGACGGGGCAGTGCATCTGCCCTCCTCACACCCTGAAGCCAGAATGTGTTGTCTGTGAGCCCCAGACCTTTGGTTGCCATCCCCTCGTCGGCTGTGAGGACTGCAATTGCTCTCAGCCTGGAGTGCAGGAGCTGACAGAGCTTGGCTGCGATGTGGACAGCGGGCAGTGCAAGTGAGGAAGCCCTGTCCCTGTGCAGGGCACAGCTGGCAGTATCTCTGAATGCTGCTGGGGTGATTGGAAACACTGGAAGGGTGCAGGGAGGAAACATGCAGGATAGAGAATTCTTTGTCAGCACCGTGTGCTTCCCAGCATGGATGAAGCTTTGCAAATACAGCAGCATAAAGCATAGGTTTCTAATGCTGCATCTTTTGCATCCCGCCCAGGTGCAAGCCCAATATAATTGGGCGACGGTGTGACCTCTGTGCCCCTGGCTACTACCACTACCCCAGCTGTCGGCGGTGTGACTGCCATCCTGATGGCACTGAAGCGAGCGTGTGTGACCCGGTGACAGGGCAGTGTCACTGCAAGGTCAGTCCTCCAGTGCCTTCATGTGATGCATTTATGCTTGGTTCAAGTCTCCTTGCTCTGGCTGTACAGCTGGTTTAGCCCTGGGGCTGCGGGTGTTTGATTCCTGCTGGGTTGTGCGATTCAGAACACCCTGACAGGCTTCTCCCTGTCTTTCCTGGCTGCCAGGACTCACTCACCAGGCTGTCCGTGGGCAGTCAGGCAGCCTGAACTCTGAGCCCTGTTGTCAGAGAATGATGCAGGTGAAGCTGTCAGCCCACTCGCTCCTGCTCCTGTGTGAGCGGAGTAACTCAGACTGCTGTTCAGCTGCCTTCTCCTGCTGCTTTGCAGGGCTTAAAGTGCTTAGTTCAAGAGAATTCAATGTTTGCTGTGTGGTGTGGTGGCAAACTTATTTGGGAACTGCTTAATTGTCTTTCAGTGTCACAGTGATGAGCCTTGTTGGGCTTGATCACTCCTAGAGCCATCTCTGCTCTCTGCTAAGACCCAGCAAGGAGCCTCTGACAATATTGAGCTTTGCATATCTTCCAGGAAAATGTGGAAGGCCCAAGGTGTGACCAGTGCCGCCTGGGGACGTTTTCTTTGGATGCCAGCAACCCCAAGGGGTGCACCAAGTGTTTCTGCTTTGGTGCCACCAATCGCTGCCGCAGTGCTGTGAAGTACCGAGCTGAGGTGAGGGACCAGCAGGACAGCTGAGCTGCTGTCTTGGGTCTTCACTGTACACTTGTCTTACCCTGGTGGAAGAGAAGGTGTGAGGAGTGTTATCCTTGTCCTGCTATGCCCATCTCCCATTTTCAGACCCTTTTCCTGGTCTCTGGAGTCTCATAGGGTAGAAAGTCATGGATGGCATTTGGGAATTATGTCAGGCAAGAGTGCTCAGTTTTCCAATGGCTTGATCAGGATGTGTGTGAGAGTTGTGACCCTGTTGGCATCTTTTCAGCCAAACTGAGAATTGCTCTTCTAAGCATCAGCATCCAAGTGCCTTCCGTAGCTCCTCCAGGGCACAAGGGGAGAAACACGTATGCTTGATCTTCCCCTACAGTTCATTGACATGAATGGCTGGCTCTTGATGAGCAGTGATCGCCAGGAGGTGCCAACAGCCCTGAGCCTGCGGGAGCAGCTCCTCCGTGCTGATCTCAGGAACCTCCTGGATGCCTATCAGGAGCTCTACTGGGTTGCACCCAGCTCCTACCTTGGGGACCGGGTAAGAGCACAGTGGCAGCTGGACCAGCAGTCTTGCACATCCCTGACCCCACTCTGTGGGGCATGGACAGCTCTGACTCAGGTTGCAGGTAGCAGCTGATGCAACTTGGCTCTTGCTTAGGTTTCCTCCTATGGTGGCCACCTGCGCTACGAGCTTCACTCTGACCCACGGAGGGGTGATGTCTTCATTCCCATGGAGTCCCGTCCAGATGTGATCCTGAAGGTGCAGCCCGAGCAATTCACCAGTGCCTCCTGCTAACGTGTGCAGGATGAGGTGATGACCAATGCCTTCCTTGCTTTTCTCAGGGAAATCAGATGAGCATCATGTTTCTGGAAGGCTCCTACCCTTCCCCGGGGGAGGTACATGAAGGCCGGCTGCAGTTGGTGGAGGTGAGTTAGCACACTGTATGTACCAAGTGCTCAGGTGCTACCAAAAGGAAATGACTAGCTTGTAGGCAGAAGAGAGCATTGCTTTGAGCTCAGTATTTTTTGGATGGTCCTGTGTGGAGCCAGGAGTTGGATTTGATGATCTTTATGGGTCCCTTCCAACTTGGGAAATTCTGTGATTTTTGATGGTGTCTTTTGCACCAGAACTGGCTGTGAAAATCCAAGAACTGCTTTACCTGTGAAAAGGGAGCTGAAGGTTGGACTGGATGCCATAAAATAAGGGTTTGTTCTTCTTGTCAGTAACGTCAGTTCTTTTCCCTGCAGAGTAACTTCAGGCACACAGAGACACACAACCCTGTATCGAGAGAGGAACTCATGATGGTGTTGGCAAACCTGGAGCAGCTGCAGATCCGGGCACTCTTCTCCCAGCTCTCCTCCTCTGTGTCCCTGCGTCGTGTGGTCCTGGAGATTGCAACGGATGCAGCTACAGGTGTCCCTGCCAGCAACGTGGAGTTGTGCCTTTGCCCAGCTAACTACCTGGGTGACTCCTGTCAGGTAGGGGCAAAGGAGCTTGCACTGTTCTAGGCAGAGAGTGGTTGAACAGCTGCAGACACCCTCGTACTTGGTGCAGGTGGCAGTCCGTGGGGTTTGGATCTCTGTGCAGAGCAGTGGTGCTGCACAGTCTGCTTCCAGGCCAACCCCTGAGGGTTTTAGCTTTGATTACAGATTAGACTGTGCCTGAAGAAGGAACAGCATCTCCCAGATTCCCCCACACTGACCTGCTCACAGCTTCCCTCCTGCCAAAGCACAGCACACCTGGGGGATGTGTGCCGGCTGCATCTGGCCTCTTGGTAGGGACGTGCTAGGAAAATTTGTTGAAGACCTAAACCAAGTTCGTGCAGTACCTTGGAGGAGATCCTCTGCCTGGCCAGTTATCTCTTACCAATGAGGAATAGAAGATCTTCCTTGTTGCTTTTAATCTCTTCTCCTTCAATACAGCCCAGTGGGAATTCTGTCATGGAAATTAAATGGGTCTGTTTGCTTTGCCTGAATGTTTTTCACATCTCCTTGTGCTCTCTCCTCAGGAATGCGCACCAGGTTACTACAGGGACACCAAGGGGTTATTTTTGGGGAAATGCATCCCATGTCATTGCAATGGCCACTCAGACCAGTGCCTGCCAGGATCTGGGATATGCCTTGTAAGTAAACAGTGAGACAGCATGGCCTTTTGGAGCTGTAAAGCTGGAGTTTGGAATCTGTAGTTTGGGATTTAGAAAGCTTTTCACTTTTCAGCGAACTGTGCCAGTGGGACCATGCTTGAATTAGAGCTTTAGCTGCATGTGAGATTTTGGGGGTGTTCCCCACTCAGGGTCAGGTGGAAGATAGTTCTGGGAAAGAAAAGGGAGTGCAGCATCCAGATACCTGGTGGGGGGATTTCCTGCTGGCGGAGCTGAGCTTGCAGCATGACTTGTCCTTGCAGAACTGCCAGCACAACACAGAGGGAGATCACTGTGAGCAGTGCAAGGATGGCTATGTGGGCAGCCACAATGCTGACGGGAGCCTGCAGTGTGTCGGATGTCCGTGTCCTCTTTCCGTTGCCTCCAACAAGTGAGCACCCTAGAATGGGATTGTCCCCACGTCAGGGCACTGGTTTGGCCCTGGGGATGCTCCAGTGCCAGCCTTATCCCTGGACCCACACCTGCTCCCTAGCAGCCCACACCATGGGGTCAGTGCCTTGGCACCACCTCAGGTGATAGCTGCATTTTCCATTCACCCCTTCTCGTTTCAGTTTTGCCATTGGTTGTGTGCACAAGGGCTCCGGCACACAGTGCCTCTGCAAGCCTGGCTACGCTGGACCCAACTGCGAGCGGTAAGGAGGATGGCACCTCTGTTTCTTGGGCCATGGCCCCATGCTAGTCCCATGCAGCCACTGCTGTGGCAGAAGAGATGTCCTCATAGAGACTGCCTAGGAAATAGCTGGCTTTGCCTTGAGTGTGCTCTGCTCGAGCAGGATCTCTTTCAGTCCCTTTCAGATGCACATACTCCATTGCTGTCTCCACTGCTGATTTATTTTGTTAGTGTGGTTGCATTGCTTAGCCATGCTTTGCCTCAACTTGCAGTCTATGATAAAGGCATCTTTCTGGGGTATCACAGTGCCAAACACAAAGTGCTTTGAAATCTCAGACTGTTGTATCAATTACAATCCTCTTGGATGCCCTCAGTGCTGCAATTGCTCAAGACACAGGGGTGGTGCAGCTCTGGGATCCCCCAGAGCCCTGGCTGTGTTTTAACTCGCTGTGTTTTTCCAGGTGTGCCCCAGGATACTACGGCAATCCCCTGGTGATTGGCAGCTCGTGCCAGCCCTGCGACTGCAGCGGGAACACGGATCCCAACATGCTGTTCAGCAGCTGTGACTCCCTAACAGGCACCTGCACGGGTTGCATGCATCACACAGCCGGTGCGCGGTGCGAGGTCTGCGCCCCTGGCTTCTATGGGGATGCAGTGGCAGCCAAGAACTGCACACGTGAGTGGGACCAGCAGCAAGCATTGGGGGAATAAGGACAGACTGACCAGGGACATGTCAAGAGTTTTAGCAAGGTTGTACAGCATTCATTGGGCTGTGCATTGCACGGGTGAGTCATGCACTCAGTTGCATGCATGCCAGGACAGGCAGCCTCTGAAGATGATAATAGGAAAGAAAGCATCTCCAAAAACCTGCCCTCCAGCATCACAACTGCAGAGCTTCTGATCCAGCCCTGTTTGCAAGCTGCCAAGCCACACCTGGGTTGGAACAGCCTTGCTCCAAGCAGCTCCTGCAGCAGCGGTGCTGGCATTCCCTGGGAGCGTGGGTGTGCACAGCCCACTGCCAGCACTGCTCCTGTGTGTCTGAGGAACAGCCAAACTGCAGCTCACCAAAGGGGAACTGCCCTGGGCAACCGTGATGGAAATAAATTGCCAGCAGGAGCAAATCCAAGCAGAGAAAAGTTCTGTATATGCTGTGATTGTGATAAGACAGGGGAGAAATGGGGATTCCAGGAGTAAGGAGGTCTGGCGTGGCTGATGGGTCTTTTGAATTCAACCTGTAACCGTGTGTTTTCCGTGGCAGAGTGCAACTGTTCACCCTGTGGGACTGATTCATGCCATCCACAAACCGGGCAGTGCTTCTGCAAGGCTGGAGTGACGGGGCAGCACTGCGACCACTGCGAGGTGAGGCTGCCTGTGTACCGTGCTGGTGCCTTTGCTTGTCGTGGGTGCTCAGCTGCAGCCTCAGCAGTGATGCAGTACCCTATGGGAAGCTGCAGCAAACCTCATTTCCCTGCATGTATGCAGCATGATAAGGGCAGCTTTGCCCTAAACAGTGCCCACACTGACCCACTTTTCCCTAGGAGGGGTACTACGGCTTCGAGGGATGCTCTGGCTGCCGGAGGTGTGACTGTGATGTTGGTGCCATGGGGAGCAGCTGCCAAGCACAGACAGGCCAATGCCGCTGCCTGCCCGGCGTCAGCGGATTGCACTGCCAGCAGTGTGCTCCGGGCTACTGGGGCTTCAGTGAGAGGGGCTGCAGAAGTGAGTCCAGCTTCCCAGCTGTTGGGTCCCTCCTGTGAAGGAGCGGGACATGGTTTTGGTGGCACATGTGTTAGTCAAATGGCTAGAGAAGGAAAAAACCAATCCTTGTTTGGGGTCCTGTGCGTGTTGCCGGTTTGCACAGAGAAACCCCCAGCAGTGCATGTAAATGGGCAGAGATGCAATTGCACAGCTGGAGTAAAGCCACCCATTCCCTTCCCTTCAGTGTGGCAAAATGATGACGTGGCTGTTTCCTTGTTATTGAACTTGGCAGAGTGTGAGTGCAGAGGGGGCTCTTGTGACCCACGCACTGGGGAGTGCACCTGCTCCAACGGGCTGACAGGGAAGCAATGCGACGTCTGCATGCACAACTATGAGATCCCCGTGGCAAACGGCCCAGACAGCATGAGGTGTGAAGGTGTGTATGCTGCAGTCCTGGGGAAGGAGGTGAGGGAAGCTCTGGCAAAGGGCTCTGCTGACTGTTCCATTCTCTGGGCAGTGTGTGACAGCTGCGTCCTGCTCCTGCTGGAGGATCTGCAGAGCATTGAGATGGCCTTCCCCTCCATCCGGAGCCAGCTGGTCAACCTCAGCGCCAGCTCCATCGCCTGGGCTCGCCTCCATAGTCTCAACAGCACTATGGCAGCTGTTGCTGTGCGTGGCAGGTTTGGTGCTGCTTTTTGCCTGTTTGTCCTGGCCTGCTGGCTTGATTTCAGCTCTCTTCTTTTCCAGAACCAACTGCGTGAGTACCACAGAGCCATGAACAAGGTCAGGCAAAGGGCTGATGAGCTGGAGGATGAGAACACGGACCTCACGCAGGATTTGAATGCGCTGCAGCACAGGGTAGGATATTTCTTCATCTTCCCATTGCCAGAGCAAGAGCTCCCCTTTTATCTAAATTGAGGGCTTTGAAGGCTGTGAGAAACCCAGCTCAGTCAGGCTGCGTCTCCTGCTCAGCCCAGCACTGGGCTGTGGGTGCAGGCATGTCTTACATGGCCGAGCTCTGTGAGCTGCATTGCTCCCTTGGAGGACTGTTAAACATGTCATAACATCAAGATGCCTGGAAAAATATCTGTATGTACATATATCCATGTTTTCAACAGCCCGACTGCAGAATGGTCGCGTAAAACATGAACTTATGCTTCAGCTAATAAATAGTTCTTTGTGTTTTAGATTATGATGACTCACAGAAAAGCAAGCCATTTAGAGCAGCATACAAGGGAGACTTACCAGAGAGGAGAGCAACTTCTGCTAATTATTCAGAGTATTCAGAAGAGCACTGGAGGTGAGTGAAGAGTCTCTGCTTTGTGGGTTTCTCCTGCTGGGAATGCCATGTTGTCACTTTGCAAACAGCACAGAGCACTGCATCGCTTAGAAAGGGCCATGGAAAAAAAGAAGGGGAAATAAAATTGTGATGGAGATCCACACAGACTTGTGACTGTATAGGTAGACGAGGGGATATTGAACCTGTGAGGAGGTTCCAGTTGGATATTAGGAAGCCTTTCTTCTCCAAAAGAGCAGTGATGCAGTGGCACAGCTGCCCAGGGAGGCTGGGGGGGGGTCACCATCCCTGGAGATGTTCCAGAGCTGTGGAGATGTGGCACTGAGGGACGTGGGCAGTGGGCACAGTGGGGTGGTCTGGGGTTGAACTTGGAGATCCTACAGGTCTTTTCCAACGTCAGTGATTCTGTGATTATGAGTCCTAGCTGTCAGGCTGAACACAGTGTTTGGAAAAATATGTCAATGTGGCACAAATATTATTAAAAAGCATAAAACTCATCTTTGAGGAGAGGGACTTGGATCTAGGAGAGGAGGCAAAGCCACAGGAAAGTGCTTGGGATGTAGCACACATTCCTGGTAAGGGCTCAGGGAACAGAAATGTGGCAGTGCCCTCAAGTGATGTCTCAGGCTGGGTGCCCAAGCACTGCACAGAGGCTGCCTGCATTGTGGTGAGAGAAAGAGATGGAAGGTCTCAGTTGCAGAGGGTCTGGTTTGAGGATGCTAATGAGACCTGCATTTCCCTGCAGACCTGGTGCGGCAGATGGCCACGTTTGGGGCAGCAAATGCCAGCACCACCTCCACCGAGGAGTTTCGGCAGAAGATGGCAGAGGTGGAGAGGATGCTGAGGGAGATGAAGGAGCGGAGCCTGGGTGGCCAGGAGGAGCTGGCGAGGCGTGAGCACAAAGAAGCTCAAAAGTGTGAGTGCGGGTTAGCAGCACGGGGCAGAGCTGTGCTGGCCCTGCTTGGTCTGGTCATTGGCAGTCTGAATAAGTCACCCTGTGTTTCTTCATATTCACTGTCACGTGAGAGGGCACTATTATTCAGAATAATAGGGCTTCAGATAAAGGTTCTTTGTATAGAGCCTTTCAGGTGTGGCTGGGCATCTTTCTGAAAGAGATCCCATCCTTGTCACTAGAGGTTTGTAGACAATATTGTATGAGATCCTGTGTTATCTAGACTGAAAGAGGAAGGGATACCTGGAAAGTGAGACCAGAATTAGGCATTTCCACAGCCAAGCACAGAAAGATGAACACCAGTTCTCAACTCATCCACCCCCAGTGTTGCACCAGGTGAAGAGCGAGCTTCATGCCCACTGGGAGTCCAACCAGGCACTGATGAACAGCATCCAGGACTGGCTGGCACAGCACAGCTCCCAGCTGATGGATCTCCGTGATGCCCTCAATGAGGCTGTCAACAAAACCAGGCAGACAGAAGACTTGAACAGTTTGAATCGCAACAACCTGGAGGAGAGTCAGGTAGACCTGCACCAGATGAACCCGTACTGCCATGCAGTGAGGGGGAACCTGCCCTGACCCCACTGGCTCCTAACTCCATGTCTTTGTGTCTAGCAAAAGAGCCGTGAACTCCAAAAGCAGTATGGGCTGGTGCAAGAGACCCTGAGGATGGCTGAGAATGCCCTGGCCAAGGTCTCCAACTTCCTACAGAAGATGGAGAGTGCAAAGGAGGTGTGTGATGGAGTTGCTTTGACATGGGCAGAGCACAGTGGGGTGACCATTGGGAGTGACACATGTCCTTGCAGGCATATGAGAAGCTGGCAGCCCTTCTGGATGGGGCAAAGCTGCCTCTGACAGAACGAGTGAAGAAGTTCTCTCCAGCCAGCAGTAAAATCCCCATTGTGGAGCAGGCTGAGGAGCACGCCCGGCTCCTGGATGAGCTGGCAAGGAACTTGTCCAGGTGAGGCTTCTGCCCAGCTCCCTGGTTCTGTCATCCTGCTGGTGTTAGGGATGGGATGCCACAGCCCCAGCACTGCAGCAGATTTGCAGCAGGGTGTTTTCTCCAAGGCTTGAGGAACCTGAGGAAGCCAAGGTGTTTGTCCCTGGGGACAGGAGCCCAGCATGAGTGGTCTCTATGGCCCTGACGGCTTTGTCTTCCAACACAGCATTATCCAGGGCACAAACCAAGATGGCTTTATCCAGAGGGCGATCGATGCCTCCAACGTCTACGCCAGCATCATTGAAGCAGTGGGAAAAGCCGAGCGAGCTGCCCATGATGCCGACGAGGCTGCTGGCGAGGCTTTGATGGTATGTGCTGTGCAAATGAGAGAAAGCAAAATTCCACCTGCAGCTGTGCAGCTTTTCACACCCACACACAGTGGTCTGCTGCCCCTTCCCTTTGAGTCTGCAGCACTTTGTGCTGGAGAATGGAGCAACTGGTGAGGCTAGGGCTGGGCTTGGAAGCTTCAAGTCACCCCATCGCACCCCTGCAGCCAACCCCACTGCAGTTGCCCAATGAGTATCTTTGTGTGGGCCAGGGACTTGAATTCCTTTTCCAGGCCCTGAGGCAGCACGGCAAATGTTTGTTTTACAGAACGTAATGTCAGAAAACCTTGGGGCCATCTCTAAAGAGCTGAAGAGGAACAGCAGCAACCTTGAGGAGGGCGTGAGGAGAGAGCAGACAAAACTCAATGGGGGTGAGAGGGGCTCCATCACAGGCTGGTGGCTTTGGGCTGGACAGAGACCCGACGCACAGAATACATGTTGTTTTTGTTTTTTTAATTGCAGCTATTAAGGGCACTCTGCAGGCAGCAAAGGAGAAGCTGGCTGACCTCCGCAGGAAGAAGGAGCAGCTCTTGAGCCAGCTGCAGTCTGTGCAGGATACGCTGGGCAGGGACCAAGGTTTGTTCTGGGTGTTCTCTGCCCCCATCCTCACATCCAACTTGTGACCCAAGTCCGCTTCCTCCCCTCTCCTGACCATTTCGGGGATTTTCATCCTGTCTTTCCAGAGGACACTAAGGAGACAATTCAGAATGCCAAAGCAGCTGCCATAGAGGCCAACGAGACAGCTGCGAGAGTGGAAGATACCCTGAGCACCATGAAGAAGAATCTGGATGAGTGGAAAGACAAGTATGGAGGCCTTCGAAATGAAGACCTGAACCAGGCAGTCCAAGATGCCAGGAAATCTGGTGAGTGCTGATCCTGCTCAGCCTCCAGGGCTGAGAGCTGTGCTTTCAGAAGCTGTGCTTTGCAGCTCCAAGTCAGGAGTGCAGGGAAGTGAGAGAGCCAACTCTGGGTGCTTCAAATCCTGTCCCTTTATTTTAAATCTCAGTCTGCAGTATGTATATCACCCATGGCTTTATTGCAAGAGGTTGCATGTGCTGGAGCATTTTCAAAACCCCGTATCAAGGCTGCTGTGCATGAGGAAATGGTCGTGTGATTCAGCTTCCACTGCTTTTGACTTGCATGTCTCAGACCTGCCTGAGCTTCACGTGTCCCTCACTAGTGCTTAAAACAACTGCCTCTCTCTCGTGCCAGTATCCAGCCTGGAAAGCACCATCCCGCTGCTGCTGGGGAAGCTGAGCAGCCTGGAGAACAGGAGGAATAAGAATGCCACTGTGTCAGAGAACATTGTGCGCATCCGACAGCTCATCACGCAGGCGAGGAACGCTGCCAGCAAGGTGGGATTGTGGGTGTCAGGGGTGTGGGGTGAATGGGGGCTTACTTGGGGGTGCTTTGTGACTGGGAGAGGTATCTGGAATAGCTCTGGGACTACCAAGCAGGGTTGCTTTCTCATGGGAAAACTCCCAGAAGTGCATTTGGAACAGCTGTCGGGCACGTGAGGTGGCAGCAGTGGGTTTCAGCTCTTTAGAGTTGGATTTCTTTCCCTCCAGGTGAAAGTCCCCATGAAGTTCAATGGCAGCTCAGGAGTGCAGGTCCGGATGCCGAGCAACCTGCAGGATTTGGCAGCCTACACGTCCCTCAAATTCTACATCCAAAACCCTGAGCCCAGGAGCCAGCAGGATGGGGCAGAGGAGGGGCGGTTCATTCTGTACCTGGGCAGCCGTGAGGTGAGCTGGGACAGGAGGGAAGCTGTAGGTAGCTGCTCCCCAGCTCTGGTGCACCAGGGAGAGTAATGCTGGGTGCTCTTGCCCTGTCTAATGTCAGTGTCCTGGCCTTGTTTCTCCCCCACATTCAGGCCACTGGAGACTACCTGGGTATTGTACTGAAGGACCGCAAAGTGCAGTGGGTGTACAAACTGGGCAATGAGGAGCCAGCTTCCCTGACCATCGATGAGGAGATTGGAGAGCAGTTTGCTGCCATCAACATCAATAGGTTGGAGATGGGTGTGATACATTCTGAGGCAGCTTGCTGGGAGCCTGTCCCTGCAGTGCATGTGGGTAGTGCTGTGTCCAAAAGATCAGCACCAAAATACCTCAAAAAATTGTCAGGGAAATGGTTTCACCACATCATGGAGGGTCTGGGGGCTGCCTTCAGGTTGAAAGATGATGCTCTTTGGCGGAGCTGTGTGGGGAGGCCTTTTACTCAAGGAGAGCAGGGTTGGTTCTTTTTTGGGCATCTCTACTTCACTTGACCATCCCTCCCTGCTACAGGATCCTGCAGTATGGGCAGATGTCAGTGATAGTGGAAAGGCAGACGGTGCATGAGACCAAAGGAGACAGCGTGGCCAAGGGGGAGCAGGGGCTGCTCAACCTCGACCCACACAACGTGGTCTTCTACGTGGGCGGCTACCCACCCAGCTTCATGGTGAGATGGGTTTCCTAGGAGGTATCAGTAATATCTTTGAACCATATTGGCAGGAGAGGCCGTGATGTTTTCATGACGAAACCAAAATCAAACTGTTTGGTTACGTTCCCAGCCCCCTCCCACTCTGCGTTATCCCAACTACCGCGGATGCCTGGAGCTGGACACGCTGAATGAGGAGGTGGTGAGTCTGTACAACTTCCAGCACACCTTCCAGTTGGATACCACTGCTGAGAAGCCCTGTGCAAGGTAAGGCCATGCAGTCAAGCAGGGCAGCACCTGTCCCACAGGCTCACCCTAACCTTTGTCTGCCCCGTTTGGGGGCAGTTGGCTTTGGAGTGATGTCTCTTGTCTCTTCTTGTGTGTCTCAGGTCTAAGTCCACAGGAGATCCCTGGCTGACCGACGGCTCCTACTTTGATGGTACTGGTTATGCGGAGATCAAGTTTGAGAGTCAGTTTGGCACAACTAAGCGCTTTGAGCAAGAGATCCGGATTGTCTCTTACAATGGCATCCTCTTCTTTCTGGAAAATCAGGCAAGTGCCACTTCTGGGGAGCCTTCACCCTTCAGTCCGTGTGATGGGGGCAATCTCAGCCCTACCTGCAGGTACTCTCCATTCAGGGTTGTGAGGAGAAGATGGCTTTGGAGATTATAGTGCTGTTTAAAGCAGTACATCTGCACTGTTGTTAAAAGCCACCAGAGGGCTGGACAAAGCCCTCTCAGCCAGGGCAATCACTAGGCTGGTGCCAGAAGGACTGTCCTAAACTCCAGCACTCATGCACAGAGCTTTGAGCTGGATCAGGGTTCACCGTGGCAGTGAGTGCTGCCTTGAACCTTTCCATTGCCCCCAACACAGGGTTGCTGCTCACACATGGGTCCCTCGTTGCTGTCAGTGACAGGTTGAGGCGTCAGCTGCAGGATCTGCTTCTGCCAGTGCTGAGCCCTGATGTTGAGCATCCAACCTGCCTCCCACAGGGACAGTTCCTGTGCCTGGCCATCCGGGATGGGAAGCTGGTGCTTTACTATGACTTCAACACGGGCCTGGAGATGGCAAAGCCCAGCAGCAACTCTTCCTCCATCAGCAGTGCCACAAACAAAGCGGTAAGGGAGGAGTGGGTGTCCACGCTGGGGCTGGCTCTTCATCCAGAGTCTGGAGCCTTGTTTTGGGGCAAGGTTTAACGCCTGCAGGCTCTTGGCCTCCTTTTTGAGTATGCTTTGCTTGGAGATGTGAATTGGACATTTCATGCTCTGTTCTCTAATGGATCCAGTTGCTCATTTTTCTTCTCTGTTTGCAGATCCAGATCTTCCTCCTCAAAATGAATAACAAGAAGCGCATCCTGGTGCGTCTGGAGCGCCTCACCATCTTCATGGTGGAGCAGGAGAACTCCTTGGAGAATGCTGTCTCCTACTACCTGGGCGGTGTGCCTCCAGCAGTGCTGCCCCCCAGGTGGGTCTGGCCCACATCTACATCTTCATCTTTGGGGCCCCCTGGCCTGGCTCTTCCTCAACCACATTCAGGACTGCTCGAACTCAGGGGGAGACTTCCTCTTGCTGCCCATCACCGTGGGCTTGAGGATGGGACATCTCCAGGGTGGGGTGAGGTGCTAGTGGGTGTTGCTGAGCCTCCTTAGCTAAGCTGGGTGCTGTGAAGCAGTGAAGCAATGACCACACCTGGTCATTGTGTGTCCTTCCCAAGTGCTCTGTCTGGGGGCTGCAGGGCCGGATCCTCAGTGGGGTTGTCCTGTTAACACTGCCTGTTTCTCCTGCAGCCTGAAGACACTCTTCCCCACGGGTGGGCCCATTCGGGGCTGTATGAAGGGCTTGAAGGCTCTTGGCAAATATGTTGACCTGAAGCGCATGAACACTGTTGGTGTGAGCTACGGATGTACCTCAGACCTTCTGGTAAGTGCAGTGCTTCAGCAGCTGGGGATGGGGTCCAGCAGGGAAAGCAGCAGGGGACCCTAGGACAAATTCAATCTCCTCTTTGTGCAGAAGTATAAACCCCACAGCTCCTCAGTGCTGGGGGCCATGGTGAGGTGCCCCCCATGGTTGGCCATAGCACTGGCCAGACCAAGTGAGATTCTGGATGCCTACAACACCGGGGCTGACTCTCACCTTGCTTCCATGGCGCCTCCTTACAGGTGGCTCGCTCCATCAGTGTCCATGGCTATGGTTACCTGACCCTGGCCCTGAAGGATGTGCCTGCGCTGCAGGACTTCTACAGTGGCTTCAGCTTCCAGACGAGCCAACGTGAGGGGCTGCTGTACTACCACAGTACACAGGTGGGCACCCACAGTCCTTCCCAATTGTCCCGGTAGTGGGACAACCATCAGTTTGTGCAGGAGAATCAGGTGAGGCTCCTGCTTGGGAAAGAGAGGGATTTTGTTGAAATGTGAGCAGGGATAAAAAGGTAAATCCAGTGAAATCTGGATAACGTGGGTAAATGGGCCCATACCTTGGGACTTAGTTGCCCAGCAACGGCACGATGCTTTCTGCAGGAGGGGACGTGCCAGGTGTCCCTACAGAGGGGCCAGCTGGCCTTGAACCTGCTGGAAACCAAAGTCACCACTGAAAATACCTATGCAGATGACAGGACCCACTACGTGGCCTTCTACAGTGATGCCCAGGGGTATGTGTCTTGGTGATGCACAGGTGCTGAGGGGCCAGCAGCCCCAGGGCCCTGCTCATCCTGCCCCTCTCCTACCCCATAGGGTGCGGCTCTATGTGGACGATGAGCTGCAGGACACTGCAGCTGGGGCCAGGGCCAGTTGGAGGCAACGGAGGCAGCAGGATGACCGGGCACTCTTCCAGCTTGGAGGCTCACCAGAGCCCGGTGCCCTCAGCAACCTCACTGGCTGCATCGGGAACGTCTTCGTCAAGCGGTGAGCATCACTGTGCTGCTTCCCGGTGAGCAGGACTCAGCCCCATCCTGCCTTTCGCCTGGCTCGGTTATGGGAACCTCTTCCCCCTGTGTGTAGGAGGTCAGAGCCACAGATGGTGGTGGACTTGCAGCAGAATGTGGAGAGCATCAATGTCACCATGAGCTGTCCTTGGGGCGAGCGGCCGCAGCAACTCAGAGTTGCTCTGAAGAAGGACAGGAGGAAACCCAAGGTATCCCTGCTGACAGAACTCCCATCTTCTCCAGCCACCACCATAGCCCCTCAGTGGGGGACCCTCCTTTCACTCTCTACCTACTCCATGTAGGTGTCCAGCAGGCCCAGCTCCAAGGACCGCCGCCATGACCAGACTGGGCTCTGCCGGCCGCAGCCCCGCACAGCCAGGGACACCTTCCGCTTTGGGGGATCCCCGAGCAGCCGCTGGGAGTTTGAGGAGATCCCGGCCTCCTTCAGCCAGAGGTGAGGCTCACTCTGTGCCCAAGCCAAGTGGGCTCAGCCCTAGAAACCATCGCTTGCCCCTTGCAGTGATGGGAGGCAGGGTGCTCCTGTCATCCCCTGTCCCCGCAGGTTCCATTTCTCCCTGGAGGTGAGGCTGAACTCCTCTAACGGGCTGCTCTTCTACGTGGCGGGGAAGCGAAGCACCTTCATGGCTCTTTTTGTCTCCAACGGGCGTTTCATCTTCCTGGTGGCCATCGGTGGGCGGCGGCTGCGAGTTCGCAGCAAAGAAAAGTACCGTGACCAGCGGTGGCACACGGTGAGCAGAGCACTGGGGCTCAGCAAGGCCTCGCAGAGCCACTTTGCTCTTCCTTCTGGCTTCTCCCACTACACAAAGCCCATGGCCCTGCCACCCATCTTTGGTCCTTGCAGGTCTTCTTCAGCAGAGACCAGAGCCGAGTCCAGCTGGTCATCGATGGGCTGCGAGCCCAGAGTGCTACAGTGGCCACCGCAGAGCTCTTTGTAGCCCGGACCCCCCTGTACATTGGGGGTGTCCCAGATGGAAGAGCCAAGGCTCACATGCTGGTAAGGACTTGTGGGGGTCCCCTGGCATCACCCCATCTCTACTGGCTCCTGGTCCCACACCACTGCCCCATGCCCCTCTTCGCTCACTCCCAGGGCCTATCTCTGCAGGGCACATCGGTCTCCAGCTTTGACGGCTGCCTGAGGAACCCACAGCTGGATGGGAAGCCCCTTGGTACCCCCTCACACACCTTTGGGGTGACACCGTGTTATGAGGGTGCTCTGGAGCATGGGATTTTCTTCGCTGCAGACGGCGGGTCCGTCACCCTAGGTACCCCACAGCAGCCCGGGCTGGTTCCCATGGTCCTGGGACTGGAAAGGATGTGTCTGGTGGGAGGTCCCTTGTCCCCTTCTCACCAGTGGCACTTCATTTCCAGCTGATACACTGGCAACTGAGCAGGACTTGGAGGTGACACTGGATGTCCGTCCCCACAGTGCCTCTGGGCTCATCTTCCACATCGGGACAAGGAGAAGCCCCCATCTCGTGCTGTACATGGAGGAGACAAAGGTAGTGGGAGGGATGGCTTTCCCATAGCCCCATTAGAGGCCATCTCCTGCCCACCATGCTCAGCTCAGCGAGTTCTGATGGGTTTGTCTCTGTGCTAGGTCACCATGAGAGCCAACACTGGGGCTGATGAGTTCTCTGCGTCGGTGACGTGCCCATCTCTCTGTGACGGGCAGTGGCACTCCATCACAGGTGAGGGGACAGCACTTTGTCCCCAGGTATATTGCTCAGCCCACTTTTACTGGGGGCAGTCCATTGCCCTTCCTCAGATATTTAAACCCCAGCTCCCACCTGTCTGCATTTAATTTGGGAGATTGCAGCTGCCATTAAGTCATTTACTAATTAGAGTCCTCACCTAATCTTGTTAGTGCTGTCAGACCTGGCAAGCTGGATGTATGGGGTTTGCCAGGTCATGGAGCCACTAGCAAGGCTAAGGCTGCCCTGTGCTGCTGCTGGACTTCTGCAAGCAGCACTGTCTGACTCTTGATTTCTTTCTAAGCTATCAAAAGGAAGAACATAATCCAGGTTGAAGTGGACAAAGAAAGAAACTATGCAGTGGGACCCAGCCTGCTTCCTGCACCCAGTGCAAAGGCAATGCTTTACCTAGGAGGGCTGCCAGGTGAGTTGAGAAAGATGCACTTCAGCTCAAAACACCCCAAAGCAAGAGTTGTTATTGCTGTTGCAAGCAAGATATGCTTAATCCCTTACTTTGTTATTAGTCCAACACTTGGTTTTCTTTGTTCCTTTTGCAGAAGCAGATGAGGCCAGTACAGTGTCAGCACTACCTCCCCTCCCTCATTATGTGGGCTGCATAAGGAATCTGCTGGTTAACCAGAGCTATGTGAACCTGCTGCAAACAAGGACTGTCAGGGGCTCTGTTGGCCTGCAGGGTTGTCCCATGCTGTGAGTGCACCTCGGTGTACAGCCTGACACCTGGAAACTGCACTGCTCCCTGGATCCCAGCCATCAGCTGCGAGCTGTGGTCAGCCAGGCCATCTCCAGTGCCTGCAGCACGAGTCTGTGGCACATGGCTGGGGCCAACATCAGGGAGGGGCCACAAATCCACGGGGAAGGAGAGCAGGGGAGGAAGGTGGGGAGAAGGGAGCACTTCAGGGGCATCTTTTCACAAATATAACCAAAAAGTTGGAGGAGGCTGTGGAAACAGGTCTGCCTCCTTCCCCAGTGGTCAAGCGTCTGCAGCGGGCCTCATGCTGGCACACAGCTTGTAGTATGGGCTGGAGCACACAGCAGCTGTGCCTCACATCCCAAATCCTGTTCCCTTTACCCCACGCTTACAATGCACGTAGGTTTAGTTCACTGAACACTTCAGGCTGTTAATGACAGTCGCAGAATGCCTTCTGCTAAAGGCGGTAGGCAGTTTGCTTGATAATGCAGTTAGGACAAACTGGATTAGTTCCATCACTTTTGGGTTTTTATATGCAAGGATGCATTTAACCCTTCCCCCTAAGGTCGGGCTCTGTTCACCTGCTGCTGCGGTGCAAGTACAGAGCTGTGCAAGGGGGGCCTTGGACAAAATTCTGCTCGCAGAATTAGCATCTGCCAATCAGATTAATTTATAAGAAGCTGATAATTAAAAAGGAATAAAGAACGCTGGAAGAACTGCTGAGGGAAAGCAGAAGCAGATGCCACTCTGCACTCTGTAGTTGCATTCAGCATAGATACACTGATACAAGTCCTGCTGTACGAAGCAAGAAACTTGCTTGAAAGGGAAGAAATAAAGGTTACCTCTGGCCAGAATTGCAGTGTCACTGCAGTCACCTGCCCTGCCCCCAGCTGCCTTCTGCCTGGCCCAGCTCACCCCTGCTGACAGTGCAGCCTTCACTTGAAAGACAAAAAACCCAACACACTCTGCTCCCAAAACACCTAGCTCACTTGTGCACTTACACATCATATATATATTTGTGTGTATATATATCTAGCCACGTGGGGACAAAATCTTGCTTCCGAAATGGACTTATAACTTATATATTGTTTTTTATGAGGGGTAAATATTGTAAAGTGGGTTTTTAACATGTCCATCTTCAATGTAATTATGACCTGTTTTTAAGTTGTAGTATTAAAGATGGTCTTTGTAAATCACTGGTACATACTTTGGAGTCAAATAAAGCTTTATGTTATTCTCTTTCGCTGTAGTGGTGAAGAGCAAATCTGAGACAGTTTTTAATCCTCTGGCCTTTTATCACAAAGAAGACTGAATAATGGAGTTAGCTGCTATCAAAAGCATCAAAACCCAACTGCACTGACCAGGAAGAGCAAGTACTGCTTAGGTTTATGTTGAATAGACTGAGAAAAAAACAGTATGGCAGATAAAGAAAATTCCTTTATTTGTAGATTTATATAAGCATAATATGAAGTTAGTAATCCTACTGCAGTTGCTTAAGTTAGTATCTAGGATATCTGTAAGGAAGAGCAAATAATTTAATCTAAACTCATATCTTCCTCTTCATCTTTCTTGTCCTTAGAGTCTCCTTCCTTTTGGTCTGACTTCACACTGTTCTGCATTGCTTTGGCAAATGCTTCCACATCTAGAAGTTAAAGAAATCAGTTATTTGCAGTAAAAACTTTGCAATTTCTGGGACAGAATGTATTGTGCACGAGGCTGTGTCACCAGTTGGAAAGCAGACAGTTGTTTCAGTAAGAACCTATTAGCAAAGAAGAAAATCTTGATGCTCATTCACTAGACAGCATTTGGATTTGTGCAGTTTCACCTTGTGCACAGCCAGCCTCAACACTGAATTGCTTTAATAATGGAACAGATTCCAAATGTCCATCAGGGATAACTGCTGCCTTCCCCCTCTGCCAGGTAAGGCCCAAGCTGTGCACTCCTTTCAGCTGAACAGCTGATGACTAACAGTGAAAAGCATTCTGAACAAGGTGTCCAGCACCTCCACTCATTTATAACTCCAACAAATCAACCACAAGGCTGCTCAGCACATCTCTGCAGACCCTCCAATTCCTAAATGCAATCCTGACACCAGTAGTGCAGGGTGGCTCCTGAGCCACTTGCCTTTTCATTTTAAGAAGAGCAGCACTAGAGTCACCTTTTGGCAGGTACTCACAAACTCATTGCCTTTTCCATTCAATGGCTATGTGCAGTGCCAAGAGAAACAAAACAAACCAACAAAAAGACCAGAAGAACAACCACAGCAACAACTCAAACAGCAACTCCCACCAGTTCATCACGTTCCAACAGCACTGGTACATACCTCCTTTATTTGCTGCATCTATGGCCTCTGCAGGTAAGCCAAACTGACTCATTAGCGGGCCAAGCTGTCCTGAAGCTAAGGCAGCACTGAACATGCTCAATGCCTGTGAATTGGAGTCAAGAGTGTCAAAAACAAAACAGTGTGCATTGGGTTTCTCCAGCACCACGTGGCTACAGTGCAATAACAACATGAGGCAGCAGTTTGAGGATGCTTCCACACCCTGTTGCAGCACGCTGACCACGCGGCCTACCTGTAAGCAGCCTCTATCCCTTAAAGAGCACAGACAGCACTGCACCTGGGCCAGGCTCAGACATGCCTCTACACCACAGGCACTGTGTTTTGTAATAAGGAAGTGTTTGCTCTTCATCAGCTGCCTGCCAGTGAGCACGAGGCAATAAGCTGTGCTACACTAAGCAACACAACGTCACCTCCTGCCAACTACAAACATTCTTCTTAGCCAATGGGATTTTGCATATTGGGAAATTTCAGTCAGTATTAGTTGAAGTTGGCCCAACAGATTCAATCTGACAAAGCGTGTTCAAATGGACAGGTCTGGAATTAAGTACTGGGTTTTACAGAATTAAAAAGGAACGCAGTGCTATAAACATTAGCATCTCTTCCCTTCTGTGTGTTCACTTTAGTAACTCAACTTTAAAGAGACTGCTCACAGCCCATTCTTCGACAGGCAGTAACGAATTTGCTGCTACTCTGCTGCCAATTGCCAGAAAGTGTTTTAAATAACGAGAAAGGTAAAGTCCAAATCCAAAAGTGGAAGTAAAACAACCTTTCTGGTCTGCCCTTGGCTGACCACAGGAAGGAAGAACTGGTGCTCCATGAACTCATGTCCCTCCTTCCCACTTCTAAGGATAAATTCCTAGTCTGAGCAGGGGAGGGAATCTGAGAACAGGGCCGTGTGAATCACGACACGTGGGGAAGGAGAGCAGCACTTTAGGACAGTGGGTAACTACCTGCTGGAACTGAGGAGACGTCAGGGTGTTCTGAATCTCTTCTGCAGTTTGTGGCAGAGACTCCCCTGAGGGAAGGTAAGGCATCAACCGCTCCTGAACTTCAGAGTTGGCCAGAATGGGAGCCATTATCTCGGGAGTCAGAACAGTTGCCAGGTCAACTAGGAAGATGAATAAATGGGTGGCTGTTAGACTATGCACAATAACCCACATTTTGTCATGTAAATGAAGCATTCTAGTCTGTGGAGCACTGAATCATATTTAGCACTCTGCTGGCATCCTTTCTTCCCTTCTCAGTTTTGCAGCAAGAGTAAGATTCTCAAATCAGCCAAGCAAAGCAGCACATAAATGGACATAAAAAATAACATATTAGGACACCTCTCAAATTGGAGCAGGACAGGACAGCACAACAATTCCAAAGGACCCGCCCAGATCCAACTGCTGTCTGGTCAGAATAGTGTTACCTTGCTGTCCTCCTGCTCCAGATGGCACGTTCATAGTAGCTAAAATGTTCTGGAGGTCACTCAGTTGGATGGGCTGGGTTGGGCTGGTGGCTGAGCTGGTTCCATTACCCGAGCTGGGCACAGGGCTCGGGCTGGTCACAGATGCAGCTGCAGGAACGGCCGGGGCAGGCGTGACACGGGTAGAAGAGGTTGTGGAAGATGGAGTCACAGCAGCTGACTGGCTGCGAGAGCTGGAAAGACATTGAGGGAATTAATTCAAAAGGCGAGAAGCTTTGCCTCTTCTTTCTAAGAAGTTTCTTTACAAGCCCTTACAAAACAAAGGGCTAATAACCTCCTCTGAGAGAACCAAGCAGCCTTAATTCCCATTAAATTTTCTGTACAGTAGGCTATCATTCCTCCCATCTACGTGGCAACTTCACACTAGAAAAATAAAGCAGACTTGGACCAAATGGGTGCCCTACCTGGATGATGAACTGCTGGTCGGGGGTCCCCCGCTCCCAAGTAGGCTGGCCAAGCCAGGACCCGTCAGTGCACCCAGCCCACCTTCCATAAACATAAAAGAAGAACAGGTTTAGAAATGCATTCTTTTTCAGGTTTCCTGCACCTCCCTGGTCGAGAGAGGTCACTCTTGTACCTGAAAGGTTTTATTTGCTAAAACAAAGGAGGAGGGGGGTCAAAAGAGCCCAGACCAACCCTCCCCATCCCTCTCTGTAAATACACAGCTCTCATTGCCTGATTTCACATCCCTATTACAGAACTGTCTGAGAAGATAGCTGCACATTTTGGAAATACTCCATTTCCAGATGTGCACAAGGATGAAATTACTTTGGTTCATGCTGTACTCACATGATCAGTGTAACAGAGCCCTTTCCCTTCATCTGCTAGTTTCCAAAACTCCAACTCTTCTCTAAAACCTAAAGCCAAGGCCCTCAGCAGAAGGGTGCAGGGGCAGCCTCTGAACCACACTCATATATCTGCATTAATTGCAGCTTCACATCTAATGCAGAGATGTAGCAGAAACAAGCGAGAGCCTTAAGCATGTCACAGACAGAACAAAGACCAAAACCGACCCCGCACAGAACCAAAGCGCCGCGGGGAGAACAGTGATCAAGAAACACAGCAGGAAACCAACACCTGGTCTTCCAGCAAACTGAAACAAACAAAAGAAATGAGATCAGAGCCTCCTTCATCCCCACTGCTATATCTGGCCACCGAGAATTACTGCAGCATGGAGAACACCAGCTAAAAAGAACTGGGGAAAGGTTTGGCTCCTTGTGACTGATTGTCCCCCTACGACTCCTTTGAGCCACATTTGCCAGATGCTCCATTTACCACACGCTTCCTACTCAGTATTTTCTTTACTACATCTGATTAAACACACTTTCCAACCCAAGCATCTGTATTTATCATCCACCTTTTGGGAACTGATCTGCAGAGGACAGAAGCGCGCCATTAACAAACACAATTAAAAACTGTACAACACTGGAGTCAGAGAAGCACCAGCCATCTGCCCAGGACTCTCCTCTCTATAGGACCCAGTCGTGCAGTATGGAATCATGCCTGTAACACTGCTCATCCATCACAGAGCTTTCACAGCAGCAGGATGAAGCTAACCAGGCTGCATCGCGTGCTACTTTATTCAGTTTGTCCTGGCTAGGAAAAGTTTACCCAGGAGCTGCAATAAAAGCAAAGACCTGAAAGAGATGCAAACCGGATGTAAAAGAATCAGATGCTACTCGGGGAAGAGATCCACAAGGATTCATCACAACCCATTTGCTGAGGCAAGCAGATGAGTTATTTGGCTTCACATATCAAGCCATCTTATAGCTAGGTGTAAAGGCAAAGAAAGAAGAGCTGATGAACAATGTGCTCAGAGTATGAGGAAGCAAGTTTCAGGAGTCCTGAGAAGCTTCAAGAAGGAAGCAAGAAGGTCTTTACCAAACACATGTTAAGAAGCTGGAATCTTCCATCTGCACATCCCAACATCAAATCTGCACACGAAGCTTACAGAGACACTACTGCTAGATCAGCGAAAATGGACTTTAGTCACTGCCACCTGCTAAGCATTCCTTTGCCTACTTCCACACCAAGGTCTGACTTCTCAGTAAATGCTCTACTGGCCTTGGAGCACAGACAGCATTAAGAACAGACTGCTGCAGTGACTCCAACACAGCTCACGTTCCCTTTAGAAAAAGCAGAGCAGTACTTCAAGCTCTCCCCAGTGTTGCCCAGAAGAGGAAGCCCTCACCTGAGCTTTCTTCTATTGACTACAGGTTTCTGCAGGGCAGGTGCACTCCAACCTTCCTCTTGAACTCCACTTTGCACACAAATAGTCACTGGATCAGAAATAGCATGAAGGTATCCCCAGCTTGACAGCTGGGACATCCACCTGGGAACCCTTGGTTTCCTGCTCCAGTGAATATTTAGGAGGAAGAGGAGGGGACTTATTAGGAAAAAAAAAAAAAAAAAAAAAAAAAAAAAAAAGGCCAATATTCCTTGCAGCCTGTGCTGTAAGATGAGTGTCATGTAGAACCTGGTACCCATTTCCTGCCTTTTTTTTTTTTTTTTCTTTTTTTTGGGCCCCTTAACTCATCTCTGAGGCAGAGCCTTGCTTTCTCACGTGACAGAAGTGCTATTCAAATCAATAGCACTACTTGGAAATATTGTCAGGTAGGATTTAACCTGGCAGGAGAAAATACCACTTTGGCATAAAGATATTAAAGCATTTTACCAAGTCCTCCTAAGCCCGTTGGTCCGATCAGCTGCATGAGCTGGTTATGGCTCATGTTTCCAAGAAGGCTTTGCAAGCCACCCTCACCTAAAAACAAAAACATTCTGAAACACAACATATTCACATAGGTTTTTTTTTCACAGCACTCCAGCTCAAACAGCAGGAGATTAATTGGCATCACATTCTGTATGGAAAAAACAGTTGCAAGTGTTTACTGATTCACGATGCTCATAAAAGATAAATGCAACTTGGCTTCATGAAAGGTAAGACTCCAGAGAATCTACTGAAAATATACTTCATCTGGCAGTCTTAGCTTTCAGTCTGCACCTATTAGCACAACACAGTTTATCTTGCTAAAGGCATGTTTACACTTTTCCAGTATTAACACTGTCCCCAGCTCACCCTCCAAAGTCATCAGGAATTGCTCCCTAAGGAACTACAAGTGCTCATTCTAACACAAGGTCTCTCACGTGAAGGAGCAGAGAATGGACTGTACCTCCTAATGCTGAGAGCTCGTGGCCTCCACTCGCATTTCCACCCAAAGCACCAGGCATTGGGGGGTTGTTGAGATACTCATTCACTTTACGGCAATGTTCTTCATCCTTGTCTGTCTTTGGCTCCTGCAAGAAAGTTCTTCTTGGTACAAGGAGAACTGCAAGTCATTTATTCCAACGCTTTTCTTATTTACTTCCCACAAACCTGCATCCAGAAGAAGAGTCGTTTTGATCCTGCCTTGAACTTCAATACATACACACGGCCAGTAGTACACTGAGGAACCCTTTTGAATTCACAATCATCAGGAAAAATAATCAAATCCTGGAAAACGCGACAGAACAAACAGACATTTCAGGAAAAACGTGAACATTACTGTTAGCCTCCCAGAGACCTCTGGTCCCCTCCCAACCATCTGTTCCAAAGGGGATTTATAAGGGTAAGTCTGTCGAGTCATTGTAGCATTCACGTTCTAAACCACCTCAGAGCTCTTCCAGCAGGGCAGGAAACAAGGCCAAGGTGACACAGTGCGTCAACACCTCAGCACTGAAACACAAAGCCATACTCACATCTTCAACACTGCCCGAGGTCCTGTCCTTCCAGCAGAAATGGATGAGGGAATCATCGGTCTGCTGGATGTAAACAAGGCCTTTCCTCTTGTCCGGGGTCACAGTGCTGCCCTTCAGCGACATCTTTCCTGCCCGGAATTCCACCAGGTATTTACTCGAAGAGCCGCGGGAGCCTGGCACCAGGCTCGGAAAGAGCGCGCCTGAAGACATCCTGGGGACAGAAGGATGGGCTGACACGACGAGAAAGCTCTCACGTGCGCTGTTCTCAGCGTGACACCACGCAACGAGGCCCCTCAGCTCCAGAACCGAGGGCGCTACGTCAAAGCTAAACACAGAGCGGGGCGAAAGCAGGACGCTGCGTGCGGCCCCGTTCTCTACACGGAGCACAGCTGCCGAATGAACTACACAGGATGAGATCACATCCCCGCAGTTTCCCTTTTGGGCTGGCACCACGGCTCGGCAAGGCCGCTGGGCCGAGCAGCCCCCACCCGGCGGGCCCTGCCCCGCGCCCTCAGCCCGGCCCGGCCGCCTTCCCAACGGCAGACCGCCATCTGCAGCCCGTCCCGCGAGGCCGCCGGTTACGGCACCCCTCTGGGCCCGCCCTCCCTCCAGGCCGCCCAGCTGCCCCCGCGAAGCACAGCAGCCCAGCACGGAACCGCGTGCCGGGCCCCTCCCTCCCCCCGCCGGTACCTGCCGCCTCGCCGCCCGCAGGCCCTGCGCCGCTCCCGCTTCCTGCCCCGCGCCCCGGAAGTCCGCCCGCCGCGGGGCGGGGCGAGCGCCCCCTCGGCCCTCCGCGATTGGGCGACGCGGTTGTCATTCGGTGGCAGAGCCCGCCCCCCCGCCCTGCTGTGTCATCACGGCGGAAAGATGGCGGCGCCCCCATCCCCCCTCCGCCAAGCAGAGGTCGCGACCCCCTCTCTTCTTCAAAATGAGCTTTATTCGGATTTACAGCTTTACAGTGTAACATTGACGTCCGCAGACCTGTACAGACTTCTCTAAAAAGCCAAAGACGGTTGTTAATAGAGACGGGCATCGACAGTTATTAAATATTACAAAAATAAATGCATTTCACTCAGCGGTTCGGCAGGGCCGGGCCTCATCGCAGGGCCGGGCCTCGCCGCCCCTTCCCCTCCCTCCCTCCGACCCCGCTCAGGAGCACACGAGCAGCGGTGCCGCAGGGCAGAGCCACGCTGAACCCTTTGTGACCATTTTGGGGGAAAGCTGTGGAGATTCTGGGAGCGCTTCAGCCAAAGAATTTCCACTGCTTGGTCTCAATTCACTGAGAAACAATTTTCAGTCATTACACAGCTGCAAATGCAGCCGTTTGGTTCTGTTTTGTTGTTGTTGTTTTTTAATCTGACCAATTCAGGGCACACTCCTGTCCTTGTCATCAGCCATCCCACAAGCACCACTGAGGCAGCTGCCCCCAGCCCTCAGGCACAAAGTGCCCAGTGCCCACACAGCGCCCTCCCACAGAGCTCTCAGCAGCCACTCCATCCCTCCACCAAGGCATCATTTTCACCTCACGGCCCCCCCTTCCCCCCGGCACTCAGAGCTCGGATTTAAATCACTTTTTGCACAACAAACATCGTGGTGACCATAAGCGACCCGGCCACCTCCAGCCGTGTCCTCACACAGCTGCCCCTGCCTCCCTGTACACAAACCTCTCTCACCACCTAGAGGCCCGAAGGGAATTAAGCATTTATTATAACTTTCTTTCTAGATGGTTTCTCTACAGTATTAACATATACTAACACAGTTATCTTATATACAGTGCTTAATCAAGTTATAAAAGTGACATTCTTTTAAAAGGTGCAAAGTTATGTTCTGACATGTAAACTACTGAGGCGAGATCTGCATTTAAAATACATTTTTTTCCACTTCCAGAGCGATCGCCATGTCCCATCGGGCACCCCGTGGCTCGCCAGGCAGAGACTTTTCAGCAGCAATGAGAAAATATTTTGTAAATGTTTTCAGTGAAGAACAATAAATTAAAAGAACAGAGTTGGAACCCATTCGAGATTTCCCTAAAAACCATTACACTAAAGAGAGGAGCTAACTCTGACTTTAGGAAACTTGCCAATTTATTTTTAAATTACATGAAATTCCTCAACTGAAGTTTCAAAGAAACATGGTATAATTCTGTGTTTGCATAATGAAAACGGTGTTTAAATTAAAATTCTAATCCAAGAGAAGAGAGATGCTAACCTGTCCATTCCTTGTTAAAAACATAGTATTTACCAATTACTCTGCATTTTTTCCATTCTATTCACATGCTTTTAAAGAGCACTGACTCCAACCTTAATTATAATTTAGCCTAAGCAAGTTTCAGTCTCCTGTGAGATGTTAAACTGGCTTAGCCTGTGAATCTTTCCAATCCTCATCCAGTAAGAATGGTTCCACAGCAGGCAGAAAATCTGCAAGGAACATTCCAATGCCTGGAACAGCAATTCAAGTTGATTTTTACACAAAGACTCAGAAGTATTTCTATGCTATCCCATACTGACCAGCAGGGTCTTTTTAAAAGTCCAGCATCTGAGCGTTTATTAGAAACAAAATATAAATTTGTTCTCTGAGCCACATTACCACATTTAGTTTGTGTGTAAAGAAAATCAGAAAGTGTGATTTCTGGCAACAGAACAACGTTGCCATGAGCACATTTCAGGTTAGGCCTTTTTATTGCCTTGAATTTTTACCATTTGTCTCAGTTTTCCAACGAAGAAGACAACTAAATCCCCCAAATTAAAGTTAGTCCAATCATGTGGTGCATAATTTGATACAAAAATGTTTCTCCATGATTATGTTACCTTTTGCTTTCTAATCCTATCACTGGGATAGAAGCACAACCTGCTCTTCAGATGAAACCATGAATGTGTATCGGCATCAGCTGGATCAATTCTTCCACAAATTCCTCAAGGTGCTGCTGTTTGCACCAGTGATCTCTGAACCACTGTAAGCCTAAATGCAATGCAGCCACTTTCCTTTTTTGCCCAGTTCCTCAAAAGTTTTCATTAAAAAACAAACAAACAAAAAAAAACCCAAGCAACCTCAGGATTAGTTTTACTTATTAGGCCTAATTTTTCCAGACTCCTTTCCTCTCTCCTCACCAGAAGTGTATCACTTGGAAAGAAAATTAATGGATCAGTCCAGTAATTGATCTGTAGTTCAATTATTTCCATTATATGGCTTTGACGTTTCAATATGGAACGAAAAAATTCCACTTTTATGACATCACATGCTCACAGAAAACATGTAATAGGTAACTATGCCACAGCTTGAAATTGATTCTGCTCTTTTACAACATACAAAACAGACGTGACCTAATAATGAAAAACATGCAAACAAAAACATCCCAGAAATATGAGATCTGTGTGGATATACATACCAAGTGCTTCCAAATAAAACTTTAGTCTAGAAGCATATTTAGTGCCAAAGCTGCCAAAAGTAGTGCAGAAGATCTAAGCCTCCAAGTGGTAGCAAGCAATATATTTTACATTGTAACCACCTCTGCATTCCTGCAATTGCTCCTGAAGTTCCTCACACTTTAAGAGCAGCATCTGACTTCAGAAAAAGCAGGCATCATTTAATGCACCTTGCTCTTAACACGTGTTTTATGTAGTTTTATCACAGGTATATAGTTTAATGCTCACAGTGACCAGAAATTGTGAAGACTTTGTAACAGATGACTACAGTTTGAGAAGCTAAAGTTGTTTTTTTGTTTCTCAATGTCTTTGAATTACTGAATCATATTGAGAGAGGGGGGCCAGCAGCTCCAGTCCCCACATAGTGCTACATACTGTATGAAAGTTTCACATGCATCTCTTCATGGGAAATAGCCACAGTACTGGATTTGATCATGTTCGTACCTTGTGAACTTTTCATCCCTGCTCCAAGTTCTGAAAACTTAGATTCCTCACTACTCTAAGTCAAGATGGTATTATCTCTATTTTCTTAAAGTTACATAGTTTTCAAGGATGTTATGAGCTCTACCAGATACAGCATACCTTCCTGACAAAAAACTAGGGAAAAAATGGAGAACCAAAGGTCCCTTTAAAAATTAGTGAAAATATGATGATTTCAGGTGTAGCCTTATGAAAAGAATGCAACAGTGTTTAAATATTTGGCAATCCAACATTAGTGACCATTAAATCCTTGACTGCTGACTGACAGATGTTTTGTTAGGATTTACTTAGAAAAGCTGAATTTTGTTATTCACAAAACCAGGCTAACTGGCTTACAATGAAATCTAGTAACTAGATGTCCAGATGAGATGAGCTATTGGTTCCATTATTTCAATATATGTCCGGACAGTCTGAGAAATTTCTATCAAAATAGCCACCTGAGTACAGCCAGTCTGAAGTCCCGGTGTGTGGGTTGGTGCCTTGATGAAACCACCTGGAGAACAGAAAAAAAACAGGCAGTTAGGAGGGGGAACAAAAAGCCCAGAACTTTGCTTCTTTCCCAACAACATTATTGAAAGACTCCGATATTTCTTACTGGAGGAGCCTCTGCCAGTATTCTGAGCATGAAAAACAAGGCACTGAGCTTCCTGCACAGTGGTCACTGCCTTACCATTCATTCTCTTTTGCATGAAGTCAGGAAGGAGTACAAAATGGATTTTCAAATTGCTGTCTTATTCCAAATAATAGACACCGATATTTTTGATCATATATTGATAACATACCATTATTTTTTACTTTGTAAGAGTTTTTAAAAGCAGTTTCTGAAGTAACCATCCAAAAAGTCCTAGAAGTTTGAAAGTAAGAGGCCTTAAAGGGCCACAACATGCTACTCAACTGCCAAAAGCTAGACAGGAATTGGCTATGGCACAAAATGGGACTTAATGTTTTATTCAGTCTATGAAAAAGATGAGTTCTGAGAGCTTAAAACAAAATCAAAAGAACAGCATTACCAGTTATTTATGACAGGTTTCAGCATTTATTATAATTTCCTAGCACAAAATTATCAGCAATTTGGTTTTCCAGCTCCGTTATTTAAGAGATGACCAGCAAATTACCACAAAATAATACAAACTGTGCTGTCATGCAGGAAATCAAACACACGTTGTCTTCACTAAAAGCATTTCAGGCAGTGAAACAGCAGCATTCAGAGCATTACACAAGTGCCCAGCTTGCTGCTCCTTACCGTGTCCGCCACTCCACTTCCTCTCTCGCACGCTCCTTGCGAGCAGCTCTTTGTTTCTCCTCTAGTCTCTCTTTTTCTTTACTAGCCACATCTAGCAAACATTTCAATGAGAACAGTTGTTTAGCAAAATGGAAACAAAAAGGCAGAAAACAGGGAAAAGACTGCAAAGAAATAAAACATATTTCATTTGAATGAGAGAAAGTGTTTGCTGGACACAATCTGCTCAACAATGACAACTGCAGGTGACAAAACTAAAACTGTCGTATCAGAAATGTTGTGACTACAAACAGAGTACATGGTAAAATTACAGAGCATTATCCACCCAGACAGTGGGAAAGAATTTACATTGAGTATAACAGTGGTTTTTTTCCCCCTACTATCTGATAAACACCAAAGCAAGAGAAGATGCGTGCCAGCATCCCCCAACAAACATGCAATGTCCTCCAACACGGGACAGCAGTCTTGAGATCCACCTGGGACACACTTCTCTCCCAGGCTATTCAAGGAGAAAACAGACATTATACTGTACAAAAGCATGATCATGATGAAATGATGTTAACATTGCTTTGAGAATAAGAGACTGAAGATATCATTCCACAGCAAACAACCCCCATTCAGTTACCCCTCTCAGATGTTACCAATGTGAAAACATGTTCTTCAAACACATACCCATGTTTCCATTTTCCATGTTTCTGATATCTGGCCGTAGCCGACAGTCAGTGGGAGCTAATATTGCTTCCATGCCCTTCTCCAGCTCATTGAGACTCACAGCAAAACTGGTGAAATTGTACATCTTGAAGGCAAATTGTAGACAAAACACACGTTATTTTGGCAAAGCAGTAATAGGCTTCCTGTATTGAATGGATACAACAAAGCTTCTAAGAGAAATTACTGAGTCAAACCCTATTCCATCTGCCACCTTGAAAGCAAGACAGGTTCATTCCAAACTGACTTTTTTTTTTTAAAGAGGAGGGAGGAGCAGTATGGAGATCACAACAGTCTTTGCTTCAGAAAACAGAAACGTATTTCCTCTATATCTGATATTAAACACCATGATTTTTCTTTATAAGGAAAAAAGTAAACATCTAAAACTAAGAAAACAAGTCATTTGTCCCAGGAAAGCATGCACGTTTTCAGTCATTAATTTCAGAGAACATTAACTTAGGTTAATATCCAGATGCCCAGTTACTGCATTTTTGGAAGCCTGCCTTCCAACAGCAGGTGAGCAGTGGGGAGCACACATCCATATTTCAGCCACTCCCTGCACAGAGGTCTCACAGATCACACAGTGAAGCAGCTGTAGTCAGATCACACATTCTACCAACTCTGCTGCTTTCAGCACAGGAATGAAGCAGACAGCTTGCTTCAGTTTAATTTTGCTGCTGAAGCAAGAACTGCCAGAACCTGCCAAGAAGCACACTAAGGACAGACACTTTCAATAGGGCTTCCTTTAAACATTACTCATGTTCCCTAGGATGTCACTAGTGACAGGAACACACACATTGATTGAAACAGTTACCTGTGATGAGTTGGGTGGCCTACAATTTATTCTCCAAAGCAATTTACTGCCTGGTATAAACTGCACGGTGTCTTGAACTTCTGGCATATCGTCAGCCTCATCATTTTCCGATTTTATAACATCCTCACTCTGAAACAAAGACAACACCATTACTCCCTCAGGTTCAAATGAGTCCAGACTGCAGTTCAAAGTACTTTCTGTAATGGCAGAAGAAGGATAAATAGCACACGCTCGCCTTTTGGATCCCTACTGCTTTGCTTGCAAAAGTACCTTGTTTATTTAATTAATAAGGAATGAATTAGTGTGTGAGTTCATCAATTTTACTTTAGCTAAAACATGCCACCTTTTCACACTGAGAATCAAGCTCCACATCAGTTTATATACATTAATGCACGTTCTGTTTAAGTTGCAGTAAGAATTCAACAACTACTCTTAGAAGAAACTAGTATTTCCCATTCCCAGAGAAGGCTCTGGCCTGCACTCCCACTCTCAATGCCATGGTATGTGCTAGCAGTGGCAATCTCACAGAGCTGGACTATCATTTCTGAATTCTACCTGAGGGCGGAAAACAGGATGAAGATTTTTATTTCATCACCTCACTATTTTTATTCCACCGTTCACAGACCTCAATCACTTTTGTTCTGGCTATCTATTCTAGGAAAAAAATACAATCTGGTTCTGCAAGCAGTTACAGGAAAGAAAGAGGCTGCACACAGCACAAACACAGCAGAAAACATCTTCCTCATACAACTGAAAGGCAAGCAGAGCACAAACATATCAAGCATTATCTCTACACAGGATCAGACCAAACAACACCAGCTATAGTGTTTAATCCACTTGAGCTGCACAGACCCAGATCCCCTGACAGCTTCCCTTGACTACCTGAAGACCTGCTTTTGCATGCTTGGTCCCTATCATCAGACTGAACCACAGGAGAATGTGTCTCAGAACACAGCTGCCCTGTAAAAGTTCAGAGGATCTCAACATGAGAAATCACCTGAAAGCACAGCCATCAGAATGGAAGAGGCAATATCTACTGTTAGAGTGTCACAGTTCTCCTATTTTCCTTCTGCCTCCTCTGATGTGTCTCATTTGCTCTCTTCAAAACAGTTCCTCCTCTAAATATAAATTCCACAGGAAGGAAGGAAGGAAGGAGTTGACTTTCTTAGGGTGAACAAAATCTTATTATTTAAAAATAAGTCAAAATACAAGCCTGCACCATGACAGAATCCAGAGGCAAAAAACAAGGCCTATTCTTGCTCTGGATTCCCGTCATGTGAGTATTTAAAAGACAGACTGAGTCTCCCAAGCAGAAGCTGATCACTCTCAACTTTAGCTCATCATTTTCATTTCATACAAGCAACCAGAGCCCATGAGACTTTTGTTGACACTGGAAAACACAACAGTCCTCTGCATCACACTACATTTCGCATTTTCCATATAACCCTGAGGCTTTGGCAGTAACTTATCTGATCCGGACACGTGATGAAAAAAATCCACAAATTCCCAGACCCTTCTGCTTTAAAGGCTGTCTGCACCAGAAATTCAAAAAGGCTGCATCACCCAAAAAGACATAAATGACTTAAACATGGTACTTAAGGAATTTTCTTTTTAAATGCCTACATTCAGATATTTTCACATCTAGCAGCAGCAGTACAGACACTTTCTTTGTTGAAGAAAAGGCTTGGGAGCTGATAAACGACGACAACTCTGACAAGTCTCTAGCAATCACCATTTCTGTAAGTTCTCAAATACCAGCAGCTCTCACAAAGCCAACACAATTCCAAAGTGCAACGCCTTCTCACAAAGCTGCATCCCTCAGACCCCTACCACAAGATGAACAATTATAACCCTCCACGTACCACCAACCCAACCATTTCTGAAAAGAAGATGATTTCCTCTCATTTTATATATTTTGGTATTTTTACTGCCTATAGGATCCTTAATCTTACCGGCTTCAATTTCTTTTGCTCACCACCTCTCTTCTCATTCTTTTTGTAAGTCTCATACGTGGTGGGATCAGTGCACCACAAGCATTCTGTCCACTTGCCATAGATGATGCACAGCTTCTTTCTGCTGCAGAGAGAGCAAAGGAGAGTTAGCTTTTGCTTCCCATAAGGCCTTCTAAGCCAAGTCATACAGATCCTGGTCTGCATTAAGCACACAGCTTCCTACCCTGCTGTCTTTTGTTTCTTTGCGGATTTCTTAGAATCCAGATACTAGATTAATGCAAAGAAAATGATTCACCTTCAACTAGTCTTTTTGGCATTCAGTCCTGCAGAACACATCCTCATGACTTAGTCACACACCTTTTGCTATTGTTAAATGAGTGTGGGTGCAGCAAAGCCAACAGCTTGCAGTACAGACCCCAAGAGTCACACAACAGCCTTGGGCTTGATTAAATACTTTCAATAACTTCATTCTCATTATTTTAAGCTGAAGAATGAAATTGCAACTGTGCAACAGTGAAATCAGCTTCAACTACTCTGTGCTTTCCCTGGATACCTTCATTCCAAGTGGCCAGACTGGAGAGTTTCCTAATACTGCTGGAAATCCTCATCCCAACTGAGGAATCTTAATCCCAACACTGAGAATGCAAAAGGTTATAAACTGCATTGCTAACAACTCTGCACTCACAGCAGTCAAGGTCAGCACATCAACACTAAAGCAGTATCTATCACAGTGCACAGAAACAGAGAGGCCAACAGACATAGCACTTACTTTTTGTCCTGGATGTATCCCTCTACTCTGTGAAGCTCTTTTCCAAACAGCCCACACGGTTTAAAATTAAGGACACATTTATCTCCAGTACTGCAGAGAAAATTTCAAGTACACACTTCAGGAAGCAAGCCCCTAAACACATTAACAAGACCATTTCCCCCTACCCCCACCCACCTGCACTTTATTTTAGCTTTTTTTCTTGTCAGTAATGAGAGGTAATTATTGATATCATAATTTAACTCACTCAGATAATAAACCATAGTTATCACAGTGAGGTATGTGGCCAAGTTTCTATATTAAGCACAGAGAGACCATCTTGGGTTGCAGGTGTGAATTTAAGCGACAACTGCAGATTTGATGAGGTGGAAGTACCAGCACAGCAGCCTGTTGGAATAAAGCTTCAATCTATTCACACAAAAAACAGGTGCTGTATTACAGGTGCTGCATTCTTCTGCAATAAAGAAGTTTTCCAAAAAAATCTCCTATTTTACAGGAGATTATTCTCTCCTTCATTTTACGTAAAGTCAAAAGCTTTTTTTATAGGCAGTTGGCAGAGCAATTGACATGCTCTATGTTCACATTATACTACTACTCTACAGTCATTTATCTGTGCTGCACTCTTAATTGAATACATTTTCTATTATCAAAATTAAAAGAGAGCCAAATGAAAATCAAGCTGATGGAGGTCTACAGCACGCTTCCAGCAATTATTCCATTTAATGGTTCTGGAGTTATATTTAATTTCTGTTCTCTGTCAGTAAGGCTGAATTTGAATAGGTAACTCACAAATGCAAAAGCTTTGTAGCCCATAAGCCATCTATCTATTCATTTGCCTTTTCATTTACATTATGATGATACAAAGCTCAGCCCAATGAATAGTTTGCATCTGTCAGAAAATGGGGAAAAAAACCACTCTGGGCCTACAAATACTGAAGGTGTGTATCCCAGGAAAGTATCTGCTTTGTAACACAAGTGAAAAGGACCACACACCAGCCCCAGGGTTGGCATTACCTGTGATTCACGATTTCTACCGTTCCATATTGTTCTAGCCACAGTTTACCAATAATTACATTATGTACACAACAGGTTGGATTTGTCCATGTGTAAGCTTCACTATGTCTGCAAAGAAAACAGAAAAATAAATCCCTTTCTTGAGCTTGCAGTGGAATGTAAGCCTGTTGGAGCTCTATTTGCAGCAGGGCAAAATATTTACTGCTCCCATGAACAGCCAGCAGCTAACTTCAAAACAGAGAAGAAACAGACTTTTCTTTGTAAGCCAACGACACGCTGCGTGTAAACACGAGGGCGAGTTAACAGTGCAATATGCCCTCTCCTTTTCTTCCTTATTAAAGAGTTGAATTAGCAAGTTTTACAGTTGCTGTGCTTTTGAATACAGATTCCAGCTCAATAAAGTGAGCTTTTAAAGTTGCCTGTGATAGAAAATAAGGCTCGGATGAGAACTGGACTGACAAGGCCTAACATTGCCTTCTACTCAGCTGCTGCAGCAGCACTGCAGACTTGTTCCTAAAGCACTTTCTTGTAAACCTGTATCATAGCCCAGAGAGTTTGGTTAGGTTTTCTTATAACTCAAAGTGGTCCTCTGAGTTTTCCAGCAAAAGTTAGCCTCCATCAGATTAGCAATCAATCTGGTTAGCAATCAACCCATGTTAGAAAAGCATGCAAACTCTACTTTAATACAAAAAAAAAATTAAAAAAGCAGAAATAAGCAGCATCCTCTGTAACAAATGCCTTGGGCTCCTAGTTCCATTAAGCATGGAGCAAACAAACATACTTAATATTTCCAATTGTCAGAGAAAAAAAACAGATCAACAAAGTCTGACAGTCTTCCACAGCAAACTATATTCAGGTGTACTTCAGAATAACAACTACTCTTCAAGTGGGGGAAAAAACCAAAATCATCCCCCCCAGCCTTAGTGTATGCTTTTATTCATGAACTTATTGACAGCAAAATCCATCAAGCATAAAATATTACAGAAGACATTCATGCCCTGTGAAGATGAATTGAGATGTTTATTTGTGCTGGAAAAGTGGGGAAGAATCGTGCTTTGTAACACAGAAAACACAGTCAGAGTCAACACAAACACAGTGCTTCAGCCTGATTGATGATGTTCCCTAAACTTAAGTCTGGCCCAGAATAACTTCAGGCTTCTCAAACCAACAGACTGGTATGAATCACAACATTAAGGAGCTCAAAATCTGAGCTCAGCTTCTGCTGCTAACTTGATGCAAATATTTAAACCAAATGCTTTAGACATTTACACTGCAATTTAAATCTGTACGGTGATTTGATTAGGCAGAACAAGAATCCTAATCCTAAAGGCTCTCTCCCCACCAGCACATATTTTTGTCAAATCTGCATTCTACTCTACTGTTCACAGTCGTTTCTACATCCAGAGGAGATTTCCTCTATTTACATCAATATTTATATCCAAGACCAAGTTTTAAAAGATCAGATGCCAGCAGCTTGACAAACAAAAGAACTTTCAAAAGAAACTACAGGAAGAGTCAATGCTTTATATGGCAGTCAAGTTGCCTCTTTATTAAGACCAAATGTCTACTTCCTTTCTACGTGAATGCCTATCTTCAGAAGATATTTTAAAGCAACCTCAAAGTTAGGCCTGAGGAAAGCTTTTGAAAAAGCATTTTTAAGTATTCAATTGCAGAATGCCTGGCACAAACCAGCCTGTGGACAGCCACATGATTTGAAACATAACTGATCAGGAGTAACAGGGAAAGGCACTGATGATTTCACTGGAAGCTGACAGAAATCCTGAGGAGCTTCTTGCACTCCGCCATCACACGAGGCGGTCACTCTGAAGCAGCAGCACTGTTCACACACACACACGCAAGGTTCAAGGCATTTGCTTCTCATACTCACTTTAGAAGCTCCAAAGTAATCGTCCCCCGTGGCTCCGCTTCTATGCTCTTTCCCCAGAATTTCAATTTGGGGTAGATTGAGCCGTGAAAAATAAAGTCCTTATTGAGGCCTTCAGAATAAAATGCACTAATAGGTGGGTGGTGGCTGACTTGCTCAGATATAAACCTAAATCCTAAATCCTCCCTATCAACACAAGAAAGAGCATTACACACTTAGTCAACGTACGGGAAAAGATAACAGAACTTGATACTTCCATGCTTTTTAAAAAGGATCTTTAAATTACTCTGAAGGTGATGCTTCCCAGCCCCACGACACATTTGAAATTAATAAAATGAAAGCAATAATCTTCTGAATACTTTTCAAACTGCTGTTTATACCCAGAATCAATCCCCACTGAAATACCCAAGTGACTTCCTACCTAGAAAAGCACCTGAAGAAGTTTGTCTGGAATAACTCTCAAAAACTCTGCAATTCCTTGGGCAGCAGTAGGAGGTCTGACTGGAGGTTTTTCTCTATAACTGATGTATCTCCCATTTCAGCAAGCTGAAAGCCTCTCAAACTAACTTATCTGATAGCAATAAGCACAACACTCTTTAAAATTAGTTAATATTCTCTGTTCAGGTGTCTTCAGCAGAACTTCAACTATTTATTCTCTGAACAATTCTAAGAATACCCTGCATTAACACAGAAATAAGACTACTTCTATAAAAACCTCTCAAACATTTTGTATTAGTTAGGGAAAATAATTTTAGCTAAACTCAGAAAAGTATTAAACATATTTTAATAGTTTTTTATTTACTTTGGTGAATAAACAACCAAGCCAGTGTGACTGCCTGCTCACACAGCCAGCCTCAGATCCCAATTCAATTATTACCTTGTTAATTCATAGGTTTCTCCTAACAGGGGGTTAAATGGTTTGCCAGTTCTCTCCCACTGAGAAGCTACAGCAGAAACTGCAAAAGCAGCTACAGCCTGTAAGGAAATAAGAACACAGTTATATTAACAGTTCGTTAAAACTGGTTTTTTTGTTTGTTTATTTTTGTTTCTTTGTTTTTGGCATAGTACAATATTTCATTATTCTTCCAAAAAGAAAGATCTATATGTTGCTTAATGCCAAAATGCTGGCAATCCATGGGATATCATATAGAAGTAGGGAAATAGAAGCAGTTAACAAGCCTATCATTCCAAAAGGAGTCATTTTCTGTAGTACATTTTGCCAGGTTGTACTCTGTTCCATGCTCCTCTCTTACCTCTAGAAATCATGGAGCCATTCAACAATTCAAATTAATGCTTGTGACCTATTTTGGAAAGCTCAGGAGCCTCTGTGTCACCAGGGCACAATACAACTTCATTTTAAGGTGATTTAAAGCCAAGATCTCATCTTTATAACACATAAATACCAAAGAGTCACAGCTAAAACAGCCCTGAACAGGCTGAGGGCCTTGGGAAGGGTCAGTTGTTGCACTGCCCTGCTGAAGACCTTTGTGCAAAGTATCAAGTAGGAAAGCATCACACATAACTCATGCCAACCACTGTATAACAGGAAATTGCTCTAGACAGACAAACATGGCTATTCTTACAACAGCACTGGAGAAGGAGATGCACTCAAAAGAAGGGTTGTATTAATACAAAAAACCCTTGAGAAAGAGAAACCACTTCTGAACTAACAACAAGCTGGTAGCTGGGACTTGCCTGCATTCTTTCCAAGGGATCTGCATGACTACAAGCCTTATTAATGAGGTATATGTGTTCCATATATTCAGTTATCCGCTGAAGGAAACTCAATGGCTCATTGAAGACAATGGGCATCGTAATCTTAGACAACTCCTAGGTAACAAAAGGACAAGTTAATTTCTCAGAGCATTACGTTATCAACTGACAAAACTAAGAATACTGAAAGTAAGCTGTGGGTTAGTTGAGTCGTCAAGTGTGTTTGCAAGAACACTACAAGTCAGCAGCAGAACTGGAACTGTTAGAGCTGAAAGGGAGTAGAAGCACTGCAGAACTCTACTAGAGATCAGAAAGAATGAAAAAAACTTTAAAAGTTGATCCAACTAACCCAGTAAATTCAAGAAAAATGTTACCTTCTACCTTCTTGTGTATGTTCTACACAAAAGAGGTTAAGATTTCTGTAGCTAGTGGAAATGATGCAGCACCCAGCTCATTACAGGTACCCAGGTACCACACACTTCTTTGAAAACCTCACATATCTGTATGCATAAAATCTAACTATTCTACTGCAGGAATCACAAATTATTTGTTAGGAGGAACAGTTATATAACAATATCTGAATTGCTCTAACATATTTTAGTGGCTTTATTAAAACAATCTGTTATTTCCATCAGTATGTCTCTCATTTCCCATGTGGATACAAGACACACAAAGCTCACACAGATTTCCAGCTCCCCAGGTCTTTTACTATTTGCCATCAAATCTAGATGTTTATTAAAACACCTGCACTAATACTGGGCACTTCCATCTTTTACATGCTTACAATTTAGTGGAGCAGAAAATGCCATCAGATAGTTAACACAACAGTTGCTTTCCATTGTCACAGGCAGTAAGGAAAAGTCACTCCTGGCTAACCTGATTTGGTCAGGCAAATCGTTCTGATAGAATGTCATCCAACCCAACCAAAGGAGTTTTGATGGTACATTTCTCTCTCCTAGATGACATAAGCTAAGCTGGCAAAGCAACTCACTGACTTGCCTGTCGCATTCACTAAGTACTGTGCTGGCAGATCTAGAGTAGATACGAATGTCTAAAACCAGCAGCAAAAAAAACAATAACAAAGAAGAGAATGTTGTGTTAATCATAGCATAATTAACTATATTGTTAAGGACTTCAGCATAGCTCTTACAGGACTGTGTTAGAAACACCAACTTAAGTGCTCCAACGGCTAAAGTGAGAAAGGCAGCAGAGTTGGCAGTTTAAGATTATGTTCCTTGCAGGAAAAATACAAAATGCAGCAGGTATATTCTGCATGCAGGTTTTAAGGAATACAATTAATGAGTCAAAGTCAGAAAACTTAATATCAGCATACTTAATCTAGGCTAACTTACCAGTCCAATGCACTTTTTTAATATGCTCCACACACTAAAATCACTTCTAGAAAACATTGGGGCAGGCAATGATGTCCTATAATTGGAAAAAAAAGAACAGCAACAAGTCTGTCACTACAAGTTCCTTAAAAAAAAAAAAAAAAAAGCATGTTTTAATTTACAGGTACCAAAGTACTTCATTTCCTTTATTAAGCATTAATTACCATTTGATATTGGAAGCAGACAAGTGGAATGCGTTTCAGTTTCAGAGAAACAACCTCTTTCTTGGTGAGAACAGTAATACCCCCAACAATCACGATGCAGCACGGTCATTTCTCATTTCCTGCACAGTGCTGTGCATTTACCTGTGCCTCTTAATTCCATTTTCCTGAATCTCCGTCTCTCCGTTATGCTTTCCAGTCCTATTGCTTTGGTGTGGATCTAGATCAAGCATTTCTGCAACTTTATGATTTGCTTCTGAAAACTCTCCTGAAGAATTGTCAGAATCAAAGCCTGTATGGAAAAAACACACAAAGCAATAACTTTTTGAGGGACCTTATGATGCCACAGAGCATCACTCACATTTTACAACTCTCACAGCATAAGCACGCTTACACAGGGTCACTTTATTCTAAAAAACATCAGAGGGAAGAACTTTTATCAAGTGACCAAATTCCCAAGAATTTAGAGCCAAGTGTTGCATTAGAATCAGGCATTCTCATCTGTTTTTTTTCATGCTGCCAAATATAAAACCAATTTAGAATCTTACAAGCTCTTCAATAGCTCCTAATCAGCTCCATTGCCTCTTCATCAGAGCCGTGATGTGATTATAATAATTTTGTTTAGCTACGTAGCTTTCCTTAAAGACCTTAGAAAAAATTAATTTAGTCTACTCACACTATCAGATACAGAGCAGTTAAGGAGGAAAAAAGCCCATTTCACAACCTAGTGGCAAACATCCATATTACTCCAGCAACAGAAATACAGGATATCTAACTTGTTTGCCATCCGCGTGTGCAAACTTCACACATAAGAACCCAAACACATCAGAACAAATTCTTCAACTGCTGAACCTGCAGTGCTGAAGCACACAAAACATACAGGCATCACTCCAGACAAAAACAACGTGGTAAGATGACAGCATTAGGTCATAGCTACTCCTCCCCTGATCTCCCTTTAAAACTACTGAAAGCCTACACTGTAAGAAAGGCTGCATGCAATTCAACCTCATCCTTTAAGAGATTAACGTGAGATTAGGTAAGGACAGCATCACCAAAAACGGAGCAGAACAGACTTCCCTTTTGGTTCTGCAGTCAGCAGAGCTACTTGGAGGAAAGTTCTGCAAAGATTTCAATACATGTAAGGACAAACAGAAGCCTCAAAGTAGTTTGAACATTCCATAGAAGTGTTAGAAAAACAAAACACTGGTGAGGGATTGGTCTAGAAAGGAGAAAAACACCAAAATATTTTGAGGGAGATGTTTGTTAGACTTGGAGATTAATGAAGGATTTTTAAATTATTTTTCCATTTATGTTTGTATTCCTTTCATTCCAGTTATCACAATCCAGGCAAGCACTTCCCTGTGCTGACAGTCACTATCACAACTAGGTGCAGCCAATTCTGAAGCCCAGCTGTGGATGCAGAAAGAATCCCAGGTGTTACAAAGCATGTAAGTACCCTCACAGAGTAAGGAAATTAGTTTTGACCAAGATTATTTCAGTTTCAGAGTAAGAAAAACAATGATTTTGGGGCATTAACTTCATTAAAAATGCAGATGTAAAGGGTGATGTCGCATATTAAACCCTCTCCTACATTTTGATGTTACAAGTGTGTAATTATACAGCAATAATGACACCTCAGCAGCTCTTAGTACTTCACTGGAAAATACGATAGTTGTATGTAACCAGGCAATGGAAATGAAGATTAATCTGAAACACCTGCCTTCAAAGAAAAGCAACACCTGTCCATCTTCAGTCAACCCGCAACAGAAGAATAGTTGTCATTTTTAAAGGGCATTCCTAATCACAAATTAGCTTTTTAAGGAGCTCATTATGGTACAAGGAGATGGAGAAAGCAAACACCGTAGAGTATAAGGAAATAGCTTTGACTAATGAAGTGAGGAAAAACATGTGGGCTTGCAGGCAAACGTGCCCTCAGCCAGAAAGCTGATCAGGCCCACACAGCATATGGACTGTCATCACATTTAATGGGCATTCTGATCAGTTAAAGCACCAGGCTTTCCACTATGCTTTCCATCTTCTGTAACAGCTGGCTCATCTGCTCCAAGCCCAAACAGAAGTTTTAAAAGCTGCTTCTCAATGAAATTCCAAATGTTATAGTTCTGAGGAGAACTATGAGACGATGTTCTTCACAGAGGAAATACTGACTGGAATATTTACTGAAATGCTCTGTTACAGTTTTTCTAAGTTCCAAGTCTTTCAAGCTACCATTAAAGCCTTGAACTTGCAAAACTGAGTATCTGAGCTTCAATACAGGCCAGCTTTTGTACTGAAATAAAGCTTCAAAAACTAACAGAGTCAAAAATTAACTTAATCAAAAAGTCCCAACCTCTACGTGTCAAGGATAAACCCAAGCTTTTAAAGTCTTCAGCTATCAAAGTCAGATGAACTGGTTACCAATGCTAACCCATTTCAAGAACTTAAAGAAAAAGTACTTGCCAGCAGCTCTAGTTCTCACAGTCCTCTTCTTCCCCATCCTGCAGATGAAACAAGCCCACTAAGCCATGTTACACATCCAGCTACGAGGGCACAGCGCTGCGTACACTGCACACACCAGGACACAAGACTGCCCTTTCATACACTCAGCAGCTTCCTCAAATACTAATTAAGGTTTGTCACTCAAGACAGAAAGAGAATCAAAATAGCAAAGTGGTGAGAACCTTCATACCTAAAAAGGTTCCTCCAGATTGGATAAAAATGCTGTAAGTGCGCACAGTGAGTAAAATAAGAGGCCACTTTTTCTCAGCCAGAAATTAACTGTTTCTCCCCCTTCCAAACAAGTCAGTCTCACACTGCATGGCCGTATCGTGCTGCTTCCAACAGGAGGCAGGCTGGGCTTTCACAACATCTGCAGTACTTCAATCCTGGGGCACAATCTGCTGATTGAATCCAAACACGATGGAAATATATACATCTGGCAGCAGGTAGCACACTTGCTCCTCCCTAGGAGGAAGCAACAGTTTACAGCAAACAAGAGCCAAGCAGTAGGAACAGCAGGGCAACCTGCTCTCAAACACACTGCACCAGATTGACCTCATAGATGCGAACAGGCGTCCATGGAACCGCAGGTTAATATGTAAAAAAAAGTACAACAAAAGCTACTCAAGCTTATAAAAAATAAATTATTACCCTGTGACTAACTTACTGTAGTAAGCATTCTGCTGTTCTGTGCCAATCCTTCCACAAACCACTTTGGCAAAAAGATATCTGACAGAATTAATGAAAGGACTGACACAACAAAAGTCAACAGCACAGCCTTTAACAAATTCAAAATGAGGTTAATAATCCCAAGGTGATGCAGGCCGGAGCGAAGTGATCAAAGCCATGTGCTGACATAAGATTTTGAAGAATCTGAATTCATCAATGAATTTACCAGCTTTCCTGATCCAATCTCAGAGAAGTCTTCCTCCTGCATTTGAGAAGAATCAAATGCTGCACTGCCAAGAAATGACAGGCATTACACACAACATCTCTGAGATGCTCACAGTAATACTCAGTCCTGAAGTAAGGACGTCATGTGTCCAGCTAATCAGCAATGACAATCACCTCTGATCACAAAGCAACTTCACTCTGGAAACTCTTCCCCAGCCAAACTGACTCATCAGCTACACAGCACAGTCCACCCTGGACATTTACAGGTGTACTCATCATCAAACATCATTGGGTCAAACCACCTGCCAGGAGGATGACTCCCAACCACACAGCATGCAATGCCATCACATGAACATGACTTCTGGATGTGATGAGGACAGTGTCAGAAGCAGGAAACTTCACAACCTAAGAGATTAAATCCATCACAACAAAACCCAGGGGTCCACAGGGCAGATCTCTATTTGAGAAGTGGATGTCATCAAGTAATAACTACAGAAATGTTGAGGCCTTCTCAAGGAGTGATCTCACATTTTATAAGGGAGAACACATCACACAGGCTAAGATTGCTGCAGAATTCTAAAGCACAACTTTCCAAGGAGTTTCACTCCCCTGCTAAGCCTTGTTTGCAATTTGTAGGGCAGAAACAACAGCATCCAAACTACTAAAATCAGGGAAACTGTGGGAACACACTGCAAGCCCCACCGAGGAATGCAGAGCCCAGGACAACTGGGGAAGCAAGTGGAAAAGAGCCTGGGGTACATACTGTGTTCATATCAGCAGGGAAATGAGACACAGCTGGAGAATGAGCTTGTTCCTGGTAGCCACATCCCAGTCACAGACTTAAGGGAAAACCAGCACGTGTCTCAAGTTGGCTTCTGCCCATCTACTGCTCCGACTTAAGGAATGGAGAGTATGCTCAGAAAAAACAAGCTGAGGAGTCTGCCAAGGGCAATTTGCTTTTTTAATCAAAACTGAGAATCCTGAATCCTGAAGTTCTTAGTGTGGAATGCAAAAGCTTACTATGACTCAGAAAGGACCTCAATTCTGAGCTTAATCTCCTGGGGATACAGAGCATACACCTGGCTGCTTCAGGAACCAGCAGAAGAATGCAGACAGACCTATTAATAATTGTTCTTAGCATCACATTTATGTATGACCTGAAGAAGTCATAGATACAAAGAACTAGGCCTAGACTTTACTAGGCTTGTGCAAGTAATCCAACAAATGGACAGTAAGGTCTAAAGCATCCAGCTGGAACAAGAAATGGAACATCTGTCTCTAGAGGTACTCTCAAGGGAGAAAGACTGAAACAACTGTGACAAGTCCTGCACAGTCTGCTGTCAGTCACACTGTTCCAAACAGCTCTGTTCCTCACAGGAATCTCCAACCATGTCTGAGTCCATCTCACCTACCTGCATCTACCACACTACTTCCATTCTTTGGCTTTCATGACTGCCATCATTCTCCTTCATTCCCCTGATTTCACATCAAGTACCCTACACTCACCATTGCCAGTATTTCTCATTTCACCTCAAATTTCTAGGGAAAAATTTACATGGAAAACTCTGAACTACTCTGGGATTTTTGAAACTACTTTTTGTTTTGCTTTTTCTTTTCTTTTTTTTTTTTTTTTTAATGAAAATACTTAAAAGTATTTCATTTTGTCACTAAAACCACATAAGGATCTTACCAGTAATCACTCATCTTTATTACTTCAGAGAAATGCACTATTTGATGCACTGCTCCAGGGCGATGCAATTCCTGTTTGCTCTTCTAGAAACAGCACTGCATTGCCAAGCCTTTCAGTTCCCTATCCAGAAAGCATGCTTTTACAGCAATTTGTACAGATATAGAGGAATATTTCTCTATTTCAATAAGTTTTCCGTCAAAATAAATTGAATGACAGTGAAAATAACCTACAGGAGATATTTTCACCTTTCAAAGGGCCTTAAAAGCATTACTTCTCAAGCTGCTATAAAATTACCTGCATCTCATGGAAAAATGAAAGCAAGACTGGCCCTAAAGAACTACTACAGTGGTAAAATAATAGCCAGCACTGAGCTTTAAAGAATAAAAATAAGATGAAATAAATACATATTTCCAAGCCCAAACGTTTCTTCTTTTCAGAACACGGTACTACAAGTTTCACAAGCACTTTTCATTCTTTATTCCTTAGCTGTAATACATCTCTCGTACCTTACAGACACAATGCAGTTCAGAGGTTCTTTTTTCCCCTCCTCCTTTTCAGCACTGCCCCCCACTCACCCGTAACGGCATCATAGAACTCTTCTTCACTGTTCATCCTTCAGCGTGAAATCTCCGTACAGCCAGCTCAGCTTCCTCTAATGCATCATTCAACTTGATTGAGAGCTTAAGTGTCTGTACGCTTTTGAAGTCTTCTTTTGCAAGTTCCCAGCCGCTTTAGATGATCTATTTGACAAGACAGGGAAGAAGAATTAGCAACTCGCAAACTCCTTGCAAGCACAAACACACACACTTGACAGACACTCATTTTCCTATTTCTTCCCACGACAAAAGAAAGCCTTGGATTCTTGCATTCATGAAACAGTCACTAGGACTCTGAAGTCCTCCTGAAGATCAGTGCTGCTTACCACAAGAACAACCAAGATGTTATGTCACACTTGTTCTCTCTACTTAAAAACATTATGTACGCTATTATAAAATATACTCTACTTACTGCAAGTTACATTTCAGACAAGGGCAGCGAGAAGGAGAAGGAAGAGAAAGACAGCTGGCAAAACAGAAATCCCTTCTCAGCCAAAAGATAAACCTGACTGCATTCTTAACCAAGAAAGCTGGGAACAAGTAAAAGAACTTTACCTCATTGTTACATAAAAATGTAGGGCCTTGCTGCACACTGTGCACTCAGCAACTATTAGGTAAGTTCTGTCAGCTGCTGCTCTGAACGTTTGAATGCACAACAGGAGGTTGTGCTCTCCAGATAGAAAATGTAAAGAAACAAACCTTTTTCTCACTAAAGCCAAACACGCTACAAATCACTTACAGATTCATGAAGCATTCCAGCTCTGCTTTATGGACAGACTACATTAGATTTATTCCAGATGGTTGGCAATGATGTAACATAAACATTTTACTTCACTCATCTTTAGTCAAAGCAAAAGAATCAGAAAATTTCGATTCCACCCCTGCTAACCCTCACCAGGTACCAGTGCTGAGCCAGGCACACAGCAATGCTCCAGCTCCCCCAAAACAACCTCAATGTGTCAGCCTCAATTTTTTTCTGATCCTTGAAGATCCCACTGCTTTTGTGAGAGTGGTTTTTCCAGAGTAATTATAACATGCACAGTTCCATTCCAATTAAGGGAAACAAAGCCAGAAGCACACTCTATTCCTAGTAGAGGAGCTTGCCATGTTTAGAGCCAGTTCCCTCTCTCCACTCTGCAAGACACCAAACTGCACGATGCCCCCTGAACTTCAACTCTTTTCACCTCACTGCTCAGCACAAAGCTATGTGAACGCCTCACACACTGTCCTTCCAACTCTCTGTTCAGAAGGAGCAGCTGAAATGGCCTATTTTACAGCTCCTTGCAGTTAATGAACACAGTGTTGAAGCATCACACTTCTCAATGCCAGGTTCCTGACTGTCACCTTTTCTCTAGGAATAACCTCTTTTGCCCACCATCACAAGATTTTCATCAATCTCTGTATCATTAACATCTCAGCTTCCATATAATCTTCAGCAGCTTTTCCTTTACAAGTCCTCACCTCCGTAAGGACAGAACTTCACACAGCTGCTTCTTTTGTGTGTTGCAACACTCCTGTTGCAACTGCTTTCAGCTGAACAGTTTCCTTCCCTCTTCCTCGTGCTCCAGTCACAGACCTTAAAGCAAGAAAGCTGAAAAAGGCTTGTCAGCAACAGATTTCTGACTCAGGTTAGTCAAACTGCCTCGATCTCCCAGGGAAGGATGCAAGAGCTCAAAATACTGACACACTACAGACAGGGATGAATGAAGACTTCCAGTGCAAGGCTACCAGCAAGTGCCCTGCTTGCAGAAGGGAAAGGAGCAGCAGCTTTGCTTCAAAAAGATGCAGTGCAGGCTGCTGGCAGACAACCAGAAAAAGGCAGAAACCCTTTAGTAACTGGTTCAAAAGCAGCAGCTAGCCCAGATTTCAGGGTGAACCAAACAGGATGCTGTGCTTCTTCTCTAAACAGCAGCAGAATTAATTACATTGCTCTAAATGTCTACCTCTAACACGAAATGCACTGCCACAGCTCACAGCAGACAGCAGGGGAAGCTGTGCTCCAGCACAGGTCTGGCTGTTACCTGGCCTAGCAGAAGGCAGGTGCTGACTGCAGGAGATGCTCACACTGAAGCTGCAGTCAAGAGTCCCTGTGAGCCTTCCAGCCCCACCAGTGAAGTATCTCTTCTAGGTCTCCAGCTCTATCATACCTCTGATGAAAACCTGTTCTTGAGCATACACTTTTCAGACTGGAAGGGAGGAGAAGAGGGAAAGCACTAGTTTTCTTAGGATTCAACTGCCTGTAAGTGCTGCACCCTTCTAGAAAACCAGCAGCCAATATTTCCAAAAAGAGATGTGCATGCGTCCAGCATGCAGTTGTCTCATGACAAGCACTAAAATTCCTGAGTTTTCTCCAGGCATTCCCTCATGTCCCATCTCCCAGCCTTTGCTTTTCATCCAAGCTCTGGCAGCAGGATTCCCCCACCACTGCATACAGCTCATAGTAGGATTCCATTCCGAAGCAGTTCTACCCACCTGCAACATATGTATACCAGCTGCTAACTCACCTCTGTTTAATTATCACACCAAGAGCACACTCCCCCTCTCCAAACACATCCTGGCAGGAATGCCAGCATGCCACAGTCACTAAGGAATAAGAACTCTGAATTACTGATAATAGAGGCACTGACTACAAAGCTAACGAAGCTTTTCTATGAAAACAACCACCAAATAGAAGTGTGGTGACTGCAGGGAAAGACCTGAATGAACCAGAAGCCCACATTACACTCTGTCCTTGTGCACCTCACACCCCACCCCGAGCTGATCCTCATTTGAGAATGAGGGTTTGGTCATATGCTGTAAGTTATAGACAAGTACTGCAGCTCTCACCTAAAGAACAAAATATTCATGGAAGTTACTTTAAGTAATAGTCACAAATTGTTTTAAGGCGTTAGGAGAATTTTAAAAAGGATAAAGCAGTGTATTTTGCACCAGAGTCACACCAGGAATAACTCAGCACTCATATTACTTCTTTTAAATTCAGTTATTTAACTTAGCAGAGATTAACATGAATTTGCACACACACGAACGCAGGATGGTATCAGCATTTAGCTCTCGTGAGTCAAGAAGCAAGGACTGCTAAAAGCAACAGCAGAAAGTTACTCTCAACCAGGCTGAAGACAAAAACATCCTGTTTGCTTCATGTTCAGCATTTGTAATCTGTATTTCCTCCACACTGCTCATTTCCACACCAAGAACTGCAGTCAGCAGCTTCCATCCAAAGTGCAGCAGAGCTGTGCAAGGAAAGGTGCCATACACAGGGAGACCCATCGAGGGTTAGGTCTGATTCCAATCCCAGCAAGTCTTTCATAAAGCACAAACATCATGTTCACCTTGTTGGTACTGAACGTAGGTGAAATACAAAGTGTGTGCTTACATATGAAACCAGAGGTGTGAGACCCACGGCCAGGTGAGATGCACTGCCTGCTCTCTGCCGTTTGCACGCTCCAAAGCTACACTCCAAGGAAGGAAAAAAAAACAACCACCGACCGAAAACCAACAGATCCACCAATGACTGTCTCACTAAGACCTAAGGTTTGGATTCTAACCACTTGTGTACAGATTAAGAGCAACAACAAAAAAAAGCACAACAAAATACCAGGACCTGTCCAAAAATAAACCTGCAAGAGCTAAACGTGCCATCACTGTGATTTTGCTCACCTCACAGAACTAGTTACTCCATACTAACTCGTTCTTCTAGGTCAGCCTTCCACAAAGCCCCTGCTGGTTGACCAGAAGTTACTCCTCCTTAAAGAAACATTTACATTGCTGTAGGAAGTTGAACTTCCACTGCTGGAGCAGCTCATGCTGCTGGAATGCTGCTCAGCAAGCAGGAGGCTGGCTGGTGCAGGGCTGCACCTGCGCTGTCCTGCTCCTCCTGGCCTGGCATCCAAGTCTCACATCGTGCAGCACTCCTGGAAAGCAAATGTATTGCTGACACCACTCTGCTTCCTTTACAAATCCTGCTTTTTCTCTCCAATAGCACACGTTTAACACTGTGAGAAGCACAGCACCAGGTCGCAGCCATCACCCAGTCACCCCATCCACCAGCAGAGCCAGGAGCGCTTAAGCAAAACCACACATGGAAACAGTGAGCAGTTCTGAAAACAAACTGAGGCTGGCCAGCGTGAGGCTGGGCGTTGAGTTCAGCCCACTGGCATTAGAGAGCCACCAAAGAATTAATGAAGCAGCACATTCACGAGTTTTTTCACATGTCTAGCAAGGTTTTGTTGGATGTGTGCTTCCGTAGCAAATTTTAAAACAAATTCAGTTTATTAACTTGAAAGGAGAATACTTGTAAGGCAATATGGGGGAAAAAAAGGTTAAAAAGCATGAAAAAGGAAAAATCAAGCGAGGCTTTCATCGCAAAAAAGTAATGACAATTTTCTATCAAGTCTCACAATGAAAACACCACACAAATACTGCCTGACGGGTGGAACAGAAGAGGAAAAAACCTGCGAGCTCTGAAAGGACCCTCTGTTTTCAGATGTTTGCACGTCCTTAATGGGTCAGAAGGACACAAGCTCAACTTAACAGAAACCAGCTTGGTCAGAATGTAAAGTCAGCTTGGTGCAAAGGAAAGTTAATTCCATGGCCTGTTTAATCCATCTAACAACATATGTAAATAAAAAGCAGCATTCCTATTAGCACATCTCCTGAGCTCGGGATGCAGCTTCTGTCCAGCAATGGGTTCCTAAGGAGCCACTGGCAGATCAAATACACACAGCCGTCACACCGACGCTACAAACAAGCTCACAACCCTCCCAAAACATGACTGGTGAAGTAAGAGCTGAGCCCACATCTTCTCAAGTTGCCAGCTGAAATAAAACATAGCTGCTGTACTTCAAGGGACAGAAATAAATAGCTTGAACCAGAAGATAAATATTCATGTGCTTTTGCTCCGTATATATCTCCCGAAAGCATCAGACTGCAGTGTTTCATCTCTGAATGAAAGCTTCAGCAAGGATGAATCTTAATTGACTCGTGAAATTAGGTTACCGACAACAGTGGATCTAAAACATCTACAAAAAATTGCCAAGAAGTTGTTTTAATTGGCAATTTAGATGCCTGCTGTAATTATTATGCACTTGAGATCTCTTCAACCAGCAAACAGCTACACAGATGGCAGAATCCAGAAGTGGATTTTATTTACCAAGCTAGAATTGTTTTTTACTTCAACGTAATGCAATAGCAACTTCCACCAAGGGGTCCTGGCCTAACGAGACTCACCCAGCATCCCTGCTAAGAGGAGGGCAGCTTGCTTCTCAGCTCTGTGCAACGCTGAGCAGAGGGGCTTGGGGTGAGGGAAAGCCTGGCCTGCTGCCCCTGCTCAGCTTCTTTGCAGACTGCAGCTGTTCCTGCTGTGGGCCTTAATGCAGCTGGGAGCTATTAAATGCCCCGAGGACAGATGTGTACCTGCGCCAGCTCTGATGGGATGGAGCTCATTTTGTTCGTAGCAGCCGTTATTGCACTATGGTTTGGATCTGCTACTGGAATCTCCATGCTGTGAGCATCTGCAGTTAGAGAAGAGGTTGGGAAGGAACACTGCTAACCCAAATTAATTCCATGCTCAGCTTTAATGAAGAATCCACGTTGCTATCTGCTAGGTGACATTAACCCTCCTAGATAGCAAGAAGGTCGCACAGCACTCAGAACTACGTTCAAGACAAAATAAAGCAGTGTGTATGCAGTTATTTGTACCTCTACTATAAATAAAGTATTTCTTTTACTATTAAGCATCTCTCAACAGCTTTATTAATGTTCTGCAAAGCCTAGCAAGCACATGCGCACGGGGAAGCAGCTCTGCTCTAACAAATCTAGCAAACAAGCACGCTGCTGAGCTGACCGTTACGAAGGGGCTGGTGAGCTAAGCCCTCAGTAGCTTTAGAGCATGCAAGTTTTTTAATTGGGAGTTATTAAAAGGATTCTGGTTCTCACTTGGTCGCACTGGCACACTGCAGGGAGCAGAGCCCCTGTTGCCTCACGGCCAGAGCACACACACATCCCAGCACTCACACACTTGCCTTTGTTACACTCCCATACTATAATTAGTTCTGACCTATCATGAGTACCAAAGCACAGTGTGCTATACTAACAGATTTTGGAAGCCCTAAAAACCAACGTAAGAGGATGCCAGTGAGATGCAATGAAGTCACCAGTCCACGAGCATGCAGACACCTCAAAGCTTCACAACATCCCAACAGCCCTTATCTAAAGCTGTGCAACAGAGCAGAGAAACTGCAGTGGGACAGGAGCCCCACAGCTCCAGGCTCACACTAAATCCCATGCTAAGCATGGATGTACACATCCAGCAGTTTGGGACCATAAGACCAAGAGGTTCAGATGCAGTTCTGCAGCTGCAGGAATAATTTGTCCCCTGTGCACACTCCTGTCAGATTTACAGATAATTACAGGAAGAAAACATTATCCAGCCCCTGCATTTTCTGAATGGAGGGCAGCTGTAATTCACTGAAAATCTGTCTGATTCAATTATGTGCATAATAAGATGTACTGACAGAATCTGAAGGATCTGTCTAGACAAGCAAATGAATTTCCAATTGTAACTGCATATATTAAAAAAAGCAAATTTAAGTCAACTTAGTCTATTCTTATATCTTATTGATCCTGAAAATTAAGACATCTTTGTGCACTGAGTTGTTTGAGAAGAATAGAACCGAAAGCAATGCAAGTCACATTTGACACATTCTAATTGCTTACTCCTTCCATGCACGGAGGCTTTAAGACTGCAAAGTAAATAATTACATCATCATTCACTCTTTCACACAGTACATTGTTAAGAAATAGAGGTCTGAGATCAAGTATTCTTAATTGCACATTACAAAGTCATCTATTCCATAAACTAAAAAACATAAAGGAATCCGTATCCCATGTAACCTCTATTTTTTACATCAGGAAGCATATGAACATCGCCTTATCTTTCAAAGCAGCAGATAAACATTGCCCAACTTTCTCATGGGTCTCACTTCCCCATTTATTCAGCTAGATGTTGCCCCTGTGAGCAGCTGGATTCAAACTCGGCTAAAACATTCACACTGAGCACTTCGTATTTAACACACATTCTTTGTGGGTTTGATTTGCTTTCCCCCCCCCCCAAAAAAAAAAAAAACATCTTAGATATTTCACAGCAAACAGACTAAACAGGAAGCATTTAGGAACATCATGTTCCTGACAAGGACAGACAGTTCTTTTCAGGTGTCTTTGTGACTCAAGCGACAGTATTTGATGCTGAGTGAAGGACCACAAGAAAGCCAACTTGTAAATGGGAGCCCTGGTTACAAGCAGTCTGATGCAACATTGCACTGTCCAAGAACACGTTATTTCAAATAGCAAAGATAATTAATTATCTGCTTCAAAACAAAACAAATCCGTGTACATGCACGCGAATCTCACTTTTAAACACAAAAATTGCCTGGTTGGCACTGCAAACAGTTATTTAAAAATACAGTCTTATCAAAGCAGAAAAGCCTGCTGGTCCATTTTCCAGCCAACATGAAAATAACAGAAAGCTAAGCTTTCCACCTTTGTTCTAGGTCAGCGTGTGTGAAGTTCACACAGTAGAATTCACAAGAAGAAAGACTCAAAGCATTAACATTAATCATAAGATCTGTCAGCTTAAGCAGGAGCGTATCATAGAAATCCCTAACAGTTTTAAAGCTGATTTAAAGAAAACACCCAACAGTGAAAATTACCCTCCGTGAGCAGCTACCAAACCAAAACACTTACACAGATGTTAGCAAACAACTACTTGTACCTCACTCAGTGCCTTTAACCCATTATGTCTTCAACTGCTTTTCAAGCTATTTAAACATCATTTTCTCTCTTGAACTTTCGTCTTCTGTTTACACTGACGTGGCCAAAGAGTTTGTTTTGGAAAAAACAGCATATTTATTCCTGGACAGCAGATGTCTCAGTGCTTCCTTCTGAGCACTCCCTGACGTTCCGAGTTCACTATGAGGTACAGTTGGTTCAGGAAGGCAGCATCAAGGACTGCTCCCAGTCTCATCCCAGACTGCCTTCAACTTTCTGTCACGTGGTCATCTGCACGCCTTGACAAGTATTTTAAGACAAGCTGTGTTTACAGTAACTGAAACCCAGGGGATTACTGAGGGATAAATCTCTGCTCGGAACGTCTTGCTTCCGTGCTAGTTTAGCCAGTTCTCCTGCTTCCAACCCATAGTGCAGAGCTGTAGGTTTGGAAGTTACGCAAGTGACTGCTTCCAAAAATTGCCCTGAGGTTTTAGGAGTTCCGAAGTGTACTGATATAGAGCTTGTAGGACCACTTATCTGTGGTTGTACACTGCTGTCAACATGAGTGCAGAGTTACTGAATTTTTGAAGGATAAGTTGCAATTGAATGGAATCAACTCAAAAAAAAGACTATGAGAGAAATAGCGTGGTGCTGCTAACTCACACTGCAGATCCTGTAACTCACACTGCAAATCCTGTCTCTTTCTTTTTGAAAGTTTAAGTGAAGGCCACGTATTTTAACTGAGAAAATTCATGGCAAATGAAGATTTCTGCTCGCATTGAACGTGCTTTGGTGGGAAATGCAAGACTGTGGCCAACAAAAACCAGAGGACGATTTCAAACACAGGTTCTGGCCTGCAAGCGGAACAGAGCTGCTTCAGAAAGGAGCCCCGAGTCCGAACACACAAATGGCACACCACCACTCACACCCAAATCAAATCCCAAATCAAAGTGGCAACGTAATTAACGTATACCTCTGTCACCATGCAGAAGTTCTGGTGGCATGTTATTTAAAGGGAGGTCTTTTCTCCGTCTGTTTTGCTCATCTTGCTCTCTCGTCTCCCTCTCAGGAGCTCTGTAAGAGAAACACGGAGCCGGGATCTGCAGCACACAACTCCAGCAAAGCTCCCGCTGCGTCGTACGGCCCCGGAGCTCCCGAGCGGCACGGAGGCCGAGCCCAGCGCTGGAAACGGAGCCGCAGGGCCGCGCGCTGCCCGGATCCCAAAGCCGCGGACAAAGCGCGCAGCGCTCCCCGCGCAGGAGCCGGGCGCTGCCCTTCAGCCCCTTCCCCGCCGCCGCTCGGGTCGGCCGAGCTCCGCCAGCTTCGTTTAACACAGAAATAACGAAGGCGCCGTCACCGCTCCCGCCGGCTGCGCGGCCCGCGGCTTCGTGACGGGGAAGGCGGGGCCGGGCCGTCCGCGCTCCGACACCCGCGGCCTCCGCTCCCCGCGGACAGGACGGCCTCGGGCCGGGCTGACGGCCCCGCAGGGCAGCAGGCACGGCTCGCCCCGCCATAGGGAGGCGCGGGGCGGCAGAGGGGAGCTGGGCCCGAGGCAAAGCCGCCGGCATTACCTGGCACCGCGCTCCCGCGACGGCCCCGGCGCAGCACCCCCCGCTTCGTACCGCTGACAACCAGGCGGAAGTGCGGCCCTCGAAGCGGCGGAGTGACGAAGCGCTCCGCCAATCGCGACGCGAGGCCGCGCCCCGCCGGAGGCGGACAAACGAATCGGCGGCCTCGCCCTCCCGTCAGGAGGCGGGGAGAATGCTAATCAGGCGCCGAGCTCCGCGGCCCCGGGCTGCGCCGCAGCGCTGGGGAGACAGCTAGCCAATGGCAGGTGAGGGGGCGGGGGTATGTAGATGAGGACGGCTTCCATGAAGCCCCGCGGCGCTGAGCTGCCTCCTAGGGCGCGTTGCAGATGGACTGTGACGCCTCCGAGCGCTGTGGTGCTGCGGCGAGTTCGGCAGTATGTGATGTGTGGGGCACTTATTATTGGCCTTCTCGAGGGCAAGTTTTGGTCACCATCACCCCAAAAATCTCCTTTTTAAGGAAGGAGGGAGTTGAGAGGGTCGTTGGATTTTGTTATGGGGCTGGTTTGACTGGTTGGTGCCTCATGCATTCCATTTTTAGCGCTGTGTGGGTGCACGCAGTGTGCACGTTTCGGTTTAGCAGGCACAAATAGCAGTTACAGTGTCTATGTCCCCGGTTCCATACAGCATTAGGGTGCTGCTGCTCATGCTTGCTGGGCGCTGTGTGCATTTCTCTTAGATGGCACCACACTGCTTTTCTCTGCCTTCCCATTCCCAAGTCTGCAAGGTGCTTTGCCTTTGTGTGCTCTTGAATTTCCTCTGGGATCAAAGTGACTCAAAACTTTTCTTCCCAGCTGGTATCATTCCAAATCCTTTAATAACAGCTTCCTAATTGGCCCTGGATTTCCAGGTCCATTCAGCAATCCGTCAGCCTTTGGGCTCAGTGCTCAGACCGTAACAATCCCTACTGCAGCCTTGAAGCTGGGACACACGGGGGTAAAGCACGAACTGAAATCACCTCCTGACCGAGCTGGCCATGCTCACGAGCGAGCAGCTGATCAGGAAGAGCCTCCAAAACCAGCATGGAAGGAGAAACCCGCCAAGAGATGATTAAAGGGCACTGATTTCTTTGTAGCTTTTCTGATCTTAATTAAATATACGTTCTAAGCTTACCACAAAAAAGTCCCTCTCCCAGGCACTTTGTGGGCTTTGGAGTTAGGTGCCCATGCCTAGCAAAAGCACAACTAATGGCGCATTACTTCTGTTGTTCAATACTGAGGGGTTGGTCTCTAGCAGCCTAGGATCACTGATAGTAATAGGAGGGGGACAAGACTCCAGATCCTTTCTGGATCTGGAGATCCAGTAAGGGGAGAGAATAATTACCTTATAAAGGAGATGGCACGGAAGATTTTGCCTGTTGCCAGAAGTTTTGCAATGTTAGAATTAATTAAAACGGGGTTTTTCGATGGAAAGTATTGAGCAACTGCCTCGTACATCAGTGTAGCTGTCAGCTCCACCTGCAATCAAGCCAACTGTTCACCTATGATGGAGCAACACAATCCGCTTAAAAACTGTTCCAAGAAAATCTCATCACTGCAGCAGGGTTACAGATCAGGAATTGCAACAGAGTAAGGGAAGGCAAAATGGAAAAACTAAACACATTGATGGAGAGATTTAGAGATATTCCCTCTCTGGTGGGAACGCTGTCTTTCAACAGTGGCGTGTGAGCAGACACAAACACCTCTCCTCTCCTCCTTCCAAGGGAGCCCGTCTGCAAAGGCATCACCTCAGTGATGTGTGCGGGCAAGTGCTCACGTCTGCACCGTGCCTGGCTCTGTGCAGTCGTGTTGGATGTTAATTGTGACTCTTTGGGCAATAACGTGGCACACCTGTGTCACACTGTGCTGGAGGCTGTGCAAGCATGGAAGAAATGTTCTGCTGCCCACAGCTTGCAGCTGAAGGCGCTGCCACGTCCTGAAGGACAGAGGGCTGCAGCGGGCACCAGTGAGGCAGACATGACTTTGCTGAGTGTGGAACATCCGAATGTTTCCCAATCTGAAGAATAAAGGTTTTCTCATACAGCTTGTCCCCATCTGGCAAGACAGGTATTATAAATCCTATTCACTGCAATACTGTATTTCATGCTGCTGGCACTGAAAAAAGGAAGGTATCGTGACAAACATAGCATCACGTTAATTTGTTTCATATAGAAAAGACATAGAAAAGGCAGACATTGGTAATGCTGATAAGGTTTAATGAAAGACACGGTAATGCTGAAACCACATGAATTTTAACCAGAATCTCAAAGTGAAAGCAATTCAAGAGAAAAAGGAACCCATCAATAATGAGGAACGTGGCAAAAGCTGAATAAGTAGAAATAACCGGTCTGGTATAAAGCTGAATGAGCATTTTCTCTGCTATCGGAGGGGAAGGAAAGGCATGGCAACCTGCATCCTTCACTCCAGTGGTAACATCACTGGGAGCTGCATGTTCAGCTGAGGGCAGCATGGGATCAGAGCCACTTCTCATCACTATGAACTGCAGTTTGGAAAATCCGCACAGGCTGAGTTATGAAAGCTCAAAGGCCAAGTGCTGAGTGCACAGGGGCTTTCTGCAGCCAGAAGTTTGCTAAGATACATGCTTTCTCACGATGTCCCAGGGTTACCCTGCCGAATCTTGAACTCTTCTCACTCCACAGACAACTTTTGGCACTGGAAACTTCCACTTCCAGAGCTGAGCAGAGCCAAGCAGGGGCTGTGCTTGGAATTAAAGCAGCTGTGTACAACAAGGTCAGCTTCACGTCCCGGCTCACCTTCTGGGGATGAGGCTCCATGCTTTTTTGGCACCTCCCCAGAAGGGATCACTGGGACAGATCACGTTGACTCCCAGCTTTACTCACCCCACGTTGGTACGGCCTTTGTGAAGCACCACAACAACCTCTGCAGTGCTGGACTTTGGGAAACCCACTCCAACGTGCTCCTGCTCTTTCTGTTCCAGCAGCAAATCCGGGCCAGCTCCATTTTCCCAGAGCCCGTGTGCCATCGTGATGCCTCCAGGTTATCTGCCAGCAATCAGTGGTGCTTTCTGTCCTAATAGAGGTTTATTTGTCAAACTTGTCCACAAGAGTGCCTTATTTCGATTTAATTACAGGGTCTGCTTTTAGCTACATGCTCAGCAGCATGGCAAGCCATCGCTGTACTCTCCGCACCAAATTTCTATTGATGGATGGCAGTGCTTGCATCAGAGATTAATTCAACAATATGATGCTTTCTTTCTGGAAATTTAAGTCAATGGAAGCTAATTATACCTATTGATGCAATACCAGAATTGATGTGTGAGTAATATCCAACCTGACTGAGTGCTGCTGTGGTAACTTCTCTCTGTCCCCAGGATCTCCTCCATCACAAGCAGCCGATGGAGAGGTTTGCACACAGCAGGGCAAAGGGATGCAGCCCACAGCTAAAGGGGTGCTTTCCTGGGGGCACCAGCAAACAGGAAAAAAAAAGAAAATGTGGATATTGGAGAACTCAAGCTTTTCTATTGACAAAGCCATAGGCCGTTCCAAATCAGTTCAGTGTGTAATTTTCTTTATTTTTGTAAGATTACCATTGCTGATCCAGCAAATAAGCTGGATATGTTCAGCCTGGGGAAGAGAAGACCGAGGGGGGATCTGATTCATGTTTATAAATATCTAAAGGGAGGTGGGAGGCAAATGGATGAGGCCAGGCTCTTCTTGTTGGTGTGTAGCAGTAGGACAAGGAGTACTGGCCTGAACTTGAACATAGGAAGTCCCATACAAATGTGCAGAACTTCTTTACAGTAATGGTGATGGAGCACTGGAACAGGTTGTCCAGGGAGGGGGTGGAGTCTCCTTCTGTGGGGATATTCATGACCCACATGGACACCAACCTGTTGTAGGGTTCCTGCTTTAGCAGGGGGTTGGACTTGAGGACTTCTTGAGATCCTTCCAATGCCTGCAATTCAGACTGTGTGATTACTTGTTGGGACAGTTTTTGTACTGAATGGAATAAAGTCCTGCTCACTGGTCCCTAGGCAACTACTAGAACAAATCACTAACCACTAATTCACACACATCCATCAAAATAAGATCCACATTCATGTTATCCTTCAGTATCTTTTGTGCTTGAAGATCAGCACCTTCACTTTCCAGAAACAAATGATATTAATCTGCAGATTTGTTTAAAAAAGACAAGTGTTAAAAGGGTTTCGTTATAAAATTCCACAAAAGCAAGCAGTAAAATAGGTGGAATTTGAGCATGAGCAACAAAGAAAACAGCTGCTGTCCCCAGTGGAGTTGGAAAGCTGGGCTACAGATTAAGCTGTGCTGTAGCAGTGATCATGACAGGTCAGCACGGTGCCTCCCCCATCAGCTCCCATGTCAGCCACTGCTGGCTGCCTGCTTTTAGCCCAGAGCAGGAACTGGGAGCAGAAGGAAAAGAAAAACCTTCATTGATATTCACAATGATGTCTTACATGTTCAGCATTGTTTTTGTCTGAGGGAGCTCTTTTAGAAAATGTGAGAAAACAAGTTATTAGGTGGAAGAATGGTCATCAGAAGTGAAGAAAGGGTTCTGCTGGGAAGGAAGGGACTGTACTGCTCTGTGTATTGAAGTACCATGAATGCTTTTGATTATCATTTTGATTACTGTGTGCGTGTATTCGGTAAGATGGATTCAGATTGGGAACCGTAGAAAAAAACAAATTCATGATCTTAACTAAGCTAAACACCAGATTAGAAGCCTCTAATGATCAAGGCACATGAGTTGAATTTGCAGTTGACAAGTAATTGTTCCCTTGCACTGCCGGCATCAGAATGGTAGCATCCCTCCTTGTCCCCATTGCCTTGCAGCAGCATCCTGAATCCAGCGCCAGACCCAGCGCCGTCCCAGGGCTGTGCTGCCAGTGGGGACCTTCAGCTGGGGACCCGGCAGCTGCTGGGCTCTGCAGGAGCACCACCAGTGTCCTGCCTGTTGGTTCCCAAGCACAGAGCACAAACCCCATTTTCCAGCCATCCGGCCCCAGTGCGGAGCAGGCAGGAAGGAGCCTTGCCAGCTGGCTGCTAGCTGAGGGCTCCAGCAGGGAGAGGCCTGGACAAGGAGTCCTGCACACTGCCAGCATCGCTGCCCAGGGCTCACTTCACATTTGGAATGGTTCCTGGCCTCCAGCTCCACTCAGGGCAGGAGCTGGCTGCAGGCAGGAGGAGAAGCTGCCCACCTCTGCCAGCTTTCCTCAGCCCGGGCACTGTGTTTGCAGAGCACACTGAGTTTTCAGTCCCTGCCATTTGGAATCAGATCTTGCAGGTACTGTCGCCTCACACGCACGAAGGAAAGGTTTTGGTTCAAAGCACAGCATTAATACTGGCGTGAGTCAAACCCAAAAAGTTTCTCAGGAAACTTCTCATTGACCGAGATGTGATTTGCTACCAGGTTTGCACAGTGCATTAAAGCAGCATTACAAAAAAAAACACCCAACCACTGAACCCGCAGGCAAGCAAATGCCCCAGTAACTCTGCCATGCTGGTGGGGGCTTCTGGTGCTGAGTTGGGCTCTGCCCACGGTGCCATCAAGCAGGTCTTCACACGGACCAGGAGACCAGGAGCTGAAGTAATGCAGGGACAGAGGGAGAAGGAAGGAAATGGATCCAGTAGCCTCTCATTTCCTCAGTGTTTTGGTTGTCATGAACACAGATCATCCATTCCAGAAGTGCAGAGGAGAGATCAGGGAGGATTTCAAGCAACAAACAGATGGACCTCAAAGGAAACCCCAACTCCTGCTTGCAAACTAAAGGCTGAAGCAAGGCTTGCCATCACCGACTGCCATCTCTGCCTTCTCCAGCTGGTCCACAATCAGCTGCAACATGCATTGCTTTCCCAAAGCAGGGGAGAGCACCAAGAGGACCAGAAGCATTGGAGAGCAAAGCTCTGTGCTCCCACCCCTGTCCTTCCCTGCACACATCTCCTGTGTAGAAGGAACCTAGGTTGGCTCTGTGTGTCCTCTCTGCACAGCCCCATCCTTGTCCTGTGTGTTGGAGCAGCATCCCAGCCCTTCCTGCTGGGCCCTGAGCTCAGCTCCAGCCTCATCCCACAGCCACTTTGGGTCTGGGGCTCTCCAGCAGCTGCAGCCCAACTCATGCCAGCGCTGCTTCACTCATCAGCTCAGAGCAGCAGCCTTAGTGGAGAGAAGTCCCCATGGAGAAACCTTTGCTGCTTCACTCTAGATGGTTCCATAAGCAAGAAAACCATTCTGAAGAACAAGAGCAAGTGTTCAGCTGTGCCATACATGGGCCACCTGATGAAGCTGAACCCTCTGTCCAATTGTAGAGGATCAGGGAAGGAACATTCCCAGGCAGAGGGATGCTGTGACATTGGGTTTCCTGGATTGGAAGACACTGAGGTGACAAAACGCAATAGGTGGAAATGAGACAAATAGCAGCACCCTGTTTTCCAGTGAGAAAAACAAATTGTGTGCTCACAACTGCAGCCTTGGACAGCACATGTTCTCACTGCTTCAGGTGAATAGGACTAGAAGAGCTTTTTCCTGCCTTTTGTATGCGCAGCTGCTATTTAATGTAAATGAACTTACCAGAAATTGAATAACTCCCACACAGGTAATTTTACACCCATCCAGCATTTAAATTCTGAATGCAATAATTTGCAGCAAGGCTAGAATTCCCAAAGCAAGTGGTCTATTTTTAAACCTTTCAAGTTCCCTTTTTTTTTTCTTTTTTAACGAGGTGTAGAAATTTACTTCCTTCTGTTGTTTCAGAGTCGTTTTGCATTGAAAGTTTCAGGGATGTTTCGGTCTGTTGGGGGCCACCTGGTCAAACAGCAGCAGAACAAAGCTGCTTTCTGCTGCCCATCATGTACAAGGAGGAGCCTGCAGCCTGCCCACGGTCCTGCTGCTGGTGCCTGGCTCACCTCTGCCTGATGGGGTTGCTCTGAGAGCATGAGGAAATGCAGAAACGCCGTGTTTCCCTGATGCCATCCTCCAGCTGGGATGCGATGCAGCTCCAAGCTGTGTGCCTGGCTCAATAAGGAGCTGTGCAAACTCTCGCTGAGTTGTTCCAGTGTTGGTCAGCATTACCAACAGCAGTTGTACAGTGCTGCAGAGAGATGCTCGTGGCTCTCCTTTGCAAACAGTGTTTAAATTCATGGCTTATTTTCTTCTCTGTTTTTTGATGGCTTGGACTCAATGTTTTACTTGCCAGTCTTTTTCTGTGTGTGATAAGAGACCCAAACACAGCACAAACCTCTGCTTGTGCGTTGCAGAAAATAAAGGAGAGCAAGAAAAGGGTCTGAGACACCACAAAACCCAGAAGACCTTTTTCTGGTCCCTGCAAGGTGTCTGTGTCATCCAGAGCATGGAACAGCCTTGGAACGGGCAGCTGGAGGGGGGATCACTTTGCTTTGCAGAAAGCCCGTTGTCTTGGAAGAGGCAGCAGCAGGGCTGGTGGTAATCGCCCGCTGAGATGCAATGCCCTTCCCAAATGAGGGCTGCCAAGAAGTACCTCCTACACAAATCTTGGTTTGGAATTTCAGTGGAGTGAGAAATCTGAGCCTTGGCCCTGTCACTGGATGAATCACTTTGTCACCACTTCTGAATCAAATGCTTCCAAAGCAGGAATGCTGGTATTGCAGTGCCCAGTGTTGTGCTGGCCAGCCCCAAACACAGCTGTGGCAAGAGCTGAGCATCATTCCTGAGCACCTGAATGTCACGCATGGAGCGTGCACAAAAACAGAAGTCAGGTCAGTGTGGGAGCCTGGGCTGCCCTGTACACCTCAACAGGCTCTGGCAGAGGAGGCAGACCCAAACTTCTTTCCCTCTGCAGTGAGATGCATTGCCTTCCCTCATGCTGTTGGGCTTTGCCTCCACTTGAGAAAGAAAGAAAGAAAAAAAAACGTTTGTGGCAAATGGAGTTGCAATTATTTTAAAACGTTGCCTTTTCTGAGATGTAGCAGCAACAAAAATTACACACAGATCAAAGAGAAAGGAGGCTGTGTTCAGAGACAACTCAAAAATAATACAGGGCAGTTGCTGAGCAACTTTCCAGTGCAAAGTCTTGTTTTTTTCTGGTTCCTCCCCCATCTGTACGAGAGGGATGGTGTCTCGTGTTAGTCAAAGGAAAGTCTGTGTGATTGCCTGAGTACAATTAGATCTAAGGTCTTTGCAAACAGCTCCTGTCAATCAACCCCGAGCCATTGATCTTACATCTCAAGCACTTATTGAAAAATAAATTATGCTTTTTTGATCTAATCAACTGTTGAGGATCCTTTTCTTCCTTTTAGAGGCTGAGTAAATAAAATTCTTCCATCAGAACTTGCTTAATAATTATTCTGGACACACAGTGGACAGAATCCTGAGTGCAAAGCGCAGCTATGACTCAGAAACCAAAGGCTGATTTCTTTTTCCTCCGGTCCTCTGTTTTGTTGGAGTATCTATTCTTCCAACAGGCGTTCACACAATTTGGTGCACAGTGCTAAATGCAGTCCCATAATCAGGGCATTGTTTGTTATCTGCACGTGTGCTGTGGGGATCTGCGTGCTCCAGAACGGTGCCCAAGGATTTCACCTTCCTCTCCTGCTGCAGTTTGTCCCTCTCCTGCTTTTGTGCCACGTCCATCACAGATGCAAAAATGCTTTTGTGCTCTGAGGAGGGACAGTGAGCTTCCATCCATGGAGATCCTCCGGCATCAGGAGTGCAGTAACATTGGCTGCTGGCAGGGCTGTGGAGGCAGCTGCCATGATAAATACAGGGCTGGGATGAGCCAGTGTGAGCAGGGCTCTGGTCAGGTGGTTGCCATCCATCTGGGGTCCCTGAGGAGGAGATGTTTAGATTCCTGATAGCCATAAAAATGGGATGCTTCCTTCCGTTTTGTCACGGAAGTGAATAAACTTGACACTCCAAAAAGAGAATTTAGCAGGCCTGCCTTGGGGCTGGTGCAGGTGAGATGGGCAGGGAAGGTGGTCTGTGTGTTCAGCTGTCTGCCAAAGCACATCTGAGCACAGCACAGTGACCCTGCAGCCCCTGTGTCACACCTGGGGGGACACAGGACACAGCCCACAGCTCCATTGCTCTGCCCCAGCCTGCAGACATGGGGAACCCTGCTTTGCATTGGGATGGGATGGAGAAGCAGCGCTCGGGAAGGGTCCCTGTGAGCACACTCAGAGCAGTGTCACACACCGGATCAGAGACTGCCCAGCACCTCCAGTGGGCCAAACCTGAGGCAGAACTGATGCCTGACCCACACCGGCACTGACACAGCACGGCTTGCCCTGATATTTTCCAGCATTTCTCAAAAATGCCCCTTTAAAAGCAGCAGAGCTGGCACAGCTCTGCCTCTTGGATGCTGGCACGCTGCCATCCTTTAATTAAGTCTGCTGCTCTGTCTGGTGTTGACGGCAGCGCTTCAGGTCGGCGGCAGGCAGGCTGTGGGAAGCACACAGTGATCAGGAGGCTGCAGGGCTCCTGTGGGATGGCTGAGGTGTTCAAGCTAACATGCCAGAGTAATCGTGTCAGTATTACCACACTCATTGATCGGATTAATGGAGAGCACAGACCCAGTCAGGGCACGGCTGCAGGGAAGAGGTTGGCTGGGAGCAGAGAGCAATCGTTTGAAACCCAAATCCTCACCTGATGGCACAAGCCATGGAGAAACTGCTGCCATGAGGCTCTCTGACATCCCCGGCACCAAAGTGCAAGATGAACCATTTCTAGTACAGGTTTCCAGCAGCCACTGGCAGTACCTGTGGTCAGCTGCATCCTGCAGATGACCTAAAACTTGAATTGGGTACTTTGGAAAATCAGTCTGTCATTGCAAAGTGCTTTGGGATCTTGACCAGGAAGTGAGACTGCCTCCATCAAGTGATGAGCAGAAAGAAGAGAACACCTGCTTGGGGCTGCCCTTCTGCCAGTGCAGTGGTGGGCAGCAGTGATTTGGATTCTGCCTCTCGATTTTCATCAGCTGTACCCTGCTGCCCCAGAGAAGCTGATCTCTGCCTCACCCCCACAGGGCAGCCTGATTTGGTCTTCTCTGCTTGCAGATAGTGCCATATACAGAACAGCATTGCAATTAAACATTTTCTCTGCTCTATGCTAATGAGAAACAGAAAGAGCTAACAGAATACACAATGGCAGATAATTACAGCTGAGCAATTACTGACACAATCCTCCCTCCTTGTCTTCATGTTGCTTTTTCCACTGCTCAGCGCTTGCCATGAGCCTGACATGGTGAGCGGAGCTGTGACCGTGGTGAGCAGGGCCATGGAGAGGCCATTGGAAGCACGACCCTAAAGGAGCACATAAACACATTTGTATACATGCAAGCTCAGACAGAATCACTTCAAAACAATGCCATCGTATTCTCATATGCGGAGTGTCACATGAAATGTTACCCACAGCGCCCTCCTCTCACTCCCAACCCACTTGCATACCAGCAGGGTCTGCAAAGCCCCTCTCTGGGCACTGCAAACAGCACTGGCTGTGTGTGATGCATTGTTAACTAGTGGAATTATGAACTCAATTTCAGAAAAATCTGCCTAGAACCAACCCCACAGCCTCTGCACACCATTATTAACAAAACGATGGCGATTGGAATTGGACAGTTCACCTCTTACCTGAGCAAACACCATTTATTTATCACTGTGCTCTGCATCACCTCCCTTTTTCCATCTCACACCATGCTGTTAGACCATACAGAAATACAGCACAAAACAAAGAATAGGAGAATACAGCATCATACTGTGATATTATGGGTGATACTTCCCTGCAAACTGCTGAACTCAAAGAGCTGGTGCTCCTCCCCGAGCTGCAGGTCTGCAGCACTTGGAAAGTATGTTGTTCTTCTCTGTTTACCAAGCAAAGTGCCAAGGAATCCTTCACTTGCTGAGCAGTAAGACAGCCTGCATTAACTAACAGTACCTGCACAAATGGCACATCACGGACTTTGGTCTGTTTGACAGTAATTTTCAAGCTCTCCAGTGTCTCTTGTGTTCTGTGAAAGAAAGGACAGGAAAGCAAGAGAGCCAAGTAGGGAATTATCTCTCACTTCTCGCTTCCTGCTGGTAGGCAATGTTCCACAGCCTCAGCTCACTGAGACGTGTGGAAGTGACAGAGCTAACAGGCTTTCTGTGACTTGGGATAATCAAGTATGGGGTTCTCACGCAGTCATAAAGGAGAACTGACTTCAAGTATCCCTAAATTCTGTCTTGTATAGCATGCAGGAAAGTAACTGACTGATTGCCATCCGTTGGAGGCACAGGTATCAGCTCAGTGACCTGTGCTTTACTGGCCAGGCTGAGACAGAGAATGACAAGGACAGAAGTGCTCCTGGCTCCCACACAGTGCAGCTTCTTACCTCTCGTGTGATTCACTTCCTTAGTTTACACTGGAGGTACCTAACTTTATTTCTCATCCTTGGCTTCTCCCAGTTCATGGCATCCTACTTGCAGAGCAGCTTCACCCTGCCTGGGGGTGGGGGGTCAGCACTGCAGACCTGATTTCTTATTGAGGACAGGAAAATGTTCAGTCTTTCAGTTTTGCTTTTTTACCCATGTTCCAGCATGTTCTGAACTCAGTGACATCTCAGTGACTGTTGTGTTCAGCAGCAGCTTTGTCACACTGGAGTTCTCTGAGATGGCTGAGCTGAATGGTTTCACAAGAAGAGGAGCATCATAACTGCAAAGGAAAATGAGGATCCTGTTACAGACTGCAGCAGCAAACTCCCTGTTGTTGCAGAGAAACGGATGTAGCAAACAGGCCAGGAACTTTGGCATGCACCAGGCTGGCTGGTAGAGCAGCTCTTGTTGCTGAAATGCTGTTCATTGCAAGCTAACCCCGTAAATGGAACTGCTTCAGGTTACAGCTCCTCTCAGGACCCAGGGGAGCCCTAGTTTCTTTGTCCTCTACTATTTCTCTGTACCAGTCTGACTCCAAATTACCAGCTTGTCTGGAAGCCAAAGCAGCCCAGGAATGCGTATTTTTTCCTGTAAGAGGGAGGGCAGGTAAAAACATCCTGGGCATTGTTGTTCCTTCTCCTACAGAGAGCTGATGCTTCCTAAACGCTTTGCTTTCCTCCCATCACTGAAACCCTTTTAATCCCCCCCTTGCCATGCTTTTATACTCTGATGCCTGACATATTCCCTATTAGTCTCTGCTGATTTGTAGCAGACATCAAAAGGAAGCCTGAAAAAATGAGGAATCAGAGACCAGTGAAGCATAGTTCAGAGTCTGGGAGGAAACAGGGAGGCAGATGAGGAGCTTCTGGCCATCTTCTGGCCTGTTCAAGACAGAAAGGGAGGGCAGAGGAGCCAAGGATGACCATGACTCATGAGGGTGGGTCAAGGAATCCAGCAGAGCTGATGAGGGCTGAAAGGACAGATGGCTGTATTCTCCTCTAGCCTGAAGGGCATCTTCCTTTGAAAGAAAAGTGCTTTGATAGCTGACTACAGTGCTGCTGGACTTTACAGTGCAATGCCTTTCACAGATTGCCCTTGAAAAAATGCTTAAAGTTCTTGCAGACCTGCTAGGAACAATATCAGCAGCATCTCCAGTGACTTCTGCCTGCTCCTCATCCTCAAGAGATGGGTGTGTGGGCTGAGCCCTTCTGATGAAGCTGTCAGTCACCACCCAGGACTGTATGTTGACATTTCAGACAGTGGGCTGAAGGCAGCCTCAGTCCAGCCAAGCCAATTCTGTCTGCATCTTCACTTGCACCTTGCTGGCGTCTCCTTCTGGTCCTCCTGGGCAGCAGAGTGGAGGTTTTGATGTGAAAGAATCACAGAATGGCTCAGACCTTAAAGCTCATACAGTTCCAGACCCCCTCGATGGGCTGGCTGCACCCCCAGCTCACACTGGGCCCCATCCCAAAAGGCCTTGAACACCTCATCCTGTCCTCTCCTCATAAGAGATCCACACACTTCAGATAAAGTCTTCATCCACCATGGAGGTCTCTGGTGACAAGCCAGCTTTGTGTTTCTGCTTGGAAAGCAGAAGAAAGGGAGCTACCCTTTCCTTCCTGTTGCACCCAATGAACCAATATGGTTATATCTTCATAAGAGAGAATTGGGCCTACACTGAGTGGCAGCAATGAATTAAACCGAATTAAACTTTGATACATATGAGAGATATGTTAGTTACTATATAAAGTATTATAATTAATTGGTCCAGGAAATCTCTTAAATATTACATAAGGTCACCAATGAGTTTCCTGCCTGTGGGCCCCCACAGACCAGCAGGGAGCTGACATTTGCAGATCTTCTCCCTCAAGAACCTCATGGCAGCTCTGAAGAAAACCATGGGCGCCATAAGTGGGCTTAAACTCTGCTCCTCTAATTGCTTAGAGCCATTAAGTTTTACAAAATTTGATTAAGCATTAAGCAGCTCACTGCTCTGCAGCTTGCACCAAAGCCCAGAGAAGCCCAGATCGTTTCTCTACAGCTGCTCCATTTTTATGCCCACCTGAGAACAACATCAGCATCAACTAGGAACTGTTGGAATGTCCTGCTCAGCTCCACACCTGCACTACTTACTGCCATCAGAAGTGTTTGGAGTGAAGTCCAGCCCAGCTTTTTTAAAGCCATCTCCTAACAGAGCACCAAATTCAATTGATATTTTTTCAACAGAACTGTAATGTTTGCTCTTCCACATGGCAAAACGCTTCCACCACTGATTACAGCTGCTTATGGATATCATGTCTCATTAATCAGACCCTGCTGTCTCTCTCTGAAAACATCTATGGGCTATAACAGCTGCTGCCAATTGAGTCCAAGCTGACAGATGCAGGATGACTTTAGGTTTTATTCCCCTTGTGCTCTGAAATTTTCATTTCAAAACGCAATATTGAATTGGCCTTGACAAGAACCAGGTGCTAATTCTGATCAGTTACTGCATTACTCATTGTGCTGTACCTGTTTCCCTCCCCCACAGCAGCAAAACTCAGCATTTTGACGCTCACAGCAGTGCTGTTGGTTCCACAGAACTAGAAATGGGGCTCATATCCAACTCAAAGCTTGCTCTGTTCAGTCTCTTGCAGTGTGACACTGCCACCAGTAGAAATCATTTTGCCACCTGCCTTAGCAGCCCAGCTGCTCATTTCATGATGTTCCATCCAGGTTCAGCTTGCCATGCTGTTTTTCAGTCCTAACAGCTCCCCAGGTTTGACAGACAAGTTGTTGATGGTCTCTACTGTGGGAAATGGCATTTTCTGTATCTCATCTTCTGACGCTACCTATGTGAAACTCCTGTTAGACTTTGGCTTCCCTGTTTGTGCATCAGCTGGGCTCTGGCAAAGCAGGAGCTCAAATTCTCCTCTGGAAATTTCATCCTCAGCCACTCTGGGCTCTCTTCTCTGCACTGTGCCGTCCTTATCCTCACCAGGCACTGCTACCTCGTGAGGGGATCTCAGAAAAGGAAATTTTCCAAACTGAATAAACATTTCCTACAATGAAAGACAGAAGAAAAAGAAGTAAAACAAAGGGATGGGCTTCATAGCACAGATACTTGTGTGAATGCCAGAGCACTTTCAACCCTCATCAGTAAAGGCATGAATACAAAGCGGTTATTAAATCATCTCTTTCTTTAAAGTTTGTTCCACAGACAAGCTGGCTCCACGGGGCAGAAATAAGCAGAGGAAGAAAAGGCAATCATGCAGAGTAGTAACAGCTTCTGGCAGAGGTTTGGGGCTTGCTGTGCCCCAGCCTGCACTTCTCCCTTCTCTGGGGAAGAGCAGAGCCCTCGCTGTGAAACTCTCACTTGTGAGAGCACAAAGGCAGGCATGCATCAAAGTGAGGGTGTCATGACAGCTCTCATTTCCCCTTCAAGCATTCCTGGTATTGTCTCTTCTGATGTCCTTATCTCTCCCGTTTCAGGACACAGCTGTCCTTTCACTTTGTAATTGCAATGATACCTATCTGAACCTGCACTGAAGTGCAATTCTTCTATGGGAGGCTGACCAGCATCCCGGGGACACCTATCCATATGGATTACGAATAACTCCTTCATCATTAGCACCCTATAAACTGGCTTTTGTTGGGTCTGTTCCAGGAGAAATGGGAGCTTCCATCTCTCCCCTTCACGAAGCATCCAGCAGGAGCAGCACACAGACTGCACAGGCCTGTGCTCCTGCACAGCTGAGCTCATAAGATGGTGGGGTATTTTGCCCCACAACAGAGGCACTTGTACTGATGTAAAAGCACAGTGTGACTCTGGAGCTGCAGCCAAGGTCAGAGCAAGCACTGGCCGATAGCTGTGCCTGAAATAGAGAAGCAGTGAATTTGTGAACCTTTCCAGCACCAGCTGCTGCATGGAGGTGGTGGTTATTTGTAGTAGAATGGGGCTGTCACCACCTCTACTGGTTTTGACTGGGAAACGTGTGGAAGATTTCAGGTCATGTATACTCCATGGCAAATCGAGAGACAGTGCATTTTTGTTTTAGTGATTTGGTCCTGATTATCACCTTGTCATTTGTAAAAAGGTCACAGTCCCTAAAGGTGGGAGATGTTATCAATTACATGATTAAGCAGCCAGCTGCAAAGGAATATCCTCCCAGCTCCAGGTTTATTACACTGGGAAGTTATCTATGGGCCAAGATGGTTAACAAACACTTCAGTATACACCTCAGAGCTACAAAGGCACTTCAGAGAATCAAACCTAAGTGATAAAAGGTAACAATGCCAAAGTAAGCCAACAGAGTTGGCTTCACAGACATATTGACAGGCATCCCAGAGAAGGGAACAACCCAATCCTCACATCTGGATTTCGTGGTTCATTAGATGCTGAGCATCCAAGAAAATCTAAGACAAGAACAAGCATCTAACAAAATAGCACCGTCTCTACAATTCTTCCAAAGCAGCTGAGAACAGATTTTGTAGCATGGATGATCTTGGAGGTCATTTCCAACCTTGGAAGTTCTCTGATTCTGAGTCTAACTGTGCGTTCAACAAAACCACAATCGTTTTATATGAAAGGGATTACAGGAATTTAATAAAACTAGAGGAGTAGAAACAAGAATTATGCCTGGCCTGCAGAGGAAGGAGCTCCACAGAGAAGAACAGATCCCAGCTCTGCGTCTTTAGCACTCAACACAGTCCCACATGGAAGCTCCAGTTGTTTGCACACTTCTTGGGAAGGCAGAATTTCTCCATACCTCTCTGTGTGGCTCATAAATCTCTGTGCAATTCTGCAAGTCACGAGAGACAAGGTAAATGAGATGCTGAACGGGGGAAATAGAACTGAACAAAAGCAACTCCAAATTGGTCCCTGTAGGACGGCCAAACTAAAATAATAAGCAAGGGAAAGAGAATCCAATGTCACCAAGCCAGATGCATACAAAGCACATCCACAACAGTCCCTGAGTGCTTCTCATTGTAAGCAGCAGTGAGCAGAGCAAGCTGGGCCAGCCAGGCTCAGCCAAAGATCCTGGGGCACCACTCTGAGATGTGGCAGTGCTCAACTCTGCAGTGCCAAAGTTCGGATAGACCCCACTCTAGAATTACACCCAAAGATTTCTGAACACCAGAAAGCTGCAGAAGTTATTTGTCTCTTAGTCTGAAGGTTTCATGTTGTAGAGAAACTGCCTAGAACAGCCATTTTTACAAGATTATTCACTTCTTATTCACTCAGTGCTTGAATCTGAAAGAATGCTCAAGTGCAGGCATTGCTTTCAGTATAAAATTGCTACAAGATAGACACATATTGCCCTTGTTTGTTTTAAAAGGCATAGAACACCGGTGGAATTCATGTCCAAGCTCAACGCTTTTTAAAAATGAAATGGGGAAGGAAGGAAGCAGAAGAGATGAGAGCCCCCAGGACTGGAACTGCTTACCAACAGCAGCAGCAGGGCTGCCCCCACGCTCCTCACTTCTGCCCTTACCTGAAAGCTTCCAGCACAGCTGCACCACAAGCTCACAAAACATTACTTGAGCACACTGGCTGCTCTCCGAGGCTCCTCAATTGCCTCACTGCACTCAGCTGAGACATCCCAGAAGCCCTTAGGAATTGGGTTGAATAGGGAGCTCTGGGCTGGGATCTCTACACTGGCTATCCGCTTTTGTATCTGCCTGAGGACTAAGTGGTGCAGAGCTCTGAGGCCAAGAAGAGAACCCTGGCAGGTGACAACACACTAACTGACAACCCCAATGAACACATATAAGCACTTATGAGCACATGATATCTACATATGTACTGCATAGGCCAGGTCAAAACATTAGCCATCGTACCGTCTGACCACATATCCACGTGTAATCTGCTAATCAGCCCTTCTAGGCTGGGTGATTTCCTTTGTTTCATTAACAACACGATTCCAGAAATACATTAGATAGATAGATGTCCTCCTGAAGCAAAAAAGAAACATTCAGAGCAGGAAAACTCTATTCTGCTCAGCTCTGCTGTCCCTTATTGGCTCAAGGTGCCAGGCAAATCACTCTGGTTAAACACTGATTGAGAGCTGTGCACGTAACATGTTGAAATCCCTTTGTAAATTATCTTCAGTCCAAAGCGTGATTTCTGCTTCCTGTTCTGATGGAGCAAACTGAATAATGACTGACAGCTAACGAGCAGCTCGCAGTGATAGTGCCGCCGTATGCACGCAGTCATTCGGAATTCATAGACGTCTTAATGAACACTAACGACTGGCTGAATAGCTAAAGATTACAAATCACACGAGATCGCAAACAGCCGCGGGATGAAAGTGTTGGCTGTTAGAAATCGCCCCACCAACAACTCGACGCAAAGCCCCGCTCTCTGCCCCCGGCAGCGCTGCCGTGTGCGGCTCCGCGGGCGCACAGTGACCTCCTCTGTTGGGACGCGGCGGCGGTGCGGACAGAGCCGCGGTTCCGTGCGGGCGCAGCGATTCCTGCCAGCCCGGACCGAAAGCGGAGAGATGGAACGAGGCGCCACCGAATGCCATCCCTGCACGGAAATGCTGCCTGCTGCTGCTGCTGGCTGCCGCGATGCTGGAGCTTCTTCAGCCTCTGCTCGAGCCTCTGATAGCTCCTGGTGTGAAGATGGCTTCTGAAGTAATGAGAAAGAGGCACAGCTCCCCGGGCTTCGGCTTCATGGTGTTTCTGGGCTTGCAAAATTTCATTGCTTTGTTTTTTGTTCGCTGTTCTTCAAAGACGGACAAAACGTATCAGACTTCTCCAGATTAAAAAAAAAAAGGCTCTGGGGCAGATTCTGCAGCACTGGTTTCCGGTGCTGCCCTGCACACCCCACACCTTCCTCCCTCACTCCCAGGTGAGCTGATGGGACTCGGAAGGCATTTTCAGTGCTGCATGCAGAGCATGCACTGCATACGTGGTTTTTACCGTGGCCAGAGCTTCGTCCTGGAGTACTGCCGGCAGAAAAGTACGTTCAGGCAAAAGTTATTCCCTTCACTATGAAAAGCCAAGCAAGAGGAGGGAGGAGGAGGCATGAATCGACTCCCTACAGCTAGAAGTGGAGGGCAGTGAGTCGCCGGTTTGCAGGTCGTGGGTTGGACAGGGTGAGATCTGCAGCAGGGCAGCTCCCGAGCAGCAGTACCTTTCCCCTGCTGCCCTTGGGGGCGTGGGCATCGCTGCCTTCCTCCACCAGCCCGGGGGCTCTTGGGGCTGACTTCTAGTTGGGCGTTTACCTCCCCGTCTTGACACTGGGGCAGAGACCGTCAGCACTCCCCACGGCCTCTGTCTCTGGGGAGATGCTTTGGGGGAGATGCAGAGACGTTCCTAGCGGGACACGTGGGGATACTCCGGAGGAATCGAGGGACTGAGGGGAAAAGGGAACGAGTGGATGGCAGCATTCTGTGCGAGCGGTGCGGGACGCACCGAGGCTCGGAGCGGCGGCGGCGGGGAGCGCGGGGCTGCAGAGCAGCGGGGCGGGAGGCGGGGCCGGACCGGGAGGGGAGGGGAGGGAAGGACCGGCAGCCCCGCGGCTGTGGAGAGGCGCGGGCCATGGAGAGCGGCGGGGCGCTGAACGGCTCCGCCGCCGCCTCCGGGCGCTTCGCAGCCGTCGGCACCGCGGCGCTGGGCGCCCTCATGGCTTTGCTGATCGCCGTCACCGTGGCCGGCAACGCGCTGGTGATGCTGGCTTTCGTGGCGGACTCCAGCTTGCGCACCCAGAACAACTTCTTCCTCCTCAACCTGGCCATCTCGGATTTCCTAGTAGGTAAAGTGCCGCCCGTCGCGGAGCAACGCGCCCGAAACTTCGTGGCGAGGGCAGCGCCGTGCCGCTCTCCCGGCCGTAGCCCCGGGGTTCCGTTCCGCAGCACGCCGCCTCTCCCCGACCCCACAGCCCCGCAGCGCCCGCCCGCATCCCGCGCCCGGCGCAGCAGAGCCCTGGGGAGCGCAAGGGCGGCGGCGCTGCTGCAGGTAACGGCCTCGCGTGTCCGAACAAACGGAGCCCTCTGGTTGCAGGTGCCTTCTGCATTCCTTTGTACGTGCCCTACGTGCTGACAGGGAGATGGATCTTCGGGAGAAGCCTCTGCAAACTCTGGCTGGTAGTTGATTACCTGCTCTGCACCTCTTCGGTCTTCAACATCGTGCTGATCAGCTATGACAGATTTCTCTCGGTGACAAGAGCGGTGAGTCCTGGCACGGCAGCTGAGAGGGGAATAACTCCTTCTGCTTTGTTAATTAAAAGCTTTCTGAATCGTCCACAAAATTGTTAATCATTCAGCCCGGTGATTGGAAAGAAATAATTATCCACAAATACCTAATTCAGTTGTGGCTTCCGATGAGTGTTTCTGGCGTACTTAACCAGACCCCACTGTGCAGATGTTCCTTTGCAGATGACAGGAAGGCAGACCCGCAATGAATTGCAGAGATCTGTCATCTCCGGGGCAGACAAGCAGATTGCAGACCCAAAGCTAGGGAGATTTCAGTGGCCCTATTTCAGTGCCAGCTTCAGCAGGGCTCTGCTCAGGTCTGTGGGCACTGTGAGGTGTGGTGAAAACAGCCTTGCCCAGGCTGATCAGAGCCACAGCTGCCTGATTTCTCCTTGACTCCAACTACAAACATGGGTCAGCTGCACGGCACCTGGGTTCAGAACAAGGCAGCGCTGAATGCCTGGTGTGTGATGCATGCCTGTCCCCAGGAGGTGCAGCATAGCCAGGGGCAGCTCAGGCATGTGGCTGGGAGCAGCAAACTGTGGGCTTGAACCAAGGCTGTTCATTTCCACTGAGCAGAACTCACGTCTCTTTCTGGTGAGGTACAAGATGAGGGTTCTGTCTTCTTGGCAGGTGTGTGATATATCCAGCAATTGCTTGTGCTGCGACATGTGAATTTGTTACACTGCTGTGATATTGCCTCGTAGCTTTACCAGAAATGCCAACAGTGTGTTTGTGAAGAGCCTCAACCAGCTGGTGTGTGTGGCCGTGCTTACGGGAAGGTTTCCTCATTGCAGGTCACCTACAGAGCCCAGCAAGGCAACACCAGGCGAGCAGTGCTGAAGATGGTGATGGTGTGGATATTAGCATTCCTGCTTTATGGACCTGCCATTATCAGCTGGGAGTACATCTCGGGGGAGAGTATCATACCCACTGGGGAATGCTATGCTGAGTTTTTCTACAACTGGTACTTTCTCATGACAGCCTCCACGCTGGAGTTTTTCACCCCTTTTATCAGCGTAATGTTTTTCAACCTGAGCATTTACCTGAACATACAGAAGCGTACCAAATTACGCCTGGATGTTTTCCACGAAGTGCACAACCAGCCCTTTGCTGAAGAGATGGAAATGAGCCCAGAAACAAAGTTTGCTTCGAAATGCTGCAAGTGGGAGCAGAAGGAGCCAGCTGAAACCCTCGGCCTCTCTAACAGTGAAGCACAAGCAGCAGCTTCCACCAGTGCAAAAGACCTGCTGACAGCCAGCTCGGGGAGATCCCAGTGCTGCAATAAAAAGGGCTGTAAGAATTCAGCATCCGCACTGTCCTTAGAGAAAAGGATGAAGATAGTCTCCCATGGCATGACCCAACGCTTCAGGCTCTCCAGGGACAAGAAAGTAGCCAAATCGCTGGCAATCATTGTGGGTGTTTTTGGCATTTGCTGGGCACCATACACCCTCCTTATGATCATCCGTGCTGGCTGCCACGGCCACTGCATCTCTGACTACTGGTACGAGACTTCCTTTTGGCTGCTGTGGATCAACTCAGCTGTCAACCCCGTCCTATATCCTCTCTGTCACTACAGCTTCAGAAGAGCTTTTATTAAACTCCTCTGTCCGAAGAAGCTGAAGATTCAACCTCAAGATCCCCTGCAGAACTGCTGGAAATGAAGCAGTCCTTGGGTGTGGGAAAGCCTTTGTAACAGGTGTAGCATTGCTTCTCCAGAAGCTGGGATCACTGCTCTGCAGCACACGAGGAAGGCAGCTGGGAGACCACTGTTCACTTATGCCAGTTCATCACCGACAAACCCAAACAGAACAGAGGAGGGAGGAGGTTGGGTTTTTTCCATTTTAACGTTACCCATAGGCAGTGATGTGTCCTCCACCTGCACAGCAGAGCTTTGCTGCCACCTAGTCAGCCTGAGCAGCACCAACATTTTGCTGAAATAAGAAACCCAGAAAATAAATGCCTACCCCAAACCCACCGGACTAAACTCATGTTTAAATCATTAAACTAAAGGTTACGTGATTGCAAACCTGATTTTTACTGAGAATGGGTTTTGTTTTGTTCTCTTTGCACTTAAGTTATTATGAGATGATACAGCAAGAATGAACCACAGAAAGAAGGAATGCCTCATTTATCATTACTTCTACAGCAGCTACAGCCATAATGTAGATCCTCATTGCATATGGTGCAAGGTCCTTTCCACTCTCCAAGAAGGGGCACATCTCTGCCCCAAGCAGTCTACAGCCAGACTGAGCTTACAGCCAGGCTTCCTTTTATAGCAGGAGACCTTGGTCAAGCTGATCTAAGCAACACAATTATCATTTTTTAATTGTCTTTTTTAAGCAATCAGCCAGCTTCTTCCACAGACAGAACATCAGATTCAAGAGACCAGGGCTCTAACCTAGCATGAGATATTGGGCATTTTATTTCTGCTTCCCATCTCATTCTTCGTCATACTTGCCCACATAGACTCAATAAGCTCTTTGGGAACAGGCAGCATGGCCACAAAGAAAAGACCAACTCCCACCTCTGCTGGCACTGCTCACTGCTGTAGTAATACAAATACATCATCAGTTGCCATGGCAAGCACTCGTGTTTAACAGTGTTGCAAAGGAAGCTTGAGATCATAAGTCTGAAGACTACATTTATAAATGGAAACCCAGTTGCTGTGAAGTTGTACCCACAAGCTTGTGATGTTGTGATTGCCAGTTACACTTAGCTGTCGTAAACAGTTTCTTGGCTGTTGCTAGGAATAAACAAAAATGCCATCCTACTTTATTCCAGTGATGTTTGTTGAGTAGACCAATATTGTCATCTGAAGTCAGGTTTAAATGATGTCTTGTTCTGTGTATATGATATTGCAGTCTTGTGACGAGTTCCATCAGGCCATAAAATATGAACTCAGATACATGTTTTGAAGTGTACTGAGAAGTGCCAGTATGCACTGCTGAGCCTCGTGTACTTTGCTGTGTCCACTACCTTCTGAGAACGCCAGTAAGGTACTTTTATACAAATAATTCATGGTAAGCAGGACGTTGTTAGAAATTGTGAAATCCAACATGTATGAATTATGAAAGCAAAACCTGTATCTATTTGTCTGAGGAGACAATGGAAGCCAATAAAGAAAAGGCTCCTGAAAAAGCTGCATTTCTTTTACTGCTGATTAAATGGGGTCTGGATGTCACACAAAGTTGGTGGTGAGAGCGGGGCACTTAATGCTTTCCGGCTGTCGTTCTTTTCCAGAGCATGCTACGTGCAGCCTGCATCTGAAAAGCTTACCTTAAACCTTTGTGACTCATGAAATCCACTCAACTGCCTAAAAAAAGACAAAATCATAATCACAGAATCATAGGGGCTGGAAAGAACCTCTGGAGACCAGCTAGTCCAACCCTGTGCTAAAGCAGGTTCCCTGCAGTGGGTGATGTGAATGAGGGCCCAATTCCCAGCTGTATTTCTTCTCATTTGCTCGTAAAGACAGAGAGGGCTACAAGATCCAGCCTGATAAAAGAAAAGCTACGTTACACCTACAGAAAAGGGTGGAGGAGTTGTTGGTTCTGTCATACCTGGTATTAAAACGAGGCTTTCATGTTTTCATCCTCTTATCTATCTTTTACCAGGTAACTTACCTATCATTTTACCAGAAAGGAAATTTAACAGAAAATATTAATCTGAAAGAACTCTTTCTATTCTGTGGCTAACAGGTAGATCTCTGACAAATTAGATGTGAGAATACTTTCCTCACTATGGTTTGTTTCTTCCTGACCAAATGAATTCACAAATGAAGAATGTACCAGTCTTTCCTATATGAGACATTTGCCTGAGTAAGGATGGACTGGTGATTGAGCTTCATAATAGAATAAAGCAGGGAGATGTCACAGGTGCTGTTTTTCCTTCTTCCTCCACATTGCAATACACATAAAACAGGTTATTATATGACCAGACCAGACAGTACCCACAGACCAGAGCTAAGAAACAGGGAGCATATGGTGAGTTACCAGGTTCATTTTCCTCTTTCTGTAAAATTGTTCCTTTCTAGAGTATAAATTCACTGTATGACACTGAAAAAGAAAGAAGAGTTGCCACTTCTAGCTGGTTTTCCTGCAGGTGATGAGCTGAGCAAGAAGGCATTTAAAAAGGAAGTTGCAACTGTTTGTCTGAATTCTGGAAACTGTTGTTTCCATTCTCAAATTCTTAGCTTATAATTAAATATTTGCATCCTGCAGACGAGCAGATTTTCTCCTACGTCCGTGGTAGTAATTCTATTCAAAAGCAATGAAGTTGACTTTGCAGAGACATGGGCTGGGATTTCTTTTTCTCTGCATATTTGCACAGTCAAACAGCTAAAGCTGTGAGCAACACAGCGTTAAGAGGCCGATAAAACGCACGATGTCATCCATAAGGCCACACTGTACCTACACTGAAATCCATGTGCCATCTCTGCAAGTGCCACGAATCCCCGAGTCCCAGTAGTGACATCAGTGTATTTCTGTATCATTTAGAACCCCAGTGCCACTTTCCTCTGAGCTGTCAGAATGGACCAAGTATTTTGGTCTTAAAGTCCCTTCCTACAGAGTAAAGAAATGGACAGGTTTCATCGTACAGCTTTTGCACGGTATTTCCATGCTCTCTGACTGCTGTATGTGCAGGAGATGCTCAACACATTTTCAGACAACAACTGGGGGAACTGCAGCCATACATCCATCCTAGAAGAACATTGGTTTCTCTCGTTTCCCTTTCCATATCTCTCTGGATTTCAATAACGTTTCCATCACACCAATAATGTTTTAATTGCAGCAAAGTGATATCAAGATGAGCAAAAAACAGCCTCCAAGTTAACAGAAGTTATTTAATGAGATAGGAGCAGTGCATCATTTTGCTAAAGTAGTTCCTGGGAAAATATAATTTGGGAATCTTGTAGAATTCTTCATGGTCATTATCTCTTCTTATAGGAGAGACTGCACGCGCCTGTGCTTGTACCAACATGTGCACAGATGATTGGAAATAAACCTGTGCCTCAGTGATTAAACACATTCATGCTTCTTTAATTCCTGTGAAGGAGGACAACGTGGGTTTGTGGGTTTGCAAAGAGCAGGGCTTGGATTTTCAACATTATGAAGAATTTGAAGTGTAAAAGAGTGGCTCAAGATACGCTGCAGCCGTTAGCAAAGAGAAAGAGAAGTGCTGTGAAGGTCGGCTGTGCACATGTAGCTTCAGTTCACACAACACATCACATTTGCCTTTGCAGCCCTGAAAGGCCATGCTCCCACACAACCCTACTCAGTACACAGGCACTGTATGGACCAAAAGGTTGAGATAAGGACTGAAATGTCAACTGTTCAGCAAATGAAGTTTTCCTTGACTGTTATGGAGAGGTTATACATACCTTCAGCCATCATTTTCAAAACCCCTCTCCGTATCCTGTGGTTCTAAGAAATGACTTCTGAGAATCAGCTTAACTTAGCTGAAGTTATTTTAGCTCCTGGCAGATTTTTCTGACAAGATACTTGCATTCCTTCCTGGAACTAAAGCTCCTGTCTTGCCAAATACAAAGGAAAACCAAGGACTTACGCCCATATATGAACTCACACCCAAGCCTGGTGTTCCAACTGAAGCCTTCTGAGCTGGTCTGAACTTTCAGAGCAGCTGATGACTAATTCAAACACTGCTAAAGGAACTTGTGAATTCCACTGATTATCAGCGCTCAGATTATAAATGTCCATGTGCACTTGGCCTAAGGAGCCTCCAGGCATAATCAGCAATGAACTGTGAAAACAACAGAGCCATAGACAATGCAGGGCTTCTCATCAACTATCCTAGCAAAGCACTTGGATACTTTTGCTACCAAGCCTGTAAAACAGTTGCCCTATTGCTACTGTCTGACAGAAACCAAGCAGATTGGATCTGTTTTCAATAAAAAACAGGAAGGATGACCAACTGTAATCATAATATGCGTCAAGTGTATGTGGAAGTACATAGGCATAGAGGAAAAAGAAATACAGCTATTTCCAGAGAGAAATACCCAATTTATGCCTGCAGTGTTAGTAAATACTATTCACGCAGTTGTAAATTGTCCCCAGTTGTGTTCTTTTTTCAAGAAGCAGGCGAGGTGACCTGCTGTAAGACCTGCTGGGAGGTGATGCCAATGCTCTTCATACAAACCTACACTCCATTAACCACAGGATGTAAAGGCAAAAAGAAAACAAGGCCTGAGCTCCCTTCCCAGAGCACTGTTTGCATATCAATAAGCTATCAAAGAATATTTTGCAGCACAGCTACTTTCTGTGTAGCTCCGTACTGCTTCTACCCCAACCACCAACAGTGGAAAATTTCTTAATGCAGGCAGAAGACCCTGCTCCCATAGCCTCTCTTCAGAGCCCTTCCCTAGTTACAGTTTCTTATTTGTTCTCCCCAACCTGTAGTTCCATAAATGGCTTCATTGTTCCAGAGACACGGCTGAAGCTTCATTAGCCAGCATGAGAGGCTACAGGAGAAGAGAGAACGCAAGAAAGAGCTTTTGATGAAAAGCACCTACCTGGGATAATAATGAGATTTGCCAAGAGGGAAACTGGGAAGATGTAATCAGTAATTGCTCAAATCGGAATATAATGGTTTCCTTCCGTGTTCATAAGTGAAAGGGCATTCTTACGGCAAAACTAGGATGGAAAGACACTCAATTAGCAGCCTTGCAAGAGAGAAGTTCAACAGCGTGGCTTCTGAGAGTGAGGATTCGTTTTTCACAACCCCAGCCCTGGTGCAGTGATACCACCACAACTTTAAGCACAGACCCAGTCTTGAAAGAGGCCATCTCCACTCTAAATGATTTACTCTACAAATAGATGGAGCCAAATGAGGAGTAGTATTACCTTTATTTCCAATGTAGGAATTGCAGGCAAGAATAAAAACAATTTGCTAGCCAGCCTGGATGAGTGCCAAAAAGGGGAAAGCTTTTATTTTCATTGCTGTAGTCCAGGACGCGTGGCTCTTGCTTATTACTGGGTATTTGCAAACCACAGTTTTACTCCCTAATTTACAAGCCACTCACACAGACTGAGTATAAAAGACAACCAATATTTAATCCAATTACCAAAGATTATAGGCAGTGCTAAGCGTGCACATTTGTGAGGGAAGAACAGGACTATTATTTTTCCATTTGTAAAATTCTACAGCCCTATACAATGTAAAATGTGACTCAGATGCACCAAGCAGGACTTCTTGGTGTGTTCTACAAGCTTTTCTTATACAATAGAAACCTGTTAATAATTCCATGGCCCCCCACCATAACATGCAATGATTGTATATCAGGGATGGCAAGGACAGAGCATGAGAGGAGGAGTGATGGCGCATAGGGCACAAACACCACAAGTATCCATCCTGTGCACCTCAATGTAAAGCTCATGACAACAGTGGAATTTTTACAGGCAGGCTGGGCCCACAACATGTCATCGGTCCTTTTAGGCATAAAAAAGCAGCTGTGATGTGGTATGGACTCTTGAATTCTTTTATCACCATGTTTAACAGCACAATTAACACTAAGGAAACCTGCCTGCCCTGCAGCTGATCATCTCATTCAAGACTTCTCAGCACTCACAAACAACAAGCTCTCTTCTAGAAGGGCAACAACAGTTCTGGCAAACACTTTAGCTGTTAAGTAACAGCTCACACACAGCTTCAGTCATTAGAAGCTGTTTATTGAACAACAAACAATGACAGGAGTTGCACAGAGAATTCCTTGAATGTTAAGCTGCACACAGACCCTGCAGTGTTCCTGAGCTGATGATAGATTCACAAAGCAGAGCTATTACCCTCTGTTGTGAAAATAATTTACTCCCTAAAAAGCACAAATTCAATACACCATTGCAGCTAAAACACTGCTTAATATCTGATACAGCTTGCATTCAAAATATATGTGGATACAATGATACGTAAAATACTGGCACGCAGCCTAAGTTAAGCACTCTCATGACTTGGAATTAAGCTGTTATTCCAGAGCTTTCATGAAAGTAACAAGTGGGAAAATTCTTTGTTGATGCTGCTAATACTTCTAATCTATACCAGGGTTGCAAACTACTCTATAGAACCATACGCACAGAAGAACACTGATGCTTATTCCAGAGTAAGGCAAAGACTGAGGTTGAACATACAAGGACAGAGCAGAAAGGCAGATCAGAACTCAGCAGAGGATCAAAATGCCCACCATACCCTTTCTGAGGTTCTCATTGGGAAGAAGTCATGTGGACAGAAGCGTGCAGAACAATTCATTAAGAGCTGAAATCCCTCAGAAATTCCCATTGGAAATCCCACATGTTCCCAAGCTGTTTCAAAATGACCATCTCAAAAATGGTTTCTGGTAACACAGTTCACTCAGTAATTTGCCTGGAACAAACAAGAAAAACAATCCTCTTTCATTCATTCCTTGGGAGCTAGCCCCAGTTCAGTGATCGAAAGACTAAGAACAGGAAAATCAGCTATTTAAGGTCTTCACATCAAGTCACTTGAATAACTGTTCTCATCTCAGCAATTAATTCACCTAGCACTCACTTAATAGAGGGCCATTCAATGGCAATTTCTGATCAATACTGATCACTCATAAATGTGGCATGAGAAGACATCAAGGCAGCAAGTAATGCAACAGAACTGCCTCCCCCACACCAAAGCGGGCTGAAACACGGGCATCACGAGCCTAAATGCAAGCTACACGATGGCCAAGGAGGTATTTGTTCTGACAGGACCCACCAAACTGCACCAGAAAAATGGATACATTAATCATCAGGGAGAAGAGCAAGCACAGAGCACTGAACGAGTTATTCTTCATTCCATTACATCTGTGACGCTCGTCAATTATTTTTTCCATTAATATATAAAAACTGGGGCTGTATTAAGGTGAAAGCAGGCAGAGCTCCATTTTTAGCTTCAATATTCACTAAAAGCAAATTTCAACTTTTGCTGGTGAAGTAACCTAGCAGTTACGTGTAATATTGGTTTTGTTCCAGACTAAACACATTAAGAAATTAACTCCTGTAGCACTAACTCCATTTAGTCTTAATACAGAATTGTAGAACTGTTCCACGCTAACGAGTTTCACGAGCCATTTGAATGTATTTAGTGAGCATTACAACGAGTCGCTACCTTTGGAACACGTAATGATAATGACATGAATGAACAGTACCAGTTAATGAACTGTACGTGACGATGTGGCAACTCCTGTTTTGCATGTGGGAAACAGCCTGAAAGCCCACAGATGTGAAGCAGGGCACAGACAAATATTTTCTAAAACAATCCAGTAAAAACGCCAATTTCAGGCAGTGCCCTTCTAGAGGTTATTTTTCGCAGGTGATAAATGTGTGTCCTGTCTGGACAAAGCAAACTAGCTGCCCAAACTCATCTCCCTCATTCCTAACAGCAGAAAACAGCAGGAAATGAATAGCTACCCAACAGTATGATTGCATGAATAAGATAATCAAAATATGGCTAGCCCATCTGTACCATCACAGATATCATCTTGACAATCAGCACATAAGCAATTACACTGCCTCATACAAATATTTTTCTTCATAAGCATTTTCCATTTGCAGTGGAAGATTAATTTATCTAGATGGGGACAGTTAATAACCAACTCCTACCACTGGTTGATGAGCGTGCACACAAAGGACGCACTGGGTGGGAATTCACACATCCTTGGGAGAACAGCCACGTTCCTTCCTCAATGGAAATTAAGCAGTGAGGAAGCGAGCGTCAAGATTCAAACAAAAAAAGACACATTGTTGTGACTGAGTTTTTCCATGTGGTGGTAAAATCCAGAGAAACCCTTCCTAAGATATCAACGGTGAGCACCCAGCGTGCACTTCTCTGCTTACAGAGAGAAAGAGGATTTGAACAACAGAAGATAATTTGTTCTGCGATTGGTGTTCAGTCTCACTTTGTAACCAGCATTAATATATCTGGATCTAAGTGCATTACTCATTTTAAAAGGTGATTCAGGCCTTATAGAACATTTTCAGCATGTATGAATAAGTATAAAGCTTCTCATGTTTTGTGTGTCTTATTTTACCCAGTATCCAGGACATAAAATCTGAATGTGCTGCAATGCTTCATTTCAGTTAAAAAAACCCAACAGTCTGGACCAAGGTCACCAATGCATTATGCCAGAGTGACTCCAATTAAAATTAATGGCATGTTACCAGAAAAAAATGGATTGTAACAAAGTTACCCATTTCCTCTTACTGAAAATGAGCATGCAGAGATGAGCAAGTTTTTAAACCGTAATTATATGGTCCAGTAATATGACTGGCCTGGTGTCTTGGCCACATGAACATTTCTATCTTGGTGATGTAACAGCATAGCAAAAACCAGCCCAGCCAAGGAATGCTCACTCCAAGGATTCAAAGCAGTACTTCATATCAACAAGGACAGAGGAAAAACAACCAACCAAACAGCAACAAAAAAAACCTGCAAGAAATCAAACACTGCTAAGGCTGCCTTGGACAATTCTATTACAGCACAGAAAGAGGAGATGAAAAACTACTCTCAGTGGGAAAACGAAGGACAAACACAAGCTCAGCATTAAAAGCTTGATAAAAATCTCTGCCTTTTTCCTACCAGCTGTATGTCAGAAAAAAATGGGCACATCCCACATAATAACCCTCAGAACTGCCTAGAAAAAAATCAGGAGTGCAGCCTGAAGGTGAATTTGTTCTATTATCAAGGTTGCCAAATCATCCCTTATCATTACTGGCACACACACATAACCTGCCCCACGAACATGAATAACTTCAGTCCTTCCAAACCTTTATAGCACAAGAACAACCAATCCCTGTTTAAAAAGCTGGGGAAACTTAATGGAAGAAAGTTGGAAACTGCACTATGGAAGACAAAAGACAACAAAGCCGTGCTTTAAAGGCCAGGCACACTGCAATGCTGGGATCAAGTCAAGCAGAATCAGGAGCAGCTTTAATTTATACCACGTGCACAAAGATATCACACTTCCTTAGCAACGGAAGGGATCTAAATCCCCATTCAGGGAAGTGACAGGGCTGTGGGTGGATAGAAGTGCCAAGCAGAACACTCACCCACTCTCCCTACACGCATCACACAGTGGGTCCAGTAAAAGATACTATGAGGGCTGCTTCAAAAGTAATGCCTCCTATTTTATTGGGTTGTCCCACAGCCTCAGAGGTGGATGTTGGTGGTAGGGCAGTAGAGACTGAACCTTCCTGGCAATATTCTTTTTATCATAGAATGGCCTGGGTTGAAAAGAACCACAATGCTCATCCAGTTCCAGCCCCTGCTGTGTGCAGGTCGCCAACCAGCAGCCCAGGCTGCCCAGAGCCACATCCAGCCTGGCCTTGAATGCCTGCAGGGATGGGGCATCCACAACCTCCTTGGGCAACCTGTGCCAGTGCCTCACCACCCTGTGTGTGAAAAACTTCCTCCTAATATCCACCCTAAACCTCCCCTGTCTCAGTTTAAAACCATTCTCCCTTGTCCTATCACTATCCATTTCTCATCTGTTCCCACCAGTGGAGTTTCCTTTGTAAATACCTTATTTTCAGAAAAATCAGAGGTTACTCCTCATTTCTACACCTTGTAAGAAGTAGCTTGTACAGGAGACCATCATAATAGAGACCTTAATACTTTAGGAGCACTACTGAAAAAGGTGACCCAAACTATCAGCTCTGCATTGGGCACAGTCACACCCGTCCAGCATTACCTTGGAGACCTTTCACAGGAGGTTACTTCATCCAATATAGATTTATATAGTCTAAGAACAAAGAAACCAATTACACGATCCACAGGACGTGCTGTTGAGCTGCCCAGCAACCTGCTGTGCTGTTTGCACATCACTACACAAAATGTTCTCCAGTGAAAGCACTGAGATGGTGTGAGCACTAGAAGTCAGTGCGAGATCTCTAAGTGAAGGGTGTTCAAAATGGTCTTTGTCATTCTCAAAATTCTCAAGTACATTCAGACAGAACACTGAGAATCTGTAAGTACCAAACAGCTGCAAAGTCAAATGTTGCTGAAGAGCACAGAGGCCTAATAGTGCTGCACAAAACCAATCAAAACAACAGAACTGAATATTAACTTCTGCCTCATTCAGTCTGGTAAATCCTAGGGGATGAAGCAAGCATGAAACAAAACATGAGAGCCCCTATGGGATCTAATACTTACGGTTTTATTTTTCCTTGATCATACCTGGAACAATATCATTGTTTATTTCACATAGATTGCTTCCCACACCCAATGAGATGCAATTACTCAGAAGTGAATTTAGAAGAGGTAATTACCCATTTTACTTTTTTTTACTTAATAATTCAAGCACTGAAGTTACGTTTGCACTTTTTCAGAACAAAAACCTGCTGCTCTTAAAAAAGGGCACACCTTCACTTTCTCACACAGATGAAATTGGTTCGAATTCGTAATCATAATCACAGATCTCAACCCAACTGCAAAAGGTATGAGGGTACAAAGACTGAACAAAACTGCTCCTCTGCAGTCACAGGCAGCCAGAGGGGAAAAAAAAAGGTACGAAAGCCTATCTGCTAAGGATGCACCACCCAGAAGGACTGAAGTATTTGAGATGAAACCGAACAAAAAGTTCCAAGTGACAGAAGCAGAATTACCAGCTTTTCTGTAAAAAAAAAAAAACACTGTTCTAAACCAAAATTTCCCAATTCCTCAAGAAGAAAACTTACCATTTTTGTATACAGTGAGTTAAATAAAAAACTGTTTCCACCATAAAAGCAAAGCATTGCATTTATTTTATGACATCTAAGACACCTCAAAGGTGAATTGAAATTTTCCACCGGAAGCAGCCCAGACCAAACTCACAGGCTGTGTGCAATACATTCAAAATAAAGAAACAACAAAAAAACAACACATGCAAATGTTATCTAATCAAATCATGATTTTTCTTCCTTCCAGCAGTTTGTAGTAGCTCTGTTTCCTACCACTTGACTGGGCTCTGCCCCTGTGCTTGTTCCATCTTCACGTAAGTGTCATACAGCTCTCTCAAATGCACCAACAGTTCCTCTAGGTTGTCTCCTGTCAATGCTGACAATGCAATGACTCTGTCATTTATCTGTTCTTTAAGGAGTGGTAGATTAATCCTGGACTCAGCAAGGTCAATTTTATTCCCAATGACAACACAAGGCCTTGTAGACAATCCTTTTTTGTATTGTTCAAGTTCATATTTTAAGTCTTGCAGCTGAATCCATGGCTGAGACACAGAGAGATCCACCACGTATAAAAGAAAGCAGCATCGTTCAATATGCCTTAGGAAGGCCATCCCGAGGCCCCTGTTCTGATGAGCACCTCTTATTAGGCCAGGAATGTCAGCAACTACAGTGAGAGAAATGTCACAGTGAATCCAACACACTTAACAACAAGGACAACCAGTCTTTCCCAATCCACTGCAAGTGTTACATAATTACACCACAGCATATAAATACTAAGGATAACTAATGTTAAACCTGGCTGCTATTATCTTACACCCCTCAGATTTAAGTTATCCCAATGAAGACAGAATTCAGGTGGCTAGTTTGATATTAATGCAACGTATAAGTGAATGTGAAACGGGCTTTCAGCATTTTTGTTACATCAAGTTTGAAGTTCCGTAGAAATAATTCAACAGAATTATTAACTTCTACAGCATTCAAAGATGAAGCTGTGTGACACAAACAGCTATCAGGACGTGCTCAGTGCACTGCAACTTCTACCTGCTACTTGTTCATAGTCTTCATAGCGGACGATGCCGACGTGGGGGTTCAGAGTTGTGAACGGGTAGGCAGCCACTGCCGGCTTCGCGTTGGACAGCGCTCTCAAGAGTGACGACTTCCCAGCGTTGGGAAAGCCCACCTGGAGGACAAGCACCCATTAAAGCCACAGCTCAAGGTTCATTCCAATAACACTTAAATAAAAAACAAACAAACTTTTACAGATGCAGAAACATTCTCCCAATAGGGACAGAACATTAATTTTGCCCCTTGGTCTCCCCCCTTTTATTTATAGGTGACATTTCTCACAAAATAGATCAAACGTAGAAAGATCCCCATAATTTATTTTTCAGTGCAGTACTGAAGCACTTATTTTAATCTGAAAAAACATTACGTCTCTTTGTTCTGCTCTTCTCATTTCATCTGTGCTCTAATTTTATCTCCACATTGTACTGCTCATCTGCAGGTTCTGCAGACAATGCCTGCTGTACACATCAGTGAGCATTACTCATTCATGAATTTTGGATACTGCTTTTCTATAGATACAGTTAATTTTAGCGAAAGCAGGATGAAGCAGCAAGAGCCTGACAGCTCTGCAAATCACTTCGGACATCCTCCTACCAAATAACAGCAAGAAAGCATCAAATTGCATCTCAAAACAAGCAAGCCAAAAGACCAATAAAAATGTTATCAGACATTATTTCTTCAGTCAGTCAAACGTCATCCTGCAACATGGAAGGTGAAGAACCATAGCAACACTCACCAATCCTGCATGAGCCGTTGTCTTGAGTTCCAGATGGAGGACCCTCTCCTGACCTGGCTCTCCTGGAGTAAAAAATGTTGGAGCTCGCTTTTCGTTGGACAGAAAAAAGCGATTACCTTTTCCTCCAGCTCCTCCATAAGCTGCAACATACTCTTCACCATGTTGAGTGAGGTCAGCCACAACTACTCCGTCCTCCTTTACCAACGTACCTACAGGCACCTTAAGACAAAGAGAGATTAACTTCAGTGTAGCACCTCCAACAAAATGTTCTCTAGGCATATCATCCCACGAAGCGAAAGGAAGTCAGGGCTGTATTTTGGTCAGATGTACCTTCCAAATAAGTCTAATTTTGATGAATAATGAAAAGAATTTTGATCTGCCTGTGTGCCAACTAGTTCCTGCAGGGCAAAGCTCACTGTAAAAGCGTATGAGATATGTTCTTTTCATGAGTTCATCAACCTTGAAAATGAGCAATGTAAGTAAAGCTAACATAGCAACCAGAACCTTAACTTACTTTAACATAAACGCATGCTCCATTGGCTCCGTAACAGTTTTTGCTTCCTCCTCTCTCTCCATGAATACCCTGATAGAAAGGGAGGACTGAAGAAAGTGATTTTGTTTGCTGGTCAGCTGTAAAGCAAAACACGTGCATTTTAAACACACTGTTCTAGCAGAACATGCAAAGTAGAACTCTGTTTTGACTCTTCTTTCTGTTTCTGACTACATTGATACGTATCTGATTCACTGTCTCAACATAATGAATCAGGGAATATTAATATCAGTTTAAGTCGTGAAGCTTAACTGCCTTTACTTATCTGCTTAGGTTTGTTAATCATACATTTCATTAAGTGGTTCATTCCAAAATGTACACAACCACTACAAAATCCTCAGGAAAATGCTGTTGGCAGAGTAGCAGATTTTGCAGCAGAGTGGTACCAGAAGCAGCCTTACCTAGCTTAAGGGTAACATTTGTTGGGTTGTCTTTACGTAGCCAGGTGGAAGCCACTAGAACAGTTACAAAATACCACGATTTTTAACACACTTCCTAGGAGACTCTTCTAAGGCTGTCAGTGTCACTTATACCCTTCTTACCGCAGCTCAGAACAAAATACAGAAGCAAAGACAGCTTAGAGAGAAACAACCTCTTCCTTGTGGAAACAAAAAACCAAACCAAGCAACAGATGTAAGTTGATAAGACAACAGGAAGTAAAGCAGATTTGTTGAGTTTTACCTTTTAAAATGACATGCCCTCCATCACCTCCATTTCCACCATCAGGACCTCCAAATATTTTTCTAGGCTCGCTATAAAAAGATTGACCTCCTCCTCCTCCTTGTCCCCCAACCACACGCACTCTCCGGTGATCCACAAAATAGCGGGTCTGCAAAGATGATGAGATTTGTTGCCTTTAAGTACAGTTTATCACAGACACCATTCAACAAGCTAACTGCCCTACAGAACTTAATAACGTGCAGATGTGCTTCTTTTGTCATTATGAGCTCCTCTAAACTGCTGTAATTCACAGAAAAATTAAATACAGACTACAAAGTGCATCTTTGAAGAAAAAAAGAATCTAATTATCAGTATTTTTAAGAGTTTCTTTAAAACACAGAAAGTACGCTGATACAACCTAATGAAGCAGATGTGCAAGCTAAAAAGAGCACACAACAGAGAAAGTATCTTTCCAATATGATTATGTACTGCTGACACAGGTAGCATAAGAGAGCTACTGCACTGCCAACCAGAATCAGTCTGTCATTGTGCTCTTATTCATGTGAATAAAATGGAAAGAAGACAAACAGATAAGCTTCTAAAAATTGAACTAAAATCTATAGAGGACATAGTGTGTTGTGTGGAAGGATGTTCGCACACTGACTCATTGCTTTCTCCACCTGGCGATGAAAGCAATACAAATTTCAACCTATTAACAATTAAGAAAATTAAGGAGAGTGATAAAAAAGTAGAATAAGTGAAGTTACTTTTAATACCTGTCACAAGCAGTTGCTCAAGGGGTAAAGGTGCAGAGAATTCCAGATTTTGGCCCCATTTCTGACACGACTTTATCATCTGGCTTCTGGCTGTGCTGTGCTTTGGCTTTCCTGCCAGCAACAGCAAGCTGAAGGCAGCTATCTGTGGGAAGTGCCACAAACCCGCACTGTAAATGTGGGAGAAACGAGAGCTGTGCCCGTGCAGGTGGCCGGAACTGTTCAGTCAGCGTGAATACAGCGTGCAACTCGGCTGCGCTAACGCATGAATTCTGTCAGTTACTACGGGGCTTTATACTAGGAATCATTTAAATTAAACTGCCCACGTAGTAGTGGGATAAGATAAGCGTTACGATCTGAAGGCAAGCGAGCGCATAAATGGAACTCGCGCACAACGAGAGCTCCGTTCGGGGCAGCGCTGCGACAAACCGTCACTACAGATCTAGCACCACCACACGGCGACACGGGGAACTCGTTTTAAACTGAACCGTATCGGTACTAGCAGAGAAGAAATTCCATCCAGACACGAAGAGAAGCTCCTGCGCGGCTTCTCCAACACGAAAGGCAGGCTGTAACACGCCGTGACACACAGCGACGGCCGTGCGGAGGGCAGGGCAAGGAGCGGAGCAGCGCGGTGCGCAACGCAAGCACTCACCAATTTCTTTTCCGAAATGACTCTTTTTTGCCTCAGCCGCCTGTTCTTTGAGCACGCCGCGCAACTCGTGGAGAAAGCCGGCTCTCGGCCGGGCGCGGATCTCCATACCGACAGCACCCGCAGCGCCAACGCGCAGCGGAACAGCATGGCACCGCCGCGCCGGCTCCGCCCCGCGGCACCCACAGCGCAGCCGCCCGCCCCGCCCTGCGCTGTGCGCATGCGTAGCGCAGCGCCGCCGGCCGTTGGGAAAGCGCGGGAAGAGGAGGGCGCGCGTCCCGTCAGTGCGCTGTGAGGGGGATCCCCTCAGTCTGCGCCGTAAGAAAAGCACCACCAACTTCGCTTTCAGATAACGTTTAACCTAAACAACTTCCAAGCATTCTGTATTACAAAACAGAAAATGGTTACAGTTAATGAAAGAAGTCAAAATGCTGGCATCACGTCGTTTCCACATCGATACATAAAAATGGACAACACATTAAATAAACATTTTTGTTATTAACAGTTAGAAATATTAACACCAAAATCATGTATAAATTAGGAAATAAATGTACAAACTATTTCCAAAGTGCTCTTTCAAATACATTATATACACAACATTCAAGAAGTTCTTAATGTAAGACATTTCAGGGTGGTGGGATGTTGCTGCTTCGTTCCAAGTGTTGTTTGTATTCTCTCCAAAGGATTTCAGCACTTTCAAAAGCCATGGGGAAGGCTGGCCGAGAGCAATGTTGCACTCTGCCTACCTGTGATATTAACATAGCGTAAAGAAAACAAACCTACTTCCTTTCCTTTCCTTGATATTTGAGAGTACTTACTTGTATGAAAACACCAGCAGGAAAGATGAATGAAATGAGGACGGGCTGAAAACGCCTTGTTTTATCAGTAATGAAAGCAGTAATGTTGCAAGGGCAGTGCTTGGACAACATCCCATAGCAAACTGTCCACTTACAGACTTTTCTCTACAGGAATAGATGTACTGAAGGGAGAGATCTTCTGTTTTACCGTGGTCTTGGTTTTTCAAAACACAAAGTGCTCGAACTCAAAATCCTGCAAGCATACCAGTTTCAACAAACAGAAATCCTACAGCAAAAGGTAAATTTACAGCATAAACGTCCAGTTAATCTCCTATTAAAAACTGCTCATTGCTTATAACCACCCTACTCTCACCACAGAGAAATTTGAACGTGTAATTTCATTTGTCAGTTACAGAAGCACTTCATAAGGGCTTCATTCAACACTCTACAGGGACATGGAAGTAACTCCAGATGGTCATACTGGCTTTAACACACCTCTAGTTCATATTTCTAGATTCTCCCTCTATCGGTATTCTGTACTCAGAATATTGTTCCACAATCAAAGCTGAATTTGGTTGCTTTTCTGCCACCAATAAATAAATAAATAAATAAAAATCTCTATTTCTGAACTATTTCTGTTAAGCTAAAGAGAAAAAATGCTGTCAAGAAGCATAAATACAGTCAACAACAACAATAAAAAAAAAGACAGTATTTATGCTTATAATTCTTGCTGGAAAACTTCAGTAAGGGCTATGGGAGAATCAGAAATAAAGGATGCCAGCCACCTGCCTGTGAAATTTGGCATGAAAATGTATGTGCAAGTTATAACATTTGGAGTAGCATATTCAAGACTGAAAGGTTGCCAGATGTTTTCTCAGCACCGCATGTAGCAATACTGACATCCAGGAGGATGACACTGCAGATCTCTGAACTTTCTTCTGTTTTTCTTTCCATGACAGAAATACCTTCGTTTACATGGATATATAAAAGGTGCCACTAGTGATTAATATTTCCTTGAATATAGGTTTTGATCATCTTTCTGTTCCTTTTACAACAGAAATAATAGACCTACGCAGATCATTGAATGATAAGACCTGGGTAGTTTGCCCAGTAGGTACTGCAGAGATTGCAGTCAATTTTATTTTTATAGCATGGAGCTGTCTTCACATAAGGAATGAAACCTTTCCCTTATGCTTAAGAAGTGAAGAGCCATGGATTTCAGAGGCTGGCAGGTAACCTGCAATACATTTAGTTTTTAAAAAGTTGATAACTTACCATAGGACACTTTCCTGGACTGAGATATGACTGAATGGCTTCGTATTTAGTTAGAGTGCAGAATAACCTGGCATTTTGTCAGAACGGGGCACAACCGTGATCAAATGATCCTAAAGCTATTTAGAAACATCAAGAATGGGGGGAAAATTAAAAACTTCTGCATTGTATCAACATACAGTACTATACACAGCACCAAATATCAAACCATTAAAGCATTGTCTTGTTACCAGTAGTGCACTGCTTCATATCCAGCATGAAATGAACACTGTTCACATACAGACGCTGCTTTGTGCTAAGGGGTAACCAACATATTACAATTAATCAAAACTGCCGGCACATCCAGTTCAAAAGATGGAAATACTATTGAAATGAATCTGACACAGGATCATATTCCTTTATTGCTGGTAATTTCCATATTGTCCCTGGGGGGGGGAAAAAAAAAAAAAGAGAGAAATATAAATGTTGGAGAATAATATATCAGGGATTCATAAACAGAGTTAATTTTCTGCTGGTTTATAAATTCTGCACCAAAATACCAGATAGATTTATGTGCAGAGCTAGCAGCTAAATCTGCTTTTTTATAGCAGAAATTAAGACAATTTACCTGCTCGTAGCCATAAGGCCTCTGCTGCTGAGCGGATGGTCCTGTCTGAGAAGCTCTGTAACTCCCATATTGCTGCCCCTGTCCCTGTTGGTAGCTGGAATACTGTGAAGATGCTCCTTGTGCAGGACCTGAGGAGACAGAGACAGTTATTAATAGGATTTAATTAATAGTCCATTTGCTACAGGGAGTTCTTATGGTTAGCAAAATGTAAAGCGTGAGGGTAATAAAGGTTAGCGGGTACATACTGCAAGGCAGTCCCTTGCCTTGAAACCAGTATTTAGAATAGCCTTGTTTTCTCCAGCCCGTTTTTTGTACTGATTAACCTGAAATGGTTTCTTTCTTCCAGAGACCACGGGTGCCTGCAACTGACCAGTGAACAGTTCAAACCTGGTTTGATGACAGTGAGGAGCCTTGCTCCGGCAACCAGAAAGGTTCCACAGCCCTGTGACAGCGTTAGCTGTATCTCCAAATCACTTCCACTTTTTTTCTTTTCACCTTTTTTCCTCACCAAGGATTAAAACCTTTGCACGATGTTGCAAAGCGGTTCTCTGGATTGTTGATGTCAGTTTGGATTGTCTGAATTGTTTTTATGTCAGCTGCAAAACTATTGGATGTGTAGGAGGCATGAGAATCCAGGCAGTGACCTTCTACCAACACCTCCCAGTCAACATGAGGCACGAGTACTTTATAACTTTCTCAAGTTATCAAGAAAGAAAGCAATGGGATGCTAACATAGCAGTTTGGAGTTGCTATATTAATGGATGTTACTGCCCAATCTCTTTTCATGCTATGCTGTTTGGCTAGTTATAGTATGTGCATGGCCAAGGTTAATCAATAAAATAGTTTAGCATAGTTTAGGTGAGGAATGGAGGCATCAAGATTAAGTACTGCAAATACTTGACCAGTGGCAGCTTTACCATATCCTTGCTGCTGTCCTGGGTAACTTTGTTGATTCGGGTATTGCTGCTGGGAATATGTTTGCTGTTGTGCAGCTCCCTGTTGGTATCCTGCCTGCTGCTGGCTGTACTGAGAGTTTCCTAAAGTGGAAAAAAATGACACAGTGTGGTTATGCTTGTAGCAGACCTTCCTCTGTTCCATCTCTAGTAAGGAGCCTTGGGCTGGAGCTCACAGACAGGCACTCTTTCAGAAACAGACGTTTGCATTTCGCCAGTCATGATGAATTTATTTCTCTAGTGACTTTTAGTTCTTTTGAATGGGAGGGAGTTGTTTATTTATACACATCATTAAACCAGTGAATAAGCAACCTGCTCCCCAAAGGGTTTTTTTCTGCTAAAGTGTTTCAGAAGAAAAAGGCAGAACCATAAAGATAAGGGTGCCAGGGTACACAGCTGGTTTCTCAGAAAGCCCTCCCAGTGTATTTTGATCCAGATAACAATGTTTATTCGTTCATCCCAGAAAGACAACACATCCAGTTGTTACTGATTTTTGAAAACAACTACAATGCAGTATCCTAACAGTGAAATTCTATCTGGCTCAGCTACACCTGAGGATAATTTTTTTTTAATGAACATGAGACTATGCACAAGCTAGCAACAATCCCACAAGGCTGCACAGCGTGTACCTCACACACAGGTACTGACATGCTGCGTACACAGTCTGATAACGGTGTTGGTATAACCGTGCTGTAACACCTACATTTTGTCTTCTGGACACTTAAATAATAGCTAAGTAGCAGTTCAGTAACGTGTGCAGTGCAAGTCATGTTTTACATTTCCATAAGCATGCTGTCTCCTTAGTATTTTAGGGGGCTTTAGAGGGTTACAAAGATTCCTGATATTTTCCTACCTCCTTCATAATAGTGTTGTGTAGAGTCATCAAATGACCTGTCATAGCTCTGCTCAGTGTAGGATGACTGCTGATAGGCATAGTCACCATGTCCTGTAAGAAATTGCAAAGATTTATCAGATACATGCTTAATATAACTATATATATATGCTGGTGAATACATGCATTACAAAGTTGTTTAGGCATAAATATGGGGCTAAGAGAAAATAACCCAACCTAAGACAGGAGGTTGAGTATGCAGCAAGGAAGTTACACCTACAGATAAATCGCTAGCATACACTAATCCAAACTCGGCTTCATGCCCTTTATGAAGCAGTCTGATAGCAGTGTGCACTAATATGTATGTGTCTGTTTGCTGCTTCCACGCAGAGGGATTAGAATGTTCTAACACTCGAAGTGGAAACAAATCCCAGTGTGTTTGCCATGACTTCGGATGTGGCAGTCATGCTGGCCTACTATATCAGCACTACAGCGACAACAGTACAGAGGAATTACCATCTGGATAATATTGCTGATTCATAGGTTCTGATGAGCCTTGTCCATGACTGTACTGCTCACTGTAGTATTCCTCCTGACCCATGTACTGCTGTGAGGAACCTGCAAGCAAAGATGAGAGAGCACACTGAGCCCATGGACAACTGAGTGATGTTGGTTCTTATCTTCTTTCTTTTTTTTTTTTAAGAGAACAGCATTAACATCTTGATAAGTAAACAGGCTATGTATGTTGAGAGCAGTTTCAAAGATGTTTTGCTCACTGGAAAAAGGAAACAACTTTGTACTTTTAGAAACAAAGCTAGTTGAAATTGAAATTATGCAACCGTCAGTAATAGAAGTCCTAAAACCACTCTCTTGTATGGCAATACCAAAAGTAATGGCAACTTTTCATCTACTAATCTGAGATATTAGGAAGCACAGGAATGTATTCCATGCTCATGTACATAGAGAGTTAAATATATTTCAATTACTGTATTAATTTGTTTCTTAGCAAAATTCAGTTTATATTAGAATCAGTCTAGCAGCTTTGTTACCTCTTAGAACTTTTTCCAGAGAGGTGTTAGAGCATGGTGGTATTCTTCTGGTGTTTTCCTTGCTTTGGCCTAATTTTTCCTATTAATTGCTGGCACATTCTATCTTGTTTGCAGAAATGAGTTCCTTGTTAATTGTGCCATTTTACGGCTGATCCAATACCATTCAAAAGAAATGAAAAGGTTTCCAGTTACTTCAGTGAGCTGTATATCAAATTGTTCATCTTTTCTTTTCACGGTTTCTTTTAGACAGAATTATTTCTAAACACCTGAAATAGTTAAATAAACTTGAAAAGAGATTAAAGTTCTTCTGATTGTCACGGTACTTCCAGCATTTCAGATTTCCTTTCTTTCCAGATGGGATTCCTAATGCATAAAAGTGACTTGGAAATCTTGTTCTGCCTACCCCGCAGGTGATCTCATGGAGCTGCTGCTGCCACCAGCAGTGAGCTAGGCATACATCTCACCTTGCTGGGAAGCTCTGTAGGGGCCCATCGGTCGCTGACCCATCATGCTGTTGCCCTGGTTGCTCTGGCTCATCATGGCAATGGAGGACTGCCCCTGGTAATGCTGGCTTCCTCCTTGTGCCGAGTTGTAATGCGACGTTGCTGCTTGCTGGTGCATCATGGAGACTACAATGTACATGGAAAATCTGTTTTGTAAAGGGATGTGATGGTTCTCTCCCTAGTCTCTTTGGAAGCAAGTTAAAACGTTCAACTACATTACATCCTGATCATTCTATGAATTTTCCACAGGGGGAGATGTTTTCCTACTCTGTGCATTGAGCTCTTTTCAGTGAATCCAACAAGGATGCTATTACTTGTCAGTTCTTGCCATTTGTTTCAGTCACAAATTTGACAGCACATCTAACTTTGAGTACTGCTAGTTGATTTGAAAAGAATGCATCGTTACTGGAGTAGGATTAAAGAAATAAGAACTGATATTTGTTCCCAGTTCTTTCTGACTCATTCATTGCCGTATTTGTTCTCTAATCAATTATTTTTTTCTAACCCATCTCATTATATATCCAATGATTATACATATTAATAAACTGACACTGTAGGATTGATTTGCCCCCTGTATTTCTGAGAGAACTAACATTGGACAACCCATTCAATACTCAGCAGCACTTGTTTTAACTGGTCAAGAGACAAATTCGGAGCTGTCTGCTAGTCTCTATGCCCTCCAAGCAGTGTTAAGTATCACTATAAAATCATAACAACGTGGCAGTAATGTATAAATGATAAACGTGCAATACTCTGCTGGCAGGCTCCTTCAGATAGGATAAAGGTGCCTTTCCAATCCCTCCCACAGCTGTGAGATTTGCTGCCAGGCCCTAGCAGGGAGTGCTGCCACTCTTTGAACTGTTTTCCATCACTTGTTGTTAACCGTGGCAAGTCAACGTCAGTTAAAACAGGTCTGAAACTGTTCTGTCTCATTCAGAGACATCCTAAAGCTTTTCTTCTTGCATGTTTGTCCCTGTGTACATAGAATATTTACAGAACACATTCATGTTGGTAAACCTCTGAGGTCACTGAAATGTCGAGCTGGCCCAGAAGGAGGAAGAGGGAGTTTACCTGGGTTAGACTGCATGTTGATGTTTGTTCGAGAGACGTAATTGCCTATCGAGCCCTGGCCTTGCATTGGCACATTCTGAGATGCAGGCACTGTATGGCTGTAACCAGGCCCAGTTCCGTGACTGCTGACACTCATACTCAGAGAGGTTGTGGGCATTGTGTTCTGGCCTGACTGCTGCATAGGCACGTGGTTTGGACCTAGAAGAATTAAAGAGAGCAACAAGAAAATCTGTGCCATTATCAGCAACGTACAGAGAGCATTAAAGCCCTCACAGCCTTTCTGAAATACGGTAAGGCAAAACAAAACAGAACAATCCTCATTATTAAAATCCTCTGTTACTGACAGACAGAACTGCTTCCTACAAAGTTACAGCAGTGCTCCTCCTCCTGCCTGCCAAATCTAGCTGTACAGAATTGCAGGGGAAAATCAGCAGCTGTGGCCTATAACCAGTTCCTCACGGGCTTCCACAGATCTTGCAGGCAGTGAAATTCACAAATGCCAGCAGTGTCAGATACGTTAGAAAATACACAGACTCTGGAAACATCCCGGCCTTCTGAAATTCTTTCCTTCCTCCTGCCTGCTGTTAACCCCATTCACACAGATGGTGACAATAGGAAGGCACAATGGTGGCTGATAAACTCTGCACACTGCTGCATTCATTCATTCATTCATTTCCCCTCCGACCAACTGCACTTTGTGACTCAGGCTTAAGAAGCACCAGGGGGCCTCCCCTCAGAGGACCAAGAGGACAAGCTTGTCTTTCCCTTTATGAAAGTCTGATTGAAACAACCTCAGACTTTCTGAAGACATATTGAGCAAGTGGCCATCGTAACACTGCTTACAGTACCTGTCCAGTATCACAGTCCATAACTACTGGGCTGCTCCAACTGTACCCTTGCACTGTGAGATGTGAGTAGCATTCTGCTTACCTGGCAGTGTGCTGCTTTGTTTTGTTTTGTTTTGTTTTAATTCTGTTGTTGTCGGATAACAAAAATTAGGGAAAATCTGGTCCTGATTTTTGTTATTAGTTGTTGCAAATAGTTTTATGAGTGAGTTTTGGAAAGTTGTTTTCACTGTGCATTGATACTGTAGAAATTATGATAGCATGTATTGTTGCCTATCTAAATTCAGCTGTGTATTGCTGTCTATCAAATTAATTTAAATAGAATGGAAGACAAGCAGGATCCCTAGAAGAGACAAAATTATATTGCAATGTTTAGATAATGATATTTCAATCTGGTTATTAAGCGTATCTACAGCCTCTGAAAAAATGTTTAATTCTTGTACTGCAAACCTCATTAACGACTCCTAATGATATTTCTAGTCATCAAAAACAGAAGATTTGCTGTTGATCATTATATTTTCCTCTCACGGAGAGAAGCAAGCAGCATTTCTAATAGCAAACAAACAGAGCTGTTTCTACTGAAATCTGCAGAACCAGAGACACACAAACTGCTACAGAGGTCCAGCTCTGTGCTTTGTGAGAGTTCTGTGTATCTTCTAAAGCTGATACTCGTTTTTGTGCTACACAAAACATGAGGTGTTTGAATGGCATCTGCAGGCACTGAATGAGAGAGACTGGGCTCAGTAAGGCTCACAGTAAATCTTGCCCTGTTAGCATGGGAAAACATGAGACTCTGGGCTTTCTTTAAAGTCCCTCCCCCCCAAAAAAAAAAAAAGTTTGGCTAATTCATGGTTGTAAAGGAAAATACGACAGCATGACCCAAAGTGTTTAAATAAAAATACTAGAACAATAAGGCAAATACAAAGCACTGAATCTCTTTCATACTTTTGTGAATCTAAGGGAGCTGAGTTTTGTTTGAAAGGCCTCATTCATGATTTCTGAACAGCGAGGATTCCCAGTTGGACCCCATTCTGTCAGGAGGCAGCTGAGCTTCCCTTGGCTGATGTCTGAATCTACAAGTTCTGCCTGCAGGGCCACGGCATGAAGAATCACCAACTTGTGGCTGTTGGATTATTTGACATTTCAGTGGGTTGGTTTTTAACCTGTCCCTACAGGCGGAATTATCATCAGTTACCATTAGTTATTGACCCAGCAGCCACTGCTGGTAATTATTGTATATTTAGGTACTACCTAGTGACTGTCCTGCAGAGATGATTCCTGTAAAGACCAGTGTGAGGACAATAAAGGATAAAATGTACTAGTTTGAGGTCTCCTTCCCTGTCCTTTCCTCTTTAACAACGCTGTACCTGTTCAGTACAGATTTTCATCTCCTTCAGATGAAAAATTTTCACAAGAACTGGAGCCCATACATTCATCACTGCTTGTGCATCCTTATGCCTAACTTGCAAAAAAACACTGTCCAATAATCACTGGCTGATGTTAAATAATTTCTCAGTCTCAAAGCCTATCTGTACATGAGGGTCGGGTGCCGGATAGCTTAAGGTGCCAACTCGATTCTGGCTGGCACAGAGACAGCAGCAGGAGGGGCTGGCACCCAGGTGGGTGCCCCCAGGCCTGGGGTGGGAGGCTTCCATTCTTGCAGAGCAGCAGCACATGCCATCACTGCTGCTGTTACCTGGGCTACTCACAGCACACCAGGAGAGGCAGGCTAGTGCATTCTCACACCTTCCTTTTGAAGAGCAGCTCTGTCTTGAGACCAGCCCCCAGTGGAGCGATACTTTAACAGCCTGGCACCACGCAGGTGCAGAGCACTGGACAAAGAGTAAGCTGCCCCCAGAGCCCCAGCTCGGGCTGTTAGCACTGGGATGGGGGCACACGAGGTGAGCGTGCACCAGCACTGCCTCCCAGCTCTGTTCTGCAAGTGATGGCACCCAGCAGGACTGCCTCTTAATGAGCATTACATTGCTGTAAAGAACTGGGGAGCAAAGGAAAATACAAAAAAACAGCAGCAGTAACAGTGAAAATGCAGATTGTGAGTAAAAAAAGCAAACAAACAATGTTCAGACTGATTCAGTGTAACACTTAGACTAGTCAATAAATCTTTCGGAAAGGTGGCACGGATAGATTTCTCTCTACAGCTGCAAGTGTACAAAAGTAGGTACCTCCTCCATCTGATCAAGAGGTCCTACCAGCCTGACCACTAATAGATTTCCAAAAACTCAGAAGTAATTTCACTGCCTGCATCTGCTCCTGAGTTCCCCTGCCAAGGTCTGTGATTTTACAGTCAGATCCTTCTATTTATAGACATTGTTTTTCTCTCTCTCTCACTTTGGGAAAGACCCACATAAACAAGAGCTGACTAAATAACCGTGAGGAACAAAATGAATACATGGATTATTAATGCTATAGAGTATTAATACAAAGTAAACAACAGCAGCAAAAATCTCAGTTAGCTTCTTTTTAGTTGCAAGAACCAAAGAAACAAATAGATAAATGTGTATATTTGTCTTATCCATATAAAATGTCTGTGCAGACTCTTTGGCTGCATGCTACAATCCCTGAAAGCTTCTGTGGAGGACAAAGGCTGAGGTAACACCATTTTGTTCCCCCAAAGAAATCTATCTAGAGGAGCTTTGCAATCTAAAGGCTTGGTTGTGCAGTTAGTCATGCAAGCGATCCCATTTCACCCTGGCCAGCCCCACCATCTTCAAGAGAAAAATACTGCAATCTATCATTTTTCTAACTAGAGACTTGGAGGCATCTTGGTGATTCTCATTAGACATTTTCAAAACTGTTTTCAATTTCTCCCATAGAATTACTAAGCAGACTGGAGGCCTCGCAGAACCCAACTTCATTACAGACTGTAGCCATTTTGTGATGATTTCAACAGTCCCAGAAATCCCCATCTGCCTGAAAGGTGAGTGAGGAGAGGTCTTTTACAGCTCTGTACGTATTTTCTGCATTAATGATTTTGTTGCCAAGCAACAGCAAGCAGCACAAAGGGGACCAAGGCTCACCATTGCTAATCTGACTCTGCATGAGGGAGGAAGGAGGAAGGCCCGTCCCGATTGCATCACTGAGATTGCTCTGTGAATGAAGAGACTGGTTGGATGCACTCTGAGTCATTCCTCCTGGGCCCAAGTTTATGTTTTGCGTTGGTGGCTGCAAACAACAAGGAGGAGAAGCAAATTTTTTGTTAGGTTTTATTAGGTTTTATTTAGAAAAATAATCACCCTCAAATTAGACCAAGCATGACTAAAAACTGCCTCAAGTAAGTAAGTGCTTCCCTTACTTTCTGAGCAAACCTTTTTTCATGTGACTAGGATGTGTGAGTGACATTCAGCACGACACGGGGGAGCCAGCAGGCAGCACAGCAAAGGTCTCCAAGCTGTGCTTAGAACAGAGGCTGGCTTCTGTGCCCATTCCTTTGTACTCAGATAAATTTCATTTGGACTGGACTGAAAGTAACTGCTGTGGGGAAATGCCTTCACAAACACTACACAGCAGAGTGTTGACAAACTGACCTTTGCCAAGCATAAAGCTACTGTGTGCTTTGTGTTATGCTGGATACTTCTCAAATCAATCAGTTCAGCAATAACCCCATTTTTAAAAGCAAACCAAAGCCCAAATACTGAGATAAAATAGTGGCTTTTTTTTTTTCTTTTTCCCAAGTAAAGAATACAGTAAGAATAAGCCAAGAATAATGAATCTGGAACAAATGGGTCCTGTTCACATATGTAACACTGCATCATTCCCAGTATTTAGAAATTAGGCCACTGAGACAGATATTAACACAAATATCCAAAAGAATGTATCTTAAATGCAGTAAAAGTAGCTTTGCACTTGGTTGGTGGTCTGCACAACCACTTAGGGATAAAAAAGGTTCACTGACATCTATCAGTATCTGTATCAAAGCACATTTCCCTCTGGCATAGGAAATAAATGTGGTGGTAGCACTGGTACTTACAGCAGGAAGCAAGGACTGCATATTCTGGTTAGAATCTGCTATTGTTGCCAAGTAAACAAGGTTTCTGTGCAAGATTTGTTGGTATCTACAGAATAAGGAGCAAAGCTTATTTGGAAAGGTTTAACAACACAGAAAATTCTAGTTTATTAAATGACATCAGCCCACTTTACATCTGTCAAAGCAAACAGTTATCATACTGACCCACATCTGCGCTGCTGTGCTTTTTCACAGTGTGCTCAACACCCATTGTACCAGTGGGTAAACGCGGGGAAGCAGGAGGCAAAGCACACGCTTCTCTGCAAGCACTTGGAGCGCGCTGTGCAGCTGGGAGCTCAGGCTTTCTTTGAGAACTGACACTGGGTCAGCAGCTTTACCACAGATTCTTCCTCTGTCTAACCAGGGTCCCATTCGTAGTGAAATTCCAAAACCCAAAACCTGTTTGCCCTGCCAACAAGCTGAGAAGAACAAGATTTTTTCAAGAGTGCTTTAACTGGAGTGTTTACTCAATTCAGCACCACCTGAACCATTTCTGCTTCTTCACAGCTCTCCAGGAACGGGAAGAGTTCATAAGGAAGAACAGGAGGGCATCCAAAAGCAAACTACAGATGTACCACTGTGCAAAGAGTCAAACCTGGAGAGTTTGAGGAGAACGCAAGAGACAATATTTTTTAGCATGATTTTTTCTTCTGATAAGGGGAAAACGTGTGGGAAGTAGTAAAACTGGCAAATATGAAGCCAAGGTTGTGAAAGGAATACAAAAAGCGTGGAACTTGGTCATCTCCTCCCAAATGCACACAAGTCCCATGGTGTTGCCTTCTTTGCAGAAATGTGAGGTGATCCTTATTGCTCAAAATATTCAACAGCTTAATTTGCAAGCAGGAGGTGAATACGTTAGCATGGTTCTCCAGAATTAATAAATAATCTGTTAAAAATGTTCTAAATATTAAATTCTCAAATACTTTGGGGAAAAAAATAACACCCTCCATCCCAAGAACAATAAATAGTTTGTAATACAAGCAAATCTAACAGATCAGTCCAAGCATTTTCTCCCTGCTCAGTGGACAGCACTGCTCATGGTACAGCCCTTGAGAAAAAGTACTCCAAAAGCCCAGCCCAAAACTCATCATACTCACTGAGTACATTCTGCAGTTTTCCCCTTGCTCTGATAATCCATAATACACTGTATTAGGTGGTGATTTTCATCTAACATCTGCATAAAAGAAACACGATCAGAACATGTGAGAATCGTATGAAACACCCGAGTTTCTGCGACACTCCGCATTTGCTCTCCGTAGCCACAGATGGCGTTGTGGGCGCTTTGCTTTGGGATGCGAGCAGGTGCTACACGTGACGGCACGGTCCTTGACCCGCTGAGATGCCGAGGGCCCCCGAGTTCTGATCCCCACCCACAAGAAGATGCAGCTCACTGTCCTAAAATTGCTGTTTCTGAACATTTTAAAGCAGCGCCATCACTGCTGTGTGGCCAAAAGCTCTGACTTCCAGCACACCAGTTATTTTCTGGTGGTGTGCGGTACTGGAACGACTAAAGCTTTGAAAGACCATTGAGCTAATAAATAAAAACAAGCTGCTTTCATATTACAAATACGAATAACAACACTTTTGTTTTTCAGTGCCATTAGAATATTCAAACAATCTTGCTGTAGTGGGAATTTGTGAGGAGCCCAGCACGTGCCCCCTCTGACTGCTCTGTTTCTTACACTGAACTGGAACATCCATTCAGTCACTGTGCCTGCAAGTCCCCTGCTCAGCACCGTGCTTCGCAAACAGCAAATCACTGCCAGCAGCCCACCAACACTGACAAACAGTCCTGAAGTCACACGGCAGTTAGAGGAAAAAAAAAAAAGCCACTGGGATATTTCACTGCCTAAAATTAATTGCTCACAACACTGTGTGCTGCGGGAGCATGGGCTTCGTTTCCAAATAGCGCCCTGAGATTTCAGTCACACTCCTCAGGCTCATAGCAGGTCGTTCTGCCCAATCTCTTTTCTGTAACGTTCTTCCTATTTTTCCCTAGAAGTCATAAATTGGCACCAGAAAATGGCTTGGCTGCAAAACCTACTGACGATCCGTTCGTTGCTGCGTTAGCAACAACGCTGCCTCACTGCCCATCGTCCACGGACCGACCACGACCAACACCTGCACCTCCCACACTGCACGAGCTGCAGGAACAAAATGCCTTCGTGGTGGGGAACGCAGCCACGGCAGCACAAGTACAAATGACAAATAGCGGTCAAAGTGAAACATGCGTCTTTATTGAGTCTCCAGCCTCTTCCTTATACAGTTACCTTTTGTGGGAGGGACGGAGGGTCGGCAGGTGCACGCACTGCACTCCCTGCTGCCAGCACTCCGGGGTGGGAAACAATAACTTCCCAACTGGGAGCCCTTCTGTACCGTGTGGAGAGCTCAATTGCAGAGAAAATCTTCAAAACCTTTGTCATTACACACCAATAAACACATCACAAATAACAGGAACAGCAGATGAAAAACACCACTGATCGCTGCTCCCTCTGGCTTCTAAGATTCCGCATCCAAACGCGAAACCCTCGCCAATGCAGCATTTTATTTCATTTTTTTTGCTGATATACCGTCAGAAATTAAACACATATTTGCAAACGCTATTGCATTTTTCCACTGCATTATTGTCAGTCTTTTTCCCTCCAGCAGCAGCCAACGTGCCAGCGGATTTCATTCCGTACCCCTTCTCTGGCTCTCTCTGCAGCGATCTGCACACCTTTGCTTTGTTCCACCTCCTCCTCCTCCTCCTTCCCCCACCTCTCTCCAGCTGTCCATCTCTGCAGCCCTGGCCATGCACGAGTTTCCCTGCTCGCCCGCAATCTGCCTCCTTCCACGGCTGCGGGAGCACGGACGGAATCACGTCCACCCCATCGGTACAAAGCATGCTGTTTTTACCTTCTGGATAGTTTGCTGGGTCACCTCCCCTTTGCCTCTCGGGCGAGCAGAAGCAAAGGCAACCGACATGGTGGGCTTTTTTTATGTGTCTATAATATATGGGTCCCAGGCTCTAATAATATTGTTATTATCTGCCTGCTATTGCCGTGCGAGGATTCTCCGCAGTGCGCGGGCAGGGGAGGCGCCGCACATGGTACGCTCTGAGCCCGGCGCCCAGCGGCGGCCAGCGCGCCCCGGAGCGGCACACGCCGCCCCGCGCCCGGGGCCGGTGCCGGCAGCTCGGGGCGGGGGGGCTGCGGGGCGGATTTGCGGGAGGGGAGGAGAGCGGCCGCCCGCCGCCCCGCGCCTCTCCCCGCCGCCGCACATGGTGCGTCCCTGCCGCCGGGTTTCCTGTCGCAGCCGAGCGGCATCTCCCTGCCTCCGCCGGCCGCCGCCAGGTGCGCCAACTGCGTAAGGGCGGCCGCCATCTACGCCGAGTGCGTCGAGCGCCGCGGCCGCCTTCGCCTACGCTCGTTGCGCAACGCCGGCTCCTCGCGCAAGGAGCGCGGAGCTTCGCGGCTGCAGCGTACGGAGTTGGCGCAGGGGGCGCCGTCGGCGTACTCCGGAAGCGGGCGGGGGATGAGTGTGCTGTTTTGAGGGAGGCGGCGCGCGGCCGGCAGCCATGAGCTACGACCGGGCCATCACCGTCTTCTCTCCGGACGGGCACCTCTTCCAGGTGGAGTACGCCCAGGAGGCGGTGAAGAAGGGCTCTACGGCGGTGAGTGAGGGGAGAAAGGCGGCTCCGGGTTCGCCGCGGGGCCGAGGCGGGCGCGGCAGGGAGGGAAGGCAGGCCCTGCGCACGTCGCGCCGCGGGGAGCCGCGCCGCCGCTTCGCCGGTGGCCCCGCGCGCACGGAGCGCCACGAGCCGGGCGGCGCCACGGGAGAGACACGAAATCGGCGCTGCTGTCGGCGGAACCGCGCGGCCGGGCGGCGCTGCTGGGCGCTGTGCTGCGCTGTGCGGGTGTCCGGCGGACGGGAAAGAGGAGAGGCGAGTGGGAATGGCTTTGTGAACGCTGCCTTCAGTGTTCGCGTTGCCCCGAGGTTCTGATGAACGAGTTTTACCTCGTGGGGAATAACGGATCGCTTTCCAGGTGTATCGGGAAGGAAACCGCCGGCCTTCGGCTGGGCGCGCGGCTGGCACTGCCCGCATCGGCTGCTGAGCGCCGATGGACGCAGCCGTCCGGGCCGCTGGTAGCGCGGAGCTCCTCGCAGCACAGCTGCCCCGGCCCTGCAGCAGCGGGGCGGCCCTCGTAACGAGGCGCAGTGCCAGATAGCGTTGGGTTTTTTTACGGTACGGCGAGGGAGCGACCTGCGGCAGGCTGCCCCTGTGTTTGATGTGGCAGCTTTAGTGCTGCTCCTGCCGCAGTGGCTGCAGGAAAGTGCTGGTATTGGAGAACGCGGTTGTAGGAGGGTGGGAATATCTGCTGGGAGTCACACGGATTTAAATTGGTGAAAGCAGCTGATGAAACTGCGCTCAGGAATTGAATGCGATTTTTGTTACATCCGTCCTCTCCCGGGCTGTGGCAATAGGAAACAAAGTACTTCAAGTTGAAGTTTATAATGTTTGCTTTGCTGCTTTTTTTTTTCTCTCCACCTCATTTCAGTATTCTGCAACCTGTTTAGGGGACCTAAGTTAACTTTTTTTTTTCCTCTTTTCTTTGAACGCATTGAAGGTTGGAGTCAGAGGGAAGGACATCGTTGTTCTCGGCGTGGAGAAGAAGTCTGTGGCAAAACTTCAGGATGAAAGAACTGTACGGAAGATCTGCGCCCTGGATGACAATGTCTGCATGGCTTTTGCAGGTTTGTGATCCCTGCAGAGTGTGGGGTTTGGTGCAGCAGTTTTTAGGCTGCCTTTGGGTAAGGTTATGGATTCATAGGGCATGTATAACTGAGTGAGGGCTGTGGGGAAGGAGTGTGTTTCCAGTTACTTCCACTTTTACAAATAGGTGTAGATAGGTCCATAGGGCATATGGGAGAACCAGTGATTAAATGGGGATGAAATATTGGTTAGAACTCACAAGGTCCACTGAGTTTAACGTGAGGATGAAGACTGAGAAGTAACATTATCAACACAGATATAGAAATACAGTGTTCAACAATATGTGAGCTCATGTGAACATGTGTACATTTCAGCAGATATCTCCTGTCTGTAAGTAATTCTTTGTATCAGTATTCACAATGCTTTAAGAGGAGATCTGATTCGAGCAGGCAAAAATACTGATTTTTGAGATGTAGTGTGCCTTGCTTCCTCAGCTGGGCACTGTGATATGTGCAGGTGGGTTCACAAGCTTAAAGAATAGCTCTATAATGGAAACAAGGCTCCCAGCTGAAAATGGCATTGCTGGCCATTTTTTGTCAGCTAACGTCATGCTGCTGTAGTTCCATCAACTAGACAAGATTTATTGTGCAGATAAGCTGATTTATAGAGAGGGGTGCTGTCAAAAGAAATGCAGCCACCGTACGTGAGAATGGAAGCTCTGCCATTAGACTGAATGCTTCCAGTCTCTCGGGGATTCTGATTACCTGGTTCCAAATTGCATGTTATTTAACAGACAGTCATGAAACCTGTAAACAAAACGTATGTAATTTTGATTCATTAGCTTATTTCTGTTGCCTTTTAAATGATGTCCTCGCTCAGCAAACCTGGGAAGGCGTGACCTCTTGTATGCTTTCCTTCCCTCACTGTTGGCACTGACCTTGTGAGCCTTTTGGAGCAAGACAAGCTGTCTGTGCTCGTGGTGTGAAGCATGAGTTGAGCACAGCGAATCCACTGTCATTGCAGGGCTCACAGCTGATGCCAGAATAGTTATAAACAGAGCTCGTGTGGAATGTCAGAGCCACAGACTCACCGTGGAGGATCCGGTCACCGTGGAATACATCACGCGTTACATCGCCAGCCTGAAGCAGGTGTGCTGTGTGGGGTCCTTCTGTCCATGCGTCCTGCTGTGCAGGAGCTGCGCGTGGTTCTGCTGGCAGAAAGCAACAGAACGCTGCTGGCTGTTGGAAATGAAAATGTAGTAATAGAACATGAGGATTGACCGCCAGCTTTCCTCAGAAGATGAAATCAGTCAGTGCCTATAACAGCTGCGTGAGCACATCGGTGATGTTACCAGGGACGCTGCCCATCTGTGGCTTTAATTCATTCTCATCGTGGCTGTGATGCATTTCCTGTTCCGGTTTCCCTTCTAAGACATTGCAGGGAGAGATGAGAGGGCAGCAAATTAAGGCAGCACTTAATATATTTAGTTTGATATTCATGAATGTAAGATTAACGACAGGGTCAAAATATGCCCAACTGCCTTCTGTGGTAAGATTGTTCATTTGCTGCTGGTGTACTGAACTAATTTTCAGCAGCTAGTGGGGATTAGCAAAAGTCTAATTTATTTATGACGTGCTAGCACAGTGATGGTGACAATGGTGTGATGCTGGTGTTCATTACTAGCCTGTCAGAGCAGAATCTCGCTTTGTTCCTTTACAGTAATCTCACATCTGTGTATTTCATTCTGGCATGCTTGCAATCTCTCTAAAAGTAGCAGCAGTAAATCTTGCAGCTCTGCTGTTGGGCCTCCGTGCTTTTAGGGTCACTTGTGGTGAATGATGTGCTGCAGCAGTGAGCAGAAGGGCTGTGGCACTGCCTTTCAAACAGCCGGCTGCCATCGCGGATGAAGCCTGCTTTGTCATTCATGGAATTGTTGCACATCGTTGCTGAAAGCTGGCTTTGTGCTCAGATGGCATCCTCGTGCTTGTGAAAGCACAGCGCCGCACCCGGGCGTGCAGTCACTGTCAGCAGCTCCTGGCAGCCAGTCTCTTCCTGATAGTTACAGTGGTGCAGAAAACTTCAGTGGATGTTAGGAAAAGTGGCTGAAAAGTGAAGTAACCGCGTCAGCTGCTTGGCTTACGGCCTTTGGTAGGACACAGAATCCTGCCTTCAATAGGTAGGTGGGTGAGAAAGCCTCCTGAAAATATTTCTGATGCCTTTCCTGGTCGTAACATACAAATGTCTGCTTTCTGCTCTAACGACGGAGCTGCTTGTGAAATGCATGTCTGTTCCTTCTGAGCAGAGGTACACTCAAAGCAACGGTCGCAGGCCTTTTGGAATCTCTGCTCTGATCGTGGGATTTGACTTTGATGGAACCCCCCGGCTGTACCAGACCGACCCCTCTGGCACGTACCATGCTTGGAAGGTGAGCTGGTTCCGTCTCTTCTGGAGGTGTAATGAAATATTTAAGAGTTACCATCTCCTTTAAGAGGGGTGGATGTAGAAGGAGATGAACAAATCCATCTCCGTGGAGTGGCAGTGTGCAGTTCAGCTCCACTTGGGAAATTTTACCATGTTTTCTTGTTTCCCAAGTACACAGGGGTGCCTGACTGCTGACTGCTTGTGCGGTGGGGGAAGTAATGCGTTCCATCTCCTGAAAAACACACAGTGGGTTTCAGATCATCTAACTGTACAGATCCCATTCGATGCTAATTCCAAGCTTCTTCCCACCCCATCCATTCCAGGCTAATGCCATTGGCAGAGGAGCTAAATCTGTACGTGAATTCCTGGAGAAAAACTACACTGACGAAGCCATTGAAACAGATGATCTGACTATTAAGCTTGTCATCAAGGCTCTTCTTGAGGTGAGTCTCCCTCAGGAGCTTTGTGTCACTCTTCACCTCGTGTTTGGATCAACTTCCTGATTGTGAGTATGCTGAAATCTTCACCCACGTGGCAGCAGAGCATTACAAAAGGATCTCTGAAAAGTGCATTTGTTGTTTGCCATAGGTGTGGGGTTATGTTTAAGGTTCAGAGTACTTCAGAGAACTGTGCCTGTAACTTACATGGAGGAAGTTAAACTGCAGTCCTCAGGGGAGGGAAAAAGACTTCAGTTCTTGCAGTTAATATAAATGAACCAAAATGCACTAAACTCCACGTGCGGTATGCTTTGTCTTTGTGCTGAAATTTGAGGTGAGGAAAGCTTAAATCAAAATTCAGATGGTGGAAATGTGATGGTTTTTAAGTTAAACATCAACAGGCTGCATTGATGCCAAAAGGAATGCCTCCTTTTTGGGGATGGGTTTTCCTACTGCCGGGATAGAGGGCTTGGAGCTAAAGAAGTGCTCCTTTTCCACAGCTGTTTTTCCTAAAAGGTCTGAAAGAGAGGTGTTCAAATTGTTTACTGGACCCACTCCTAATGGTGTTACCTTCTGTTCAGGTTGTGCAGTCTGGGGGGAAGAACATCGAGCTGGCTGTTATGAGAAGAGATCAGCCCCTGAAGGTAAAGGCTGCTTTGGCTTTTCTCCCTTTGCAGCCAGTTTCTCTGATAGCACTGTTGTACATCAGCCCTAACTTCCACTCCTCATCTCCCATTCTGCACTGGCAAATATTTGTTTAACAGTAGCAGCCAAGGCACGTTGTGTCTGCACAGTGTGCCTGTGTCTCTGGAAATAGCTGTTCACTTTCCTGCCGTGTCAGAGCTACTCAAGAGACTTTTATCTTCTTTAAGTGGCATCTTAGAGGTTGCTGTTTTCCTTTCTTTAGATTCTAAGCCCTGAAGAAATTGAGAAGTATGTTGCTGAAATTGAAAAAGAAAAGGAAGAGAATGAAAAGAAAAAACAGAAGAAGACATCATGATGAACCAAATTCGGCGCCTGCTTAGCTGCTTCTTTTTAACTGAAGCAAAGGGTTGTTCTGTATAGACAAGATGTAGGCATTCCGTTTATTCATACTGTGCCCCTCTGGAGACCTACAATAAACCTACTGATTTTTTTTAAGCTCTTATTTTAGAAAGATCCATGTGTTCCTGATATTTTAATCACTAAAGATGACTTGATCAGCTACACCATGCAGTAGTGACCCATTAAAGGATGAAGACTGGTTGCATTTTTCTTCCTGGCAGCTTTCTTAGTGAACAGTCTCCATCGTCACTTACTTTCTTGCTGTTGAAGTGGTTGTCTCAGCAAAAACAACTGCTTTCAATGAGTTACATTTTCTCTGTCCCTCATCACTATTTTCAAATGTAAGTGGCCAGGGCCCAGATGTAAAACAAAACACTTTTCATCCCCAGTTGTGGTGAGTTTTATAGCAGATTTGGGGCTGCAGTGAGCATGAGACCTGTTTTGAAGGCACATCATAAGCGACTGAGGTGCTTGAATTGCTACCTGCAGGTCATTGCATGATTGTGGGTTGAGAATAAAGCGGTGGTGTGATGGCCCACTAGGGGCTTTGTAGACCAGTGACTGCCTCATATGAACTGCAGGCATGCTAAAACAAGGATAGAGGTCTACTCCAGCTTATCCTTTTGTATTTAACCTCCTCCATCTCCCTCCCTACACCCTACCCCAGGCTTGGTGCCTAGCTCAGGTTCTGGTCAGACCTGCCTACTCTCACAGCTGTCTCTTTGCCCAGTGCTCTTGGCAGAGGTAGATCACATTCTGTAAGTGATGGAGGCCTACCTCTGCACACCAAAGTCATTGCTGTGTGCATTCTATTCACCAAACAATAACTTGTATAAAATGAAAGCCCTGTGGGCAGGTGGCTGTGTACCCAGACAGCAAGTTTTACATTCAATAGCCAGCTGCAGCCTGAGGCAGCTCCAAGTAGCCTGGCCTCACACAAGCATGGGGGTAAAGCTTTTGGGGAAGGGAGGGAGTTGTGCCTTTCTGCTGTTGTTTCCTGTTGACAGCTCTTCCCTACAAGGGCAGTGATCCAGGTACAGTACTGCAAATGGAGGCTGTGGTGTATTTGCCCAACATGCCTGACACTGAATCTAGAAGAAAGAGAACTGGTGCCTTAATGATAAAAAGGAGTGGTATTGAGCTTGGTGTTGATTTCTCACTTCACCACAGCCACACAGAAGAAGCTGTAAAGGCGCTCACTGCTCCAGCAGCTGACAGGCAATGCAATTCCACCTTCATGCTGTAGTGTCATAGAAGTTGTTTTGCCATTGGAGAAAGGAGTCACCTAGGGCTGCTGCAAGCCCTGCTGTCAGCACACACTACTTGCTGGTAAAAGACCAGCTCCTAAAAGCATCTGTGGCCACCAAAAAGACGTACTGCCACCCAAAACCAACTGGTAAAGCTGTACCAGTGCTGGCTGTGAGCTCTGGGTGCTGTGAACAGCAACACTCCTTTAGTTGGATACTCAGACTTCCCCTGAGGGAGCACAGGGTGACAGGAACGATGCAGCAGCTGTAGCAGAGCCTTCAGCAGCCTTCTTAAACACTGTGTGCCTCTTCCCAGGCCAGCTCAGTTTCCTCTTAGATTTCAGCCTTGCTTGGGGCTCCAACAAGTTGTAGGGACAGATGCTGCCAAGCTGCACGCAGAACAAAATAGCAGGAAAACATCAAACATTTACATGTTTATTATAATTACAATTTACATTACTCCAAAGAGCAGCCCCACTGCTATGCTCTAATTCTTAGCAATAAAGTCCTACAAAAATAAATCCAAGCTTTTACAGTAACCTAAGTCAATGCATAACTAAAAAATTCTAGCTATGTACGGGGTTCAGTCATCAAGGTGCTTTTTCAACAAAATTCCCTACCAACAGAAAAGGGACACATGCTTATAGCAATTTAACCCACTTATTCATGCAAACAAATGTAACCCCTTCCCTCCCAGCCCCTCTCCCCACATACAGATTTTAAAAACAAAAGAAAAACTAAACTATTTACAGTATGGGGGTACAGAGGAAAAATTAAACATGCCCATCTGTTAAGCTTCATTATATGGACTCCCCATTCCTAGTTTAATGAAAACATTCCATAGTGTTCCACCACAGTCTACTAGTGTACAGAGAACTGTTTGCATTTAGCACTATACGAACAAGGTACAAAGCAAGGCAAGAAGCCGGCGCTCCGGGCTCCCTGCCAGGCAGCCAATTGCTGCCAGGGGCTCTGCACTGCGAGCACACAAGCAGCAGCGCCTGCTGCCCGTCCTGCTGGGGCACAGCGCTCTGCATCCATCCCCGCTGACCCCGCAGAATTCCGAGCCGTGGAGGAGTGCCCAGCACCCTTCAACTCGAGGGAGGCACAGCTCTGCAGAGCCTGCAGTACCTCCACACCGGTACTGGCTAACAAACAGTCGTAGTCATTTCACACCACTACATGAGCAACAATCCAGTATTCCCAAGTGACAATACACGTAACTCCTCGGCACCAGGAGTCCATTCTTTCAGATACCAAGTGCTACTCCACACACGCTGCTGAGTACAGCAAGACCAGCAGCGCCAAAGAATCCATTTGGTTACTCAGAACAAACAAGTTAGCTGGTTTATTTCAAGTGAGCTTTGGTTCCATGTTAAAATACCATGATTTAACTTCTTCAGGGTTCAGAAAAGGAGTCTGACTTTATGCTTAGACTACAGCAGCCTTTGAGAGACCCGAAAGAAGAACCATGTAAGTTAATCTGCACTTAAAAAAACAAAAACAAACGAAAAGACACCCTGAAGAAGGTACCCCTGAACACATTCCCTCTTCCAAAGAATATTCCAGCTGACTGTTGCTGGTCCAAAGTAAGTCCAGAATATAAGCAGTAGTACATGAAGTTCTGTCATTTGAGCTGAGACGGTAAACAATATGAACCATTTTCCCACATTAGTGCAGCAGTCAGTTGTTTTCTATGTACATTTTCGTCCTCTCAGGAGAGATGTTAGAACCTACGCAGGAAAAAGGTAGAATTAGATTTGATATCCGGAGGATTGCCCCAAGAAAAAGCAAAAGTTCATGCCTACATATCAATTAAAATGTTCAGCTAGAAAGTCTCAGCTGAAACAAACAGCTCTTGGTTTTTGCAGAGGTGAGCCCCAGGAGCCAATAGATCAATCAACATGCTAGAACTGCTTGTATTTCCTTCCATCACTTAGAAAGATGGATGAACAGTTAAGAGATGATAAAGAACTACTTTTCATTTACCTGCAGGACTGGAGAGCAAGAGGAGGTTGCACAGACAGCTCAGGTAAGGGATAAGAAGGGACAAGATAAGGGATGCTCTGGTTAGGGAGAGCAGCTATTAACAGCTAAAGAAAGAAAACGCAGTTTACCTGTGAAGTTACACTCTGCCAGTACCAGCTCTGTGAGTGGTTTGGCTCCTCCTTGCTGCTCCGCTGCCCCTTCCACCTCGAAACCCACCACGAAAGCTGCGGCCACGAAGGAACCGCCCCGACACTCCGAACGTCTCAGTATTGAGCTTCCTTTCTTCAGCCCACGTGGTGCGCCTAGAACTGAATGGGACTGCATTCAGATTTAATACAGACATTCAATAACCCCAACCCTGTTTTCCTGACTACCACTACAACAAGAACTGCTGCAGCATGAAAACACAAATTCAGTTCCTCTGCTAAATGTGGGCTTTTTGGAAGTGACAGCTGTTGGCTTTTACATGCTACTTCCAGACCAGAGAACTGTGGAAAGACTTAAAATATGCTCGCATGAGGACTCGGTAGCATCTCACACCCAGTCTTGTTTTCTTGGCAAACACAAACTTGAATCCCATGAAGCCTCTCTGGACTCCTAGGAAGGCAGCCCTGTCACAGCTGAGGTTCAGTTACTGGAACAGCCTCAGAGCACCAGTCTTAATTCCTACCCAGAACCTGCCTACCCAAATACCGCCTTATGGTAAACACTTGGAAGAAAGCTTTGCTAAAAGGAAGCAGAAACACCACGGGAATTTTACATGCTGACATTAAAGGGAAGTTTAACTTCATCAGGCTGCTCATGACACCAAAAGACAGAAGCAGCAGATGAAGCCTCTCATTAATATTTGCAGTACTTAATTTGATGCTTCTACAGACAGACCTGCCCAAACTCCAGGCTTAGCTTGCTCCTGTCTGCAAGTTGCACCATCTTCAGCACAGCATGATTCTGTTGCCTCCTCCCACAAATGTGATTTTAAAGACTTTATTCTATGGGTTCAAAGTCAGGACTAGGAAACAGAATGGGATGCATTAAATACAGCACAGCCAGCCAGCAGAGGTGATTCCCCCACTGTATTTAGCATTGGTACGGCCTCATTTTGAATATTATTGGCAACTATGGGCTCCACAATATAAAAACATTAAGATACTTGAATGCACCCAAGGGACAAAGCTGGTAAAATGGCCAAAGCACACATCCCATGAGGAACAGCTGAGGCCCTGCTTGTCTAGTTTGCAGACAAGGAGACCAAGTAACCCCATTGCTCTCCATAACTTCCTGGGGAGGGAAAATAAGAGAGCACAGAGACTCTCTTCCTCATAATCAGTGACAGAACACATGGGAACAGCATACACACATGCCAGGCAAGACTTCTATAGATACTGTCTTCACTAGAAAGGTGGTCAAGCACTGAAACAGGCTTCCTAGTGAGCTGGTTGATCTCCATGTCAGTCAGGGTTCAGGAGCCATTTGAACAGTGCCCTTACCAACCTGCTTCACCTCCTTGGCAGCCCTGAAGTTTAGGCAGTTGCACACTTATCTTTGTGCTTCCTTCCACATCAATTATGCTATCTGATAATTAGTGATCCGTGTATCCTAGTTGAGGGAAATGTATGAGTGCAACTGAACTTACTGCTATTTGTTTGGTCTCACTGCACAAAGCTTGGTAACATCATCAGTGATGCATCAAGTGTGTGACAACACTCCCTTCTAAAACCTGTTTTGATTTCATCACATTTTCTTCTTGCATTTTGAGACTTCTAGAAAGTTGCACCATGTTACACATCTAGGATTATGGCTAAGGCAGAAAAAAAAAAAAAAAAAGCAAGCTTAAAGAAATACTCACCTAGACTTCAGTTCTGAGGAGATGTTGTCAAAGAAAGACTTGGATTTATCGTAGTAGCAGTTGGGTCCCAGAAGGTCCTCCTCTGCACTGCCATCATTGTTTTGAGTTGCCACTCCAGGGTCCCCTTTCTCTTCCTCTGTCTCTGCTTTGTCATCTGAAGATAATACAATGCATTACACTTCTTTGAGGCATACTGAAGACCCATCTGTTCCCTTGGTCCTTCAAACAAAATCTGAGATGCTGCCACACGTAATGATGCAGTTTCTCAGAATGAGTTTTCTATGCAAGGCTTACTACCCAGCATCTCGTATTTAAAGAAGCTACAAACCTTTAAAGTTTAGTTTCTTCTTGAATTCTTTATCAAGCTCCTCTCTGTTGAATTGTGCATTTGCACTTTCGAAGTCGAAGTCACCTTCAAACTTTATTGTATTTTCCTTCACAGCAGTTGGTCTGTTTTGTCCTCTAGAACGATTCCTGGTTCTCCTGTTTCCCCTGTTTCCTGAAAGCAGGAGAGTTGAAACACTTGGTAATGTTAAACTAAGGGAAGTTAAATGACTTCCTCAAGACCAGAGAAAACCAGGACTAGAACTCAGAATCTTGGCTTCCAGTCCCATGGTTAGGTCACACCTCTTTGAAAGTAACTTCTGAAGGGCTACAGGAGACACACTACAGCAACATTTTAACTGCCTGGAAAGCATTCCTGCTGTCAGCCTTACCACTAAAACACATCCAACTTTTCTTCCAGTTGGAAAAGAAAAAAATAAGAGCAGCACCTCAAGTAAAGTTGAGGGAAAGGTACAGGGGCTATGAACTCTATTTGCTACTCATCTGCTAACATGTTACTATGACTGGTCCACAAACCTGTCCTGATTGGGATGAACAGATCATTGGTTTTGGAAAACCTACCTAAGACTCACCTGCCCACAAAGGGATGCATACTTAATTGTAAAGCAGAAACCACATAAAGAAACTATCAGTTTCTTTTTGGAAAGAAAAACACCAAACTTGCGGCCTCCCTTCCACAGTGCTGCCTTCAAACTAGTTTGAAAACTGATCTCAACTTCTGCTTCCTGCCTTTTCTCACTTTGTTTGGGCAAGGATCTCTAGTTGAACTTGGCTTCATTTTGCTTTGTCCTATGCTTAACTAGTCATCTCAAGATAAAAGCTTCATTCTAGAGAAGCAATGACTCCATAGTTCTTTTAATTTGAAAGAACACTAGATATCTTAAGCAGGCTGCCCTTCCCAATAAGACAACACAACAGGTTTCAGAGCAATCCAGTTACTGCTGTCAGTTTTAAAAAACAAAACAGAACAATTTATCTCCAGCGCCCAGAGGGCACCAGGATTTTGGTGGTTCTGTATTTCTGTGGCTCAGAGCTTACTGTGTTGGGGAACCATCCCTACCTGGCCAAAGACTCACGAAGCCTTTCTTTGGTCTTAGCCTTCTGTCCAACAACGCTTCACTGACGCAGCAGTATTTGCCTTTACAAACCCAAACAAGTGTCTGTGTCAGAACAGCCTACCTGATCTTCTCCTCTGGGGCCTTCTGTTCTCATCATTCACCTGCCCCTGGGTCTGTACAGGCGTTGCCGGAACTGTATCTACTGAACAAGAAAGAAACTTCAAGGCACACAAGAACAAGAGCAAAGCAGTCTGGCCTTGCTATGAACCTCTGAACGACACTTGAGAACAGCACTGTACAGCAGTCCATACACACCAGCTGTCTTGGTGCTGCTCTGTGGAACCTGCCGGCCGTTGCGTTGCACCCCGGGAGTTACTTTCACTGGGAGCGGCTTCTGCGAATGGATGCTGTCCACAGGGCCGGTCTGGACAGCCTGCTCTACCATGGGGCTTTTGCGGACAGGGTGAACGGAAGGGAAGCCAGCACCTGGAAAGAACTGCAATGACTGAGTGCTCCTCAGAAAGCACCCAGCGTTATTCAAGCCCTGCCCACTTCTACGGAGCAAACATCGACCACAGTTACTCAAAACCTTGGTTGTTTATCGTTACGAGCTACGTTTAAGTGGCACGTAGGGAAAGCACTACTGCCACAGTTCTCAGCTCACAAATCCAGAGCCTTACATCAGAAAAACTACCCATTTATTTCTTAAGTCAAATTAGACACTTCAGACAAACAAGCCAGGTCACTCTCCTATAGAGAGCTGATAAGAAAATCAAATTTCTAGCTGCCTCTCTGGTTATGGATTGTACTTTACATTAATCTGAAGCAAAACATGACCATTCTGAAGTTGCTCCAGAAGGCTTCCCCACTTTGTCTAAAAAAAAGTTTGCTGCTAAAGCCTCATCACCTCAGCTATATATCCCATTTTGTAAGCCATTTTTAGAAGCCCTTTGATTACTTGAAGTACTGTCATTGCTTATTGTTAGCTTTCAGACAAAGAAAACCTGAAACCAGACCAGATCTCAAAGTTACCCTTTTAAATTCCTTCTTGGTCAAGGCCAAAGTGTTACCCAAGACTTCTGTTGCTCTTCCATCCAGGCTTATTTATTCACACTACAAAACACGTAAATACTTTTCATGGTTTGGTATACCTTACACCATTTATTTTAGAAAGTGACAGTCTTCAGTACTCAGAAGAAATACTGCATTCTAGATTTAATTAGAAGTTCTGGAGCTACAGGCTTTTGTAGTTATGCATAAGAACTGCTTGGAAGCAAACTTGAACTGAATACACTTAAAGAGCAAGAAAAGTGAAAAAGCTGAAGGGTACACACAAACCAAGCCACTGACACTTCTGGGTCACCCAAGTCCACCTGAGATAAACCCAGTAGGTAACATCATGCAGGTTCCCAGTTATGCACACCTGGAAAACTTGCAATGAGGACAGACACAGCCTAAGGATTATTCAGTAGCACAAAGCTGCTGTGCAAGTTGAACAAAAGTTTCAAAGCTCAGTACGAAAATTGAGAAAGCACATACAGACAGATGGCCAAACAGAAAGCGGGAAGTTTCATGCCAACACAACCATACATGCTAATTTAAAAACAGATTTAACTAATTACCATGTTTAAATGCAGGCTGCACCTGGTCTCTCTGCTCTGAAGATGGGTCAGGCTAGTTATCTCTACTCAAACTCCTTCAAAAGTTCTTAAGCACAGAAGCAAGCACCCAGAACTATGTTACCTCTGCTTACCACAACTAAAATTGCTCACTGTTAGTTATGCCTCACTAGCTGGCAATCTTTATAAGGTACATTGCCCCGTCATGCATGAAACATATCCTGAAGTTTCCTAAATTACAGGAATACTCCTGAATTTTCTACCTGCCTGTTTATTTTTGAGTAGTAAGGCCACCCATGATTTAAGCAGTGTGCTTGGCTTTCTAGGAAAGGCCCATTAATTCCCTGCCTAATGCCTAAGCTAACACATACTCCTAGGGAGGATGCAGCACGACATCCCTAAACCTCACCTCTCTCCTGATACTTACACAGGAGGACCCACATTCTTTCAGGATTCTTTACTTTTTCCATTCTCCTGTCTCTCTAATTGATACTTCTAGAGCAGGAGGAAGTAATGCTTCATGTGATGAAAAGCAACAACAGCCAAGAACAAACTCATTTCACTAGCATTACCCATGTAAGTACTATCATTCTAGGAGGGGGTTAACAAGAACATATTTTCAAATGCCATGCAGTTCTTCCAAATATTTGGAGTCCTCAAACTGCTGTTACCCTTGGAAGAGAGCTGATGGGGCTCTGAAGACATGTCAGGCTCTGAAACAGGTTGTGGAGACGGAGAAGAACTAGGACTGGAAGCAGCTGCTGATGCTGGAGGGCTTACCAATTTCTCTAAAGAGATAGAGGGAAGAAGAGAAAGCAAAAAGATATATGGATAAGATACAAGGTTGTGTAACATCTGGAGGACTTGGAAAGAGATACAAGAATCTCTAGAACAGCTTTAGAGCAGCTTATTTAGCTCTCTTTTGGAACACAAGCTCTTTTCACACATGGGTTGTGCATGTGAGCTATGTCAGACCAGAAATGAACTGACCTCAACTGTTTGTTATTCGTATTACTTTCAGAGAGAAGCTTCAGCTCTTTAGTTTCTTTCTTGGGTACATGTGCATAAGTGAAAGATGGGCCTCCTTGCTATAAGAACATTGCAAAGTTTTTAACTACTTATTCACTGCTTCTTGCAGCCTGACATTCAGTATGGAACTCATTATCAGTTACTGCTATGTGGCTCCAGTGTAGCTGCATACAAAGACTGTACCTTTATTCTAGCAAAGAAAGCTTTTACTTACCTAAACCTAATGAAGCTGCGTACTGCTGGCTAAGTAAAGAGCTGGCAGCAAGTTGGCTGTAAGGTGGCATACCTCTAAACGGGCTGTAAGGCACATGTGGCTGAAAGGATGACGTAGAGGCAGAGCCCAGTGAAGACTGCAACAAGACAAAGCACATTTCCATTTACAGCATCCAGAAGTCACCTTGCTTCGGCAGCGATTCTCTACTTCAAGTACAGCACTGTTACCCCTCAAGCAAACACTGCAGCCCTTACCCGCATTCTCAGCTGCTACACTAGCTGCAGTTCTGTTGACTGAAGCCTTACTACCATTATTTTAAACATGGCAATGCAATTCAGAACGCTCCCAAAAATCTGAAGATTCCTGGAGACAATGACTCCGTTTTTATACTTTGATACCAAACGCAGCCTTTTATCAGTGTTCCACCACATCTATTACACTGCAGGTTAACTTACCTGAACAATGGCAGGATCCTGTGGCAGGGTATGCTGAGCTTTCGGAGGTTCACAGACAGTGATGTCTTTGATGTCACTTCCTCGAAAAATAATGTACTCATAGATCTCTTCCCTTGGAGGAGCAGGTCTGTCTGTGGGCCGGTCTTCGGTACCAAAGGATCGCACTTCAGCATTGGAGAGATTGCTGTTAGTTCAGCATTATCTTTGCAACGTTATACAAGTTAAGACTTACAAAATTAGGAAGTACTCCTACAATGCCTGCCAAAAGTAACAAAAAAGTAGGTTACCTTTCAAGTCCCAGCCCCCCATATCCCACACATCTGTTCCCAAAGACCAAATCTTCTAGCAGCCTGCATAAATGGAAGGCCAGGATGATAAACCAGTTGGAATGAAGTAGTCCACTGCAAAACTGAGGACTTGCCCACACTGCTATACTGCCATAGCCAGCGCTTCTGCCCAGATCCTGTCCCATATATACATCCAACTTGAGACAACTGCCACCACAACAGACCACGAGGGAGGCCTCTGAAGCAGCAGGGAAAAGCTCCTCAGTGGCTTTAGAGCTCAAATCCATACCTTTGTTTTCATATTTATTAATAGCAAGTTGTCTATCTGCATAAGAGCTTCCTATTTAAATTCTCTCTATGCCAATGGTTTCATATTTAGAAAGCTTTAAGTGATAACCTTAGTGCCTACTGAAGCTTCACCAAGTCTCAGCTATCAGAGCACTTGTGCAGGTACTACCAGAATGATGTTCTACTTTGCAGCGGGAAAGAAGGCTGTAATTGACTGCGTGCCTACCAGGGAGGAGCATAAATTAACTCAATCCATTAAACAGGAGGAGGTCAGATTCAGACTTTCTACTTTGTTAGTGCAGGAAAACAAGTGGCAGTCACACCAAAAACCAGAGTATGAAACAGACTAGAGAACGTGCACGACCAACATGTACAGAGACTTCCTTCTACACTTTACAGAAGTCTATCAAGTCTGCTAGCATAGTTCTTTGCCTTTATGAAGCTTTGCCAGTTCAGATAAGCACCAGCACATATTAGCTTGATATATGCTTTTTGTCAGTGGAAGAGCCCCAGACTGGAGTTGCATCAGCCAGTTCCAACAGGTTACCAGAGAAGCATTCAAACTTTGAGCCAGGACACACTGAGTTTGACAGTACCTTTACAGACTCCATCCTGAACAGCCCCTTTACAAAGACCTGCTGTACCACAGCCTCCACTCCTGTGCCAGCCAGCTGCAGCTCCCACTTCAGAGCAGGAAAGATAAGTGCAAACGGCCTTGTCAGGTGGATGATAAAGGACAGGGAGGCACTGCAGCTCCCCCAGATAAAGGGTAGCAAGAAGTGGATCAACTCAACCCCACTGCTTAGCATTCCCAGCATCCTGCAGGCATACTGAACTTATCATGGGTGCTGATGCTTTGTAGGTGGAATACTCATCAGAAGCAGTCCTCACATGAGGAGCTGCCTTCAGGTGGTTTCCCTAAAAGCAGCAGCTAATGCTGCAAGCAATCTTCAGGTTCCACCTGTTCCACGTGGAGATGAGCTTACAAGGAGCATTAGCTCAGTGTACAGCAGGTCAATGCCAAACTGTCCCATTTCACCGTTGCTCTTTGGCACCTCAGCTCATACCTAACTGGTGCAAGCACAAACTGTCAGTTGCTTCCCTCAAACACAGCCTTCCATTAGTAACTATGGTATAAAAACCTCCAAGTTATTTTAGCTCTCCAGCTGCTGTTTGATCGTATTACAGCTGCAACCCAGTCAACTAGAAGCAGATTATCAACTGAAAGCGATACTCACAGACTTTTAGACACGAACCATACCACTGATATTCCTGTTCAAGATTAGCTTATTACAGCATACAGCTCATGGCAGCATATGCTAAAGCTACCCAAGAGCTACTGCAGAATCCCACAGCTAGCTCAAAACACGACCTCTCTCAGCACCAGGATCAGCCTGCTGGCTTCCAGTTATAGAAACACATGAGCTGTAAAGTCCAGAGCTGTTCAGGCAGCCTTTCAGTTGCCTGGTCCCAAGGTCTGTAACTAGAAGGGTAGAAAAATGATGTCCTTATTGTAGACAAAACAGCAGCGATGGCATTTGTGAGGCCTCCAGGAGTGGAGCACACCCACTCCCTGTATCTGAAGTGTTTAATGATTTCTGGCACAGCACAAAGCACAGCCTGGAGTTTCTGTGGAGGTCTGAAGGGCTGTCTCCCATGAAGACTTACAGTGACTATTGTTTACAGACGAACAGGAAATCAATCCCACGCTGTGCCACAGCTAGTGTTTTACAACAGCCTGCATTCACACGCAGGACTCTGTGGAGCTCAACCACTGAAGGGTCAGGAGGCATAAGAGGAGTGGATGTCTGGAAAACAACTCTTACACAGATATTTCCTGCCTAAAATCTAGGGTTCCTTCAGACTTGTGCAGAACAGGGAGTAAGGCAGTGGTGCTCGCTAAGAACAGGAGGGTAATTGTGTATTGCATTATGGCCATTGCTCATAAGTGAAGCTTAGCATCTAACAAAACAGACAGCTGTCCTGCAGCACATAGGCACGTGGAATGATATCCAAGGAGCTGAGTTGCTGCACATGTCAAGATTTCACAGGAATAGCATACAAATCAATTGAAGTTTGCCTGCTCTGAATAACAGTCTGAACCAGATTCCTTCCCCCAAAGTCCCTTTCAACCCAAGTTGTCCTTCATGCTATTAGGATGACAAAAAAAAATAATCACAAGAGCAGTACATACAGTGTATCCTAAGGTCTTCTGAACCTTTAACACTGTCATTTGGGGCCTAGCAATTTACTTATCTAAACAGTGTTGACTACACATCAACAGTTCAGGGCTCCCAACCCCTTGGAGATCCCACGTTTCCAACTGCTGCTCACTGTGTTGAGGCGGCTGTCACAGCTAAGTTCATAATACTGACACTAATCTGGATACAAAGTCTCTGATTTTAAAAAGCCCCCTGAGCTACAACCAGCCTTCGCACTGTGAAGTTTAAAGCAGCACTTTTAAATGGGGAAAAAAAAAAAAAAAAAAAAAGCATTTTTCCACGCACTGTAACTACTTCTTAAAACTCCAGTTCTTCACAGGTAAACATTAAGAGACCAATAAATACAAGTGCTGCCAGAGATATTATACCAGGCATGTACTTCCCCACACCATCAAGCATTTTAATCACATATACCTTTAAAACACAGCACTTCAGCTCTGCAGCAGTTACAAGGAAACCAGAGCCATGTGTGAAACCAGCTCTGCTTTCTGCTGAGCAAAGGCTGAAGGCCTTGCTATGCATGCAGCGAAGGGATTGCATCCTTCCCACAGGCTGGTGCTTCATGTCTGGAGACAGCTGCTTCTAGAGCCTTGGACAGGTTAATTCGTGGAAATTAGAGATAACACCCATTTTAAGCTTTAGAACCAACACCAACAGGTGTCAAATGTTTGCGTCCAGTATTATGCCAATATCACGACACTGAAATTTCAAGTTGCGGCATAGGCTGCCTAAAGTAAGCTGAGAAGAAGGCAATAATTCTAGCAGACAGACTCAAGAGACAAAAGATACTTGGCTTCTGAACGATCCTGATGGGCTGTCCAAGGCTACCATGAAGGTTTGAACTCACAGAACAGAGAAAGACAAAGCTCGGGGAAAGGAACAACAGACATTAGCTGGAACAGCCAATCTGTGCAGCAAAAGCAGTATAAAAACAAGACCTTGCCTGAGAGACTAAACAAGATAGAGCAGGCTTTTCCGATAGCAAACACAAGAGCTCCCAGCACAGGTGGCCATCGATTCCAAACCACACCAGCCAACCAGACGCACATCGCCGTTCCTGCCGGGGAGCGGAGCGGCGCCGGGTGCGAAGCTTCGCGCCCACGTGCGGGCATCGCGCCTCGCAGCGCGGATATCGATCCGGGCACGAACAAAGGCGGCCGCCGCGGCTCTGCCGTAACCCGCCGGGCCCCGCGCTGCGAAAAGCAGCCCGAGCAACGACACACCGCGTTCATTTTCCGACGTGAGCGCCGAGAGCCGGAACGGTCACGGCACGGCTGCTTTCCCAGCGAAGAGGGGAACCTCAGGCGGACGGCGGATCTCCTCGCGGGGAACCCCCGCCCGCCCGCGCGGCCTCCACTGCTGACTCACCGGCAGCTCGCGCCGCTGGAGGCGAGCCGCTCCCGCCCCCGGCTCCGCGCAGCCCGCCCCGGCCGCGGCCCGCAGGAGCGCCCGGCCGCATTGTTCGGCCCCGCGCCCCCCCCCCGCTCCGCCTCGCCGCTCCCCTCGGGCCCGGGCCGCGCTCACCCTTCGCCAAGGCCACGGTGGAGTTCTCAGTGTCGATGGTGTAAAGGATGCCCTCATAGCGGATCTGCGCCTTGGAGATGAGGCTGATCTTGCTGCCGATATACGGGGTCCCCGAGCTCATGGCGGCGCTCCGAGGGGCCGCGGCCGCGCGGGTGGCTGCAGCGCCCGCCCACGCACACTGCGGAGACGGGAGCCCCGCCGCGCGCGCCTTAAGCAGGGCGGAGGGAGACGGGCGGCGGGGGGCGCGGAGCGGGGGCGTGCTGCGGGAGCGCCGCGCATGCGCGATTACCGCCCGCTATTGACCAGACGGGAGACGGGGTCAGACGCGAAGGGTGCGGGGAGGAGAGGAGAGGGAGCGGGGGGAGGAGGGGGGAAACCCGGGGCCCGCGTCACGTGACGGGGGCTGCCACGTGCGCGCGGGCGGGGCGGTAGGGGTGGGGCGAGGAGAGGCGAGAGCTCGCGGCCTTCCCGCTGCGGCCGAGCGTGGTGGGGCGGAGCCGTGCGGTGACGGGGCCGAGCCGGGAGGGTTTGTTACGGAGCCTCAGCTTCCCCCGCAGCCCGGCTCCGTGTGAGGGCAGCTTTCCCGCGCTGGAAGCCCCTCCCGCTATACCACGGGCGGCCCCGAGCCGTTCCGCCGCTGTTTGCGTACGGGGCGGCGGCGCTCCGCTCCGTCCCCGCCGTGCCGGCGTTGTGCCGTGCCGGTGCCGCAGGCGCAGCTCTGCGCTTTGTTCGGCGTGGGGTCCCGCAGGTAGGCGGGCCGGGAGCTCTCGGCGCTGCTCCCCGGGGACTCTCGCAGCCCCTCTCGGCCATCTGCGGTCAGCTCGGACATCTGGCAGGCAGCTGCAGGAGGTGAAGGCGGCGGGTCGCAGTGCGCGCATCTCGGCGATTTGAGCGAGGCAAACGGGGTTCAGAAGCGGCAGCTGCAGAGGGCACGGCGGGAGCCGCTGTGAAGCGCGGTTCGGTGGGGCTGCGCACGGCCGTCCCTCGGTTACGCGGCTGCCGCCCCAAAGCCACTGCCTGCAGTCCGCGGCTTCGGTTCCCCGACACAAAGCTCCGCTTCCCGCGCACCGCGGCTCTGCGGCTGCCCTCTGCCCTCCGCTGCGCGCGGAACGCGCCTTCCTCGCTTTCTCCCGCGAACAAACGGGCGGACTTTCTCTTGTTCGATTTTCAGCGTCTCTGCTTGGAGACGGTTGCTAAAATAGAAAAAAATATAAAGGATTCTGTCCGCCTGTATGTGGGTTGGGTGAGCTACACTCTGGAACAAGGCTGGCCTTTGAGGTCAGCCTGCCAGTCCGTAGGTGTTTACCTCAGCATGAGGTACAGCGGAGCCAAAGATCCCTTCTTAGTGCGTGCTGTAAATGGTGCCCTTTGCTGGGTGAAGTATTGATTAAAATCTTCCCTGATGAAAAGACTCATGTGGCCTCCTTACGTGAGGAGTGTCTGTTCTGAGAATGTTCTGTTCAGATTGAGAAAAGGTAGGGGGAAAAATAACAATAACAACAATAACAACAATAATAATAAATGCTGAGTTCAGAGGCAGATACAAAAAATGGGTAACAATGATGTTAGGACAGATAGTATAACCAAAGGTAGAACAGTAGGACTTTCTCTTCTGGTTTATATTCTCAAATTTATATATATATATATGTGTGTGTGTGTGTGTGTGTGTGTGTGTGTGTGTGTGTGTGTATATATATATATATTTTACGGCAGTACATCCCTTACCTAAACAACCATGGGGATCCTGAAAGGAGACGATATGATAACAATGCACAAATGTGGCATAAACTGCTGACAGGTAAGGAGAGGTGTGTAGCCGTATGGAATTTTTGTTGTAATCATCATGGCCATTAATTGGCCTGACTCTGGAATATACTCTTGTAATTGATTACCTCAGTAGCTGAGGTACCTCAGATGAGTATCTGAAAGAGGTGGTAATTTCTTTTATGCTTCTCTACACATTTTAGAAGTTGGCAGGGGGAGAAATAACCAGAGATGGCACATGGAAGGCTACAGTCTTAAAAGGAAGTGAAGAAGAAGAAAAATAGGTTGGTGTGGGAATTGGGAAAAATTAAAGTGGATATGGCAAACAGAGCAAATTATATAAAGGCAGACACACATACACCCTAGGACAGGGGTATTCAACTTTTTGACTTGCCTGGGCCTCACTGAGTGAAGAGCAATTGTCTTGGGGATGCATATAAAATGTATAAAATAGTGAATGTATGTAAGTAACAAAACTTTTAAATATATTTTTAATTAAAATATAAAAAAGGACAACAAAAACATAAAACTACGGGCTAGACGCATGTCTAACTGTAAGAAATACAAACATAAAAGGAGGACGTTGGCTGAGTTTTGTAGATGCACACTCTTTGTAGGACAGAGTTTCATTATTTGAGATGAAATTTTACCTGTTTCTATACTTTTGTATTGAAGTGTACATTTTCTGAATAAAAAATGGCAAAGTAAAGTTATCCTGGCGAAGCAGATGGTGAATTGTACATGGATTTTGGGAGATGGAGGTAATTTTAAGAGATCCTTTCAGAAAGTTGAGTAAATGGACATGATAAGTGATGCCACAACAACAACAAAAAAGGTTGATGAAGCTGAAGTTTGCAGTTTGGTCACAAAAACCGAAGGATGAAGTCTCATAAGCCAGACCTAGATTCTAAAAAAAGGTGTTTAGGCATCTATCTTCCATTCAGATGAGTGAGAGAATTCAGAACTAAGTTTAGAAATAATTAGGACAAAAAGAGAGATAACTATCTAGGACAGTGGGGAGCACTGAACGTAGCCTGAAATGCAGAGCTCCATTAGGAAAGATCTCTGTTTTGCTGCATAGGCTGCTTTGTAGTTGTATGGTGAAGCCACAGAATCACCGAATGACTGAGGTTGGAGGGAACCCTGGAGGTCATCTGGTCCAGCCTTCTGCGCAAGGAAGGTGCCCTAGAGCTCAGTACCCAGCAGTGTGTCCAGGATGCTTTGGTATATCTCCAGGAAAGGAGATTTCACGGTCTCTGGGCAGCCTGCTCCATTGCTCAGTCACTCACAGTTTTTCCTCGTGTTGACAGAACTCCTTGTGCTTCAGTTTTTGCCCGTTGCCTCTTATTCTTGCAATGAACCACGACCCTCTGTATATCCTGACATGCTCCGATATCAGGGGATGGGATCATCAAGTTTTCTCTGGCATGAGATCAGAGACCTTCTTGTACACTTCGCAGTGGTCTTAGTGGAGAGAAGGAGGAGCAGCCAGGAGAACAGCCCGATGCACTGCTTTGGGGGCAGCCTTTTCAGAACAAGATAATATGTTTTGGAGAGTATGAGTTGTTGCGTTTGGTGCATATTTCAGACCTTTAGATGTTTCAGGGTGTCAGATTTTACCATTCTTTGCATAGAAGTCTATCTTTACTAATTGGGCTTGCCTAAAATTTCTGGAAGTCTCCATAGCAGTGTTTCTTTAAGAGCTCCTCCTGTTTTAATACTACTTTCTCCCTCCACAAAGTGTGGAGTACTTTCAGGCTATCAGAACTGAACACTACTTACCTCCTTGGGATGAGGCCTGAATAGGGCTGAACCAAGATCCTGCTGGCCAATTCTTGCTGGTGCAGATGGACTCACAGGACAACTACATCACTAGGCTGAGAGCACAGAGGAAGAAGGTTCTCTAATAGATGTGAGACTGGGACCACATTTGCATTAATTGTCTGCAGTGGACTCTTGTTGAGCCAAAGAAATGAATCTCCCTCTCCTTACGTGTGTTAAAAACAACTAGGAGGTTTTGCCTGATTCTGTTGAGCTAGGTAATGTATCATTTTACCTAGACTCGGCAGTATGCTGTTCTTTTCCTGCCTAACATCTGCTGCAGTTTTCATAGCTTGAATTGCTCTTTGACTAGCTCTAAAAGGCATGTTTCAGAAACGTCTTTAAGGATGTGAATTAATATTCACCCTTTTCTTCTTCCTTTCTGTTTGTTATTTGACTTCTTAAAAAGCAAGAAGTTCAAAGTTTTAATTCAGGTTTATGTTAAAAATACCAAGATTAGTAAGGCTAATTCATAGCAATAGGATTTTAGTGCTGCTTCAGAAAGTAATTTATTTTTCTATAACAATAAACTGGCATTTAATCTCCTTCATTTCGCAGAAGCTGCATTATAAATCAGTCTTCACTTAAGACAGCAGAGTTTCTGGCGGGTTGCCTCTAACTGGCACTTCTTACTGCTGTGGTATTGGTGTGCATTCTTCCCACATCCACCTGAAAATTCTGACATTTACTGTTGCAAGGCTTTTGCATTGTTTGTATTTCATACATTGTTTTTCAGTTACTTGATGTATGGCAAAGATTTTCTTAATATACTTTTAAACCACTTTTTTTTTTTTCTTTCTATAACATAACGTTAATAGAAACATCTGAGATTTAGCATTTCAATTTTCACACTCATATCATCTAAATGTGCTTGTTTGTTTGTTTGTTGGTTGGCTGGTTTTCCAGAGAGCCTTGCAGCTTTGCCCTGGACTCTCCATGTCACAGAGCAGCATTTTCTCTGCTCATGACATCACGTGTGACAAACTCCTGAGCTTCTAAAGGCTGTCTGGGAAGTAAAGTTTGGACGTTTTGAATGAAAAGGTTTGTGCAAGTATAACTCAGAGCAGAAATTGGTCTAAAGCAGTTTAATTGTTGATGAAGCATAAAGAACCAGAGGTGGAGATGAGAGTGATGTTGTGAGTTGGTAAAAAAAAAAAAAAGAAAAAAGAACTTATTTTAATATAAACTGCATGAAATCTGTTATTTGCATCCTCAAGAGAATGAACTAGAACCCAGAAATGACAGTACTGAATGATTTCTAACAACTATCTGAAACTATTTAAGCAGTAGCAGGATAACAGTGCTGTCTGGTCTGTGCAGGACAAGAATTAGTGATTCAGTGCCTTTGTGATGCAGGTGGCTTCTTGCTCCACCCAGGCATAAAAGAGGACGGTACCTCCTGGAGGAGAGGTGGTCCGTATGAATTGCAACGTTTGGAACTTAGAACACCTGGAAGCAGACAAATGGCAGGAGAAGGTTGAAGGGCTCTGTTTTCTGTGACTCGTTATTACTGGGTAAGAGCCAGCACGTTGTAGGATCGCACCAAAACAAAACCCAGTGTCCCAGTGTGTAACTCGACATAGCTGTTAGGGTCACAAGGAAGTTAAGTTTGAAGAGTTTTGTTGGGGATGCTGCCAAGTCGTACAATGCCATGTAGATTGCTGCATGTCAAGGAGCAGTAGTGAATGAGTGAATTTATTGGCCCACTAAGCTGTACAAAGCAGCAAAACCAGCTCCCTTTTTTGCTCTGCTGAAAATAAGGGAAACAAGGTTTACAGTTTCATAAAAACAACTGGACTTCCTTGCAGAAGAACGTACAAACCGTCACTTCCCTACCGAATCATCTTCTCTAAATGAGATGTGGTGTTTCTTGCTTGCCATTTTGTCCAGTTGTTAATAAATGATTCGTTTACACAGATGGATGGGTTTACTGTCCTAGCTAGAAAATTAAATAATAGTGACTCACTATATAGAATTCGGCAGTAATGAAGGAGTATTGCAAGTAACCTCATGCAGAAAAAAAAAATTGACAGTAACGAATAAGTTAACATCAAAAGCTTGGCCCTCCATCTGGAGTATCATTTCCTTGGGGTTGGCAGTTTTCCCCATCTTGCGTTACGAGAGATAAAATATTTGTCTGACTGCTTCAGAAGTTGCACTGGTTTCTTCTGTCAACTGTGGGAACTTATCCCACGTTTAATTGAGTTATTGGATTAGTTTGGAGTTTCAAAAATGAGCAAAAGCTTGTTAAAGGAATAGGGGCATGGCCTTGAACTCTGTCTCTGATAGGGAGGACGTATTTTAGGTAGAGTAAGAAAGTAACTTACAGTCTGGAGTGCTATCCCTGACTGTTTTGTACTGCTGGAGAATTCAGAAGAAACCAACAGTGGATAATAGCCTTTCTTGCTGTGCTTTCATTAAGTCTGAGGCAGCCCAATAAAGAAGCTACAGCATGATTTATTTTAATCAATTAATACGGAGAATTCATTAAAATAAACTTGGCAAAAACTCGCTTACATACTTTTTGCATTCCAAGTCCACAAAACGTCAAGATACAATCTCATTTCATTATAATCATCAGAACAAAGCTCCTTTACTACACTGCTTTTGTGTTTTACTTTACACTGTGCTGTTCCTGTACTTCTGTCTTCACTAACTTTCCAGTTCGGTGTATTTTGTGTCTGTTTTCTTTATAATGTCACTAGGATTAGTCGGGTTGCTCCTGCCATCCCATACAGCTCAGAGCACTTGGCAGACTGATGGGGGCTGGAGCAAGGAGCCATTTCTGTCATTTCTGGAGCACTTCAGCCATTTCTGTCACCTGAAGGCGACTTTCAGAAATGCTTGCACGTGTGATTATTCCTTCAATTAAAACTTACAGGAATATGGTCTCAATGTATGTGTGTTACGCACGCTGAAAGTTTTACCAACTCTGCCCTGTTCATTCTATTTGGCGTTTCTTATTGCTGAGCTACAGTGTGTATATTGGAGCACAAACATGATCCTCCTTTTAAATAACAACTGTTTAAAAAGAGGAGCACCGCGGGCTTGTAAATGATTTAGATAAGGGCGTAGGAGCAAAGAATGCTTCCCGCTCTGTTCCTGTAACTTACCATCTCCAGGCACTGTGACAAAACAAATGTCAATCACATGCCAAATACTTTCATCTACAGCAACTGCTGTTTCACAGCTGGCATGGCACTAACTGTACCTGTTCTTGGTACTGACCAAAACCAAGCAAGATGAAGGTTTCTCTTCAATTCCTTCATTTATGGTTCATTTCTTTTTTTTTTTTTTTGAAGATGTGTGAGTGCAGGGCAGCACATGAAGAAAGAGGATAAAGCTGATTGCCATGACTGGCCAGCTCTTAGGTATCTAGTAAAAACTCCTCCTGAGGGTGCAAAGAGGCAACAGCCAGGTATGTCTTATTGTCTTGACTGGAAAAGTTCCAGCAGCCTTCAGCTCCCCAAGGAGCTCCAGATGTAAGTGCATGCTGCCCTGCTTCTGATGCACAGAACAGAGAGCATAGTAACATCTCGCCTTCTGGGTTCCTATCTCCTCTGGCTTTATCTGATACACAAAGGAGCATATAAAGGAGCATGAAAACAGGAAGGGAAACGGCTGTTTACGAGGGTAGACAGTGATAGGACAAGGGGGAATGGTTTTAAACTGAGACAGGGGAGATTTAGGTTGGATATTAGGAGGAAGTTTTTCACCCAGAGGGTGGTGAGGCACTGGAACAGGTTGCCCAAGGAAGCTGTGGATGCCCCATTCCTGCAGGCATTCAAGGCCAGGCTGGATGTGGCTCTGGGCAGCCTGGGCTGCTGGCTGGTGACCTGCACACAGCAGGGGGTTGGAACTGGATGAGCACTGTGCTCCTTTGCAACCCAAGCCGTTCTATGATTCTGTGATTAGAAAGATGAGGAGGCGATGCACAGCAACACATTGGCATCAAGAAAACAATCTTGGCATAGACAGGAAACTCTTCTTGTGGACTTTGAATCTGTTTCAGTCAGACCATACCTTTCAGAATGAGCTGCTGACAGCTCGTTTAAACTGTAGCTCACTGTTTACCTCAAGCTGGTCACGTTAGTAAACACTGTGTTCCTTTTTTACAAGGTATTGATTGGCATCTCCCTTATTTCCCCAAATATACTTTCTAGGGAGTAGAGAGGAATTAATTATCTTTTATCAGGTAACTATGTTTGCAAATGTTCCAGCTGATAGTGGCAACATGTAGAAAAGTTGAACACGGACTGGTGAACAGATTAATATACTAAAAACAGCATGAAGCCAAGGAATTTGCATAGAGCACAAGAGTGCATATAGTGCAAAACTGGAATAAGTTGCATCTCAAGAGATCTCACAGAGTCCACAGTCTTGTCTTGTCTTTTCTTGTCCTCCTCTCCTCTCCTCTCCTCTCCTCTCCTCTCCTCTCCTCTCCTCTCCTCTCCTCTCCTCTCCTCTCCTCTCCTCCCAGAACTGAAACTTCCATTGTATCAGTGTGCCATGGCTCAGACCTCTGACCATGTACTGTTGACAAAACATCACTGTCAGGGTAACAATTCACTCACAAAGAGTCCCAGAACTGAAGCCAAAGCTGAGAAGACCACCTCTCAGTAAAAAAGGAATATTTCAAATGTATTCTAAGAAGCCCAGACTGTAAAATGTGCAAATTGGATTTGTAATAATGAGACCAATCAGTAGGCACATTTTCTTGACATTCTGTCAGAGTATCATTTGGAAACAGGGACTCAAGTTTCCAAAAGTTACTTTAATTTGCTTAGAGAAGAAAGCATTTTTATTTTGCTCAGTTAGTTCTGAGCAAACTAGAATGTGAAATTACTGAAATTAACTGTAGTGTCCAGAAGGACCATTAATCTTTTGGTAACATTATATTTTTTTCCATGAAACATGTAGACTTGCACAACTTTTTTTCATAGCAAATAAAACACAAGTCTTTATTGACGTGTCTGCTTCTTGTCTCTTCAACAAACATTATTCTGGACATTTGCTAGTAATCTCCATTCAGAATATTTGCTTTTAAAAAAAAATCTAGCTGCTGGGATGTGTCATTGGAAACTTCCATTGTCTTGTATGAGTTCTTTATCTTAGTAAACTTCTCCAATTCTTTCCTTTCAGATGAATCTGGATATTGATACTTCCAATCTTGGCAAGCAGTAGCAAGCCTGACAAGTTAGATTAAGAGCAGTTGGGAAGGAAAAACAGTATTCCACAACTCTTTTATACTGTAAAGCCCGGGAGGCTTTTAAACAATGATCCTTTATCCTACCGTACATTCCCTGGGCACCCTCCTTTGGGCACAAGATGTTGAACTGCATGGACTTTGGGAGGTCTCAGTATTGCCATACTGAAATAACTCCCATATGAATTGCATACAGCATTTATTAGGGATGCAGCCTTCAAACCATCCCATAAAAACTTGAGAAGATTCCCAAGGCATTTGAGCGTTCAGCTGACTTTTCTTGTTGAGATCTAGCTCGTAAGTTCTTTTTCTTTAAAAGATTGTTGATTGTTTCTATGTATTTCCAACAACCAGGTATCTTTAAAAGGAGGAAATCCACTGTCACATATTTAAACAAGTATATCTCACTACATATCTTGCTGGTATCTTTTATGGAAAAAAAAAAGAAAAAAAAAAGAAAAAAGAATTTTCCACTTCACTTACAAAGTTCCAATAGCTGTTATGCATATACAAACACTTCAGTGGATGGTTTTAGCACCTCTTCCATAGCAGCCTTGTGTTAGATACCTCTGACACCAAATTGCAGTCGAAGGGTTGGTACATCTGTAGCTGCAGAAATGGTCTGGTACCCACCAGGGCAGACAGCATCCTTAGCTGGAAATAGGACATAAGTGGGTATGGTCACAGTAAAAGGAACTGTAGAGTTTCTATCAAAACCTACTGTCCACCTCTTTTTCTTTTACAATGTGAGGATTAAGGCATTTCCCTGGAACACACCATGGTTAATTTTGAATTAATCCCTGGCTAGTAGGAGCCTTAGGCTTATTCAGAGATTCACCAATGGATGGCTGATGTACACCAATGGATGGCAGGATTTTAAAACCACGACTTTAACAATATCTCATTTTTCCAAGGAGAAGTAAAGTTCAGAGACTGAAAAGAGGCACTGAAGTTGTTTTATTTTTCTCCATAGGCTTGTCTGCCCTAACACTGCATTTGCCACCAATCCCAAGTAACTTTCAACATTTTAAATTATCAGTGGCTGGGCAGGGAACATTAAAAGGAGCAGAGAAGGAGAGCAAAAAAAATTATCAATCAAAACCATCACAATCAGGTTTTCATTCTTTTACTGATGGGGGTTCAGAGTTGTGACTGGGCAGTTGAGACTTGTAGGAGCTGCACACAGACACCCAAAGGCAACTACCCTTCTTCCCCCAAGCCATCTCCAAACTGCGGACTCTTCTGACACATCCCTTATTACAGTAATCCATATTGCTGTCATCTCTGCTGGATGGGCTTGTAAGGAACTTTCAGCTGACTACAGGTTTTAGAAAATAGAGAATTGCATTAGCACTTGTATCATGAGACAGTCTCTGTGCCACAGTCTACACAGTCTACTTCTAGGGGAAGAAAATAAGTATTTCAAATAATAATATGCAAAACAGAGCATGTTAAAAGAACTGACTGCCCTCTATGTTTCCTGTATAGCTCCTGCTAATTTGTACTCTTCGACACCAGGGAGAATCCATCCTTGCTTCTAATGTTCAAGATTTTATGATGTAATTGCTAATGGGTGCAATAAATACTCTTTCCTATATAGAGAGTCTGACTCTCTCTACACCGACACCAGTAATCCATTGCCATCATTCTTATGCTAGTTGCTCTTTTTTACACAGTTTAAAACAGAAGGTGAGCAATACAAATTGGAGGAGCTGGAGTCCCAGTGCTGAAGAACCCAGACAAAAAGTGACTTCCAATAGCAAACGAGAGGCAGAGTATGAAAAGATAAATTATTCAGTAATAAATGCTACACGCTTACAATGCACAAGTTGTAATGCATCTCAGTTGCTCTTGTAATTTGGTACAGTCATTTACCTAATATGGTAAATATGCCATATGGTATACTAATAAAGAAAGTGTTAGAACAAAGACATGATGATTTCTAGGTTTTTATTTCTAATTTTGTATGCAACTGTAAGCTGCATTCCAGCTGTCCTAAAATGCAATCAGTAGAAGAACGCAGGCTGCTCTGCCCCTTCGTGCTGACTACCACTGCCATGCGATAATTCAGTCCATCTCTCACACTGCTCCCAACAGTGCTGTGTCCCAGCTCCAGGCCGTGCTCCTATTTGGATGCTGTGAAAGAAAGACGTGCAGCCACTGCACCTTCAGGCGGCTCCAGCTTAAGCCTAGCACACCCCAACCCCGATAAATCACTAGAGCAGCTGAGTAGATTAATTCTTCCACTGTGTCGGGAATGCAAAGAGACTTCTACTCCAGATAGTTCTTTGGTATGCTGCTTATAGAATTTCAGCATAGCTAAAACTAGCAATACACTTGACAGGAAAAAAAAGCAATATACTTGGCAGGAAAAAAGGTGATAGAGATGACCGTGCTTGAAGCAGCTTTCTTGCCTTTTAAGCAACAGGCAACTACTTCACAGCATCATAAACTGGAAAAAAAGTGGGAAGTAAGAGTCAGAGAAGGGAAGAGGGCATCTTCTGAGGAAAAACTCCCCTGAGTTTTGAATGACAACCGGGAAAACCTATCCAGACAGAAAATAAAAAGCTTTGGAATACAAAACACTCAAGAAAAGATGAATTTTAAACTTTTCACTGGGGCTTTGTGGCCCCTTCTGTCAGTGCCTGTTTGCCAAGTGATCGGGGCCTTCAGAAAAGCTCAGTGCAGTAACGTTAACTCAGAGGAGCAGAGTTGCTCCTGCAGAAAAGGATGATTTGAGAAACCAGAACAGTAATAGAAACACAGTTTATGTTAAAGTTAAGATTAGATTTAAAGATGCTCACCCTATTTGTTATTTGAGGCCCATCCATTAAGATAAACAGCTCTCAGTTTTTGCTGTCCCCAGTGTGAGCTTTCGGGAAACATCTCTCGTAGATGTGCTCACATATTTGCAGGCAGGGCAGGACATGAGACTATAATTCAGCATTGTTCCTATCACTCATTGGGCGAGCCAGTTTTATTTTCTATTTTGTGTCATAGCACTGCAAATTAAGCCATTGCCACAGATGTGTAATGTAAGCAGCACTGACACCCATCTTTGGGCAGCCCTAAGTACCAAATCCTCTCATTCCTGACCTATTTAAAGTAGCCCAGTCCCTGAGCTCCCAGCACCCAGAGCTCCCAGTCCCCTCCGCAGCCCTATGGCAGCCACAGGCTGGTCAGTGCTGGGCACCGGCAGGTGCAGAGCTGCTCTCACAGCTCCAGCCTTTACGCTCGGGAATAGATGGAGTTATTTGATAATACCGAAACAAGAGCTACTATTTTAAGCCTGACAGCCCTTAACACGTGCTACGCTTTATCGTTCAGTTAACACACCTCGTTAGAAAGAACAGCCAGCAAAAGACAGCGGCTTGGATCCGCGCTTTATTTACTTCCTCCGCGGCGGTTGCACAACGGGTCAAAGTGCACTCCGCCCTGCGGCCCCGCAGCCCCGCGCCGCCGCTCCCCGAAGGGTTAAGCGGAGGCGGGGGTGTAACGCGGGGCTGACACACACCCGGGGATCGTCCCCGGAGCGGCAGCTCCCCCGCCTCGCGGTGCCGGCTCGGCGCTGGGAGTGGACTGTTTAAAATTGTCATCTCCCTCTCTTTTTTTTTTTTTTTCTTCCCCTCCCCTCCTCCTTCTCCCTTCCCAGCGCTCAGATCGCACCGCACCGCCTCCTCGGGCCGCGCTTCCCGGGGCTCCGCTCAGCCTTCAGCCGCGCTGAGTCAGCCCGCTCGGGGCCGGAGGTGCCGCTCCCGGCCTGCAGCCGCCACCGCGGGCAGCGCTCCGGGCTTCGGCGCGAGGCGGCACGGAGAGGCCGCTCCTCCTCGCCCGGGGCCGCCCTCTCCCCCCCCTCCGCCGGCGGTGGATCAGTTACACGCAGCTGGCACAGGTGTGGGGCGCCCTTCAGACTCGCGCCGCCGAGGGAGACCCGGACACAGGGAGAACATGCAGCCATTTTGGGCAGAGGCAGACAAAGAGCCGCGGCCGCCCGGCCGCCCGCCCGACGACAGCCCTCTCCCCTACACAACCGCCGCCCCCGCCCGCTCGCCCCGCACCTCCCGGCTTCCCCTCTCCCGCCCCCGACTCCCGGCGCGGTTCTGCCACCGCCGCCCGACTCCCGACTCAGCCCTCTCAGCCATTTGCGCCTCCTTTTATAGGCGGTCGCCGACCAATCAGCGGCGAGCGGAATCCCTCTCCGACCGGTGATGTGAGGCCGGGCTCGCGCGCGTGCGCAGTCCGGGGGAGGCCGAGTGTGTGTGTGTGGGGTGGGGGGAGGGAGGGAGGAGTGGAAGGGGAGGGGGGGGGAGGAGGGAGCAGCTCACAGGAACCCTCCAAAAAAAAGATGGCGGCGGGCTCGGATCTGCTGGATGAGGTTTTCCTGAACACGGAGGTGGATGAGAAGGTGGTGAGCGACCTGGTGGGCTCCCTAGAGTCCCAGCTGGCGGCCTCCGGCCACCACCACCAGCACCACAAGGCGCAGGAGCCCCTGCGGGCCGCTGGGGGGCTGCTGGGGAACCATGTTGTGAGCGGCGGCAGCGGCAGCGGCAGCCCTAGCCCCAGCCCTGGAGGAGTTGTAGTAGGAGGCAGCGCGAATGCCCAAACGGAGAGCGGCGGCGGCGGCGGCAAGATGGGACTGAGCGCCCCGGAGATCACAAAAGCAGGTACGGTGCCGTGCCGCGGGCAGGGCTGGGGGCGCGGGGCCTCCCCTCCCCCTCCGCGCTCCCCCCCGCTCCGTCCCCTCTCCCCCCTCGGCGCTTTGGCACCCCCGGGGCTCCGAGGTGGGCATCGGCCCTGCGGGGCCTCCCCGCGCCGTGTCCCCCCGCCGCCCGTCCCCTCGCGCGGCTCCGCGTTCCCTCCCCTTTATTTTCCCTCCCGCTCACCGGAGGATGTTCTGTCGCGTGTGTGGGGGTCGGTTCCCCCGGCCCGGCCGTGTCACTCCTCTGCCGTCCCTTCTTCTTTATATATTTTTTTTCTGCTCCGTCCGTCGGCGGGGTTGAAAGCTCACAGCCCACCCGTGGGGTGACGGCGGTACCGCGCGGCCCGGGGCTGCCCCCAACCTCCCCCCCTTCCCCCCCCAACCTCCTCCTGCAGAGGTGGGGGCTGCGGAGGGAATCCCTCTCCGTAGTGCCCCCTCCCCGAAGCGCTGGGGGTGTCATTAATCATGACATCTATTTCCTGCAGAGGAGGAAGCCGGGGAGGGGGGATTTCGAGGGGAGGAAGTCCCTCGGAACGCTGCCCCCCACCCGCTGTTTCTCTTCAGCCCCCTCCTCTCCTGTCGGGGGTTCGGAGGGACGCTCCGCTCCGCCCGTTCCCGCGCTGCCCTCAAGGGGGGGGTGGTGTCACAGAGCGGGGAGGGGGGGTCGGGGCGCAGGGACCCCGCCTGGGGTTGCGCCCCCTCCGTGTGCGGCGGTGCTGGGACTGAGGGCTCACCCCTTGGGAATGGAGGTAAGCTGGTTTGCGGGGGAATAGTAATAGCCACAACAATTAAGAAGTCTCCCCAGAATCTCTCTGCAATTCCTCCCCTCCCCCCGTTTTTATACTTTATTCTTCTTTGCTTTTTCTCTTCTCGCTAAAGCCTAAGAAGATACAACAGCCCTTCTGTCACAATTAATGAAGCTCTTCCAGGAGGACCTCCTTCACCTTTACAACGTACATCTCAATATTTGCCTGTCACTACTGCCTTCCCGTTTCTGTCTGCTTAGGGCCAGGATCCAGGCTGTCTGTGATGTTACTGGTGATAACACCAGGCCTCCTCGGGGGGGGGCACAAGGATTATTCAGGACAAGAAGCTACATCATCTTGTGCCTTCTTAAAATCAGCTTTGCTTTTTATTTATTTATTTTATAACTGTCTTTGGCTGTGGGAACTTCAGATACAACAGAACAAATTCTGTAATAAGCTGGCACGGTCTTCTTGTAGACCTCTCCAGGTCTTGCAGTACTTCTTACCTTGTCAGGCTGATGATTTTCTTTCCCTTCAAGTTTCTTATTTTGTTGTCGTGGAGCCTCCTGCTCTAACTCTGTAGGAGATGAAAGGATTAGTAGGTAACATGTGCTGGGCGTAGAGAATGTGTCTTGTTAATGTGTCTTCTATTGCCTTTTTCCCCTCTTGCAGTTGCAGCCCTTCTGATAAGTGTGTTATCAGGCTCTAGAATGGAGAAGAGGTCTAAGATGATCTTCTTTCTTCCTTTCCACTGTCCATTTCAAATCTGTTTTCCCTATTTTTGTGCACTGTAGTGATGAGAGCGAGGATGTTATCATTTGTATTGAACCTGTCAGTATTTGATGGGAAATTGCAAGCTTCAGGACAGTGTCTTAAAATCCATCTTCAGTTTGTATTCTGTCCCATTTTCTTGGCTCTGTGGAGAAGGCTTGGTGATGAGGGAGGATGTTCTGTTTTGGCAGAGTTCTCCTCCCGCTCATTCTCTCTGTTTAACCTTGTTGTTGTTTTGCAGGAGCAGGAGGAGTGCAAGGAGGTGTTATTAATCATAACACCAGGTCCCAGACTTCAGCTCTGGATGGAGCCACCACGACGAGCACCAGCACCACCACTGCAGCGGCAGGAGGATCCGAGGTCACTGCTGCTCCAGGGACCCTCAGTCAGGGCAAATCGGTGGTTATCAGCACCATGGCGACTGCCTTGTCCACCAGGAATGGCAAGATTGGGACCACGACAGTGCAAACTTTGAATGGTAGTAACGTGGTGATGAACTCTCACCACACAGGAAGTGCTGCTTTCTCTGGGACTCCAGTGACCGCCAACCCCGCTTCTGCACCTGCTGTTGCCCCTCTTGTTAACAATGGACCTGGATCTGTGGGAAAAGGAAATACTGTTAACGCCGTTTTGCCGTCAGCTTCCAACACTGTCATCCAGACTTCTTTCCTTAATACTGCTGTGTCCTCTGCATCTTCCTCCTCGCCCACAGTTATCTCTTCACAGCCGCCACCGAGTGTTGGAAGTGGGGGCCCTACGGTCACACTCGTGAGGCCCCCGATTCACACAGCAGGACCCACGGTAGCCGCAGCTGGCGCGGCCACTCAGAATGGGAGCAATACTGTGATCAATTCAACCATCAGTGTGGGGAGTTTTCCTGCTGTTGCTACAGCCACTGTGGGATCTGGAGTTTCCCTCCAAACAACGCTTGTGAATAGCCAGTCTGGTTCCAGCGTGCCAGCGGCTCCTACCACACAGGTCATCAAATCTGAGTCTCCTAAAACTATAGTGCAGGCAGTATCCCAACAGCAGACGCTGGCTACTGCTGGCCAGCCCAGTACTACAGGGGGTAACATGATTATTGGGCAAACTATGCAAGCTGGGCTCACCAATGTTGCCCCCAATCCTGGTGGGATACCTCCTGCAGCACCTGGCACCCCTACGGGAATGGCTAAAGGCACTGCCAACACGGTGGCACAAACTCTACCGAGGACTCCAACAGCAACTACGAGTGGAATCAGAGCAACTTTGACTCCTACAGTTTTAGCACCTCGTTTGCCTCAGCCACCTCAGAATCCCACTAACATTCAGAATTTTCAGTTACCACCAGGTAAGCAGAAGCTCAAGGGCTTCTTGTTTCGGGAATGTGATTCTTGCAGGGAGGAAGGTCTCTTGCTGTTTAGTTGTGAAAAAAGGTGTTATATTTAACAATGGGAATTGTCTGGTGTGGTGTAGTAGCATAGTAGCATTCCACTACTTAGTGTATTTTTTCAGGTGACCAAAAATGTCTCGTGTGCAATAATAATTTGGAAATTGTCTGGTGTCGTCTTTACAATGTTGAGTGCAGATGAAGCTGCAAACTGCCAAGTATGACAATGAAACATTATCAAATGAAGTGCTGCTATTTCATTTTCACAGAAGGCGTTTTAAGGCAGTTTTGTTGGTAGTTTGTATAACCTTTGCATGCTGTTCTGTTCCCACTCTGTCCCTGCATGCCCCCGGTACCGTAGAGCTCTCTTGAATAGAGAAACTGCAGATACAACACAAGAAAACTACCTTCTTTTCCTTTAAATACCTTCAAAGTGTGACTTAAAAACTCACACGTTTGGAGCTTATGATGATCTTTTCAGTCACTGTAGTTCTGATACAAAAGGCAGTCTCCCTCTGTCCTTACCTCACCCTGTTGTGTCTAGGGTTGCAGCTTTTGTAGTAGCTAGTATCGTGCTTAGTGCAGAGCATCTCTGGGCAAGGAATGTAGTCCTGACCACAGTGGGTGAGTAAAAAGTAGGATTAGAAGCATTTCTGGCTTGAGAACTGTTCTGTTCTTCTTCAAATATCCTAGATTTGTGCATTTAAAATTACATGTTTACTCTTATATTGAAGCTGACCTGTTCATGTATCCAGTTTCGTTTTTAACTGAAAGTACTCACATGAACCTACACGTAGATCTGTCTTTTTGATAGTATGTAGTAATAGGTGTATTCTCAGTATTCACAGTTTTCAGGATAGCATTCAGAGAGCAACTAACTGTGCTTTGTTGCTGGTGCCTCATGAAGGCAGCAGCATTTGTGTATCGCCTGTTTCATTCTGTCTTTGTAAAAGTACACCTACTGGGACACCTCAGCGACCTCAAAGCAGTGCACCTGCTGAGTAAGGCAGACCAGAAGCCAGGCAGCATTACTACACACTGTCTGTTTGGGTAATGTGTTATTTGTGATATGTGATGCTGTGTAGTTTGATGAAGTCTGTTGAGCGTTCTGTACGTGGCATAAATATTCCTCATTTTTTGTGTGTGTAGAGAATTATTCCCTGTATGAATAATATGAATGAGACATGGTGCTAATTTTAAAAAGAAAAACATCCTAAAACTCAAACCTTGAAATCCTCATGTTTGATTTGGAGCTTGTAGGTCGGTAGGCTGGAAAAGCCTTATTTATTGCCACAGCGTATCAGAAGATTTTTCAGGCTTGCAGTCTATTGCCTTGCCTTGTATACCTGTGTTTTTACTAATGCTGCATTATAAATCTGATTATGGGAAAAATACTACCACCGAGTCCAGTGGGACCTTTTTTCCAGGTAGCTGCTGTTTTCAAACCACCATAGCATACTGAAATGTGTTACACTTAGAAGCAGCATTGCCAGTCCTTAAGCATAATTGGGCCATAAATTGCTCCTTTGGAGGTCTCGATAGATCAAAGTAAAGCAATACAGTTACTAAACACTTGGGCTTTTTTATTAAGCACTTTTCTTGTCTGTCCTATACTTTTAAGAATATTTATAACTTCAAAAGAATAGCATGACTTGTAACATAAGCCTACCTACATGAGTGGATACGTAGAAATTAGATTCTTGTGTGGTAACTCAGGCTTAATACTGGTGTATTTTCTTTTCAGTGTAGCAATTGTTGCTTTTTGTTTTAATTTCTTTGGTTGATTTTCTGCACTTTGCCAATGTAGCCAACTTTGCAAATACTTTGCATGAAGCACATCTTGCAGAGCAGAACACTTAGCAAGTGATGGATGCTGAGCTTTTAGAAGCATCTCACAGGTGCGAGGGCTGAGCACTGCAGAAAAATCTAGTGTCTGCAAGTGCTCTGATCTTCAGAAGTGTTCATATGCATTCATAGTGAAAGCAGAATAGACGACTGTTTTTGAGATGTAATTTCAAGTTACATTGTGATAGGCCAGATTTTTAAAGGCAGCTTGGTAGTATGAAAGTGCAGCTGTAGTGCCTGTATGTTGAACATCTACTGCATGCACCAAATCTGCAGCCATAGGTGTATGCTTGAAGTTAGCACTGCGTGCTGATGGTTTTATAAGACAGTGCATGAAACAGCTTGAGATTAGAGACTGAACGTGTCACTTTTTATACTGCTGTTTACAGATACCCACAGAATTCTTGTGGAGGTTTGACCAATGAGAAGCATGTGTTTTATAGCTATTTTCATGTCTTGATATACTGTTTCTGGCTCTCCAAAGTACTGTTACAGTTTCACATAGCTGAAAAGCAGAATATAAAATGTTGTAAGCCTGGAACTTGGTTAAAGGTTTCTAATGTTCTCTTAAAAAGAGCGTGTGGAAAATGTTTGATCAACACTCTTTAAAATATATTACTTTAAGATCGATGCTTTATATCCTGTTGAAGTGACTGTGTAACAAGCATCAACTGACCAAATTAGAGGTGTTTGGATTGCTAATGGGATGAGGTGGTTGTGAGCTTACTGCATTCTGCTCCGTCATTTCCCAAAGAAACTGGGCTACTCCAAGCATCTGTGCATTGATAAGTTTCCCACTATTGACATCTTTGAAGAAGAGGACTGTTGTGCTTCGTGGTCCAATTGGGCAGATCAGGGTAGTGAATGTCCAAGAGTAAACTTATTTATGGCTTGTTAGCAGAGACAGAAATGTTGACAAATAATTTGCTAGGGGACAGGGAGGGAGGAACCCACGTCTGTTTCTCTTTATACATGCTACTTTGAAGATGCAGCATCTTTTGAAATTGTGTCTGGACATAAATCATAGTTGGTTCTTTGTTTTGGAGTCCTTCGAGCAATATACGAAACGTGTTGGGTACGGTCATCTGGTAAGAGGTAGGGAAATGTATGAGTTTGTTCAAGCATTGCCAGTGTTTTCCTGTTACAGATGCACTTTTATGCTGGATTTCCTAAGATTAAACCTTGGCAATGTAGGAGTTCACAAAGTGACTCGAGGCCATCACTGCACGTGGTGCAATCACCTTGTAAAATGACCAACTTGTGTGCTTTCAGAGCTCCCTTTAAAATACTGTCTTCTCCTGCAATGCTGTAATAGTTTAGAACCAAAGTCCAAGAGGTTATGCTCACTGTAACAGTGTTGTCAACTTGAGGGTTCAAAGATTTGATTTCTGTTCTTGGAGGTGCTTTATGTTGTTAATCTCTTCTGCTTCATTTTCTGTGTACAGGCATCTCCTGATAACCTGTGAAGTGCCTCATAGGGCAGGGGCAGACTGGGAAGTGCTGCATGTGTGCAGGAAGAACTAAATGTGGCTGGGAGCTCTTCTGGACCGTTTTCTAGCTTAGGTGACAATGAAATCTGGACACCTTTGCTTCCCTCAGTTCCCTCTTTTTCTTTTGTTTTCTGAGATAATATCAGTGCTTACAAAGAATTGCTGGCTTGATCCTGAGGGCTGTCTTTTCTTTTCTGAGTAATCAAAGTTGTGACACTTAATTCTGTTTGAAGATAGGATAGGTTGGTTTTACAGATTTTTTTGGAGCTCCTGACCAGCATTTGTGTTTCCAGTAGTGCAGTCAGTCAGCTGCAGTAGAACAGCTATCACAAGTTCGTTTCACTTTTTATCTAATGATGAAACACCCATATTGCTTTTACAAAATTCCATTGCATCCCCCAGCAGCTGGTTAAGGGCGTGAGACTTGGCTTCCTTCACCACATTCTGTTTTGGGGGGCTTTTCTTGTGCTGTTTCTGTAGTGGCTGCAGGATGGGTCCTTTCTCAGCTGTGAAAGTGACTGCCTCTTTAAGAAGTTGGGTTCTAGAACTCCTAACAGCTAACTCCTAACAGCTCACCTGTAGGTGAGCCCTGCAGTTGGGCCCAGCTTACTGCTGATACTGTCCAGGAGTGAACGGTGCTGTTCAGCAGCAGACCTCGGAGCATGGCCTACTACTATTCACCCTTTGCAGGTGGGATACTTCACTTGGTTTCTACAGCAGTTGACTTTCCCTTTCAAACCAACTGTTTTCAGCTTGTGTCCGTTGCACAGTAAGGACTCTGATGTCCCAGTCCTTGGTTTTTCTGACCTTAGGATGGGAAAACTACTGACGCACATGCTTAGTTTAAAATGTATTCAGGTCCTGTCTGCTTGAGCAGTGCTACTTTTTGAGTTGGTATCACTGAAAAGTAATTTCTGCGGTGTTAGTACAGTTTCCTTTGGTGATGAGTTGGGCTCTAGGCTGTTGGGAAAGACAAGTGGATTTAAGGAGAAAAGGTGATAGGATAAGAAGAATGAGACTACACTTAAGTTGTAAAATATTCTGTGTTACTTTTTCCAACTGAAGATGGCGTTCTGTGGGTTACTTTGTGCTTAAAACATGTACCCCAGAGGTGCCTAAAACAATTAGGAACAATAAAAGTATAAATGCCTACTTCCGTAATCTTAAGCAGCACAGAAAGAAACAGAAGAAATAATATGAAGTAGTGGAATGTAGTTCTTGCTATTTCTCACTGACTGGGAAGCGAGTTCAAACATATCCTGATGAAAACTGCCCTGTGTTGTGCACGTGCTGCTGATGTTTTGCCTATTAACTGTGCTGGCATGGCTGTATTTTGTTAGGAAAAAAAAAAAAGCATAATGCACAGTGATAATAGGAGCTTTTTATAGTGTGTTTTACTTTCATGGCATTTTACAGAGCTTAACCCTCGCAGCATGCTCGTGTGGTTGATAAATAAAGTAGTACAAATGCTGCTTTAAAGCTGGAGGAAAGAGCAAGTTGGAGAAGTTCTGACTTGCTGAAGGCCATGAAGGAATCAGTATTGAGCCAAGATTTGAGCTTAGGAGTCCTGTAGCTGGCGTGTAAAGTGCTCTCTCTTTCTGAAAGATAACTGTGGATCAGTGCTGCTGAGCTCTTCTGGGTGAGGGGTGGTTTTCATGTTCAAATCATGCATCAGCAAAAGGAACATTCTGCTTTATTTGAAATCTGTTACATCAGATCTGCCATATGTCACCAGACTGAAAGTTGTGTTTGTTCTCACTGCGACTTTTTAATTAAGGAATCCTGCATGCTTAGCTTTGTACCCCAGAGAACTTAAAAATGAGAGCTGTGTGATGGAATTTGTTGCTGCTGTTACAATGAATGTCACGAAGCCAACAAACGCTTTGTTTCTGTACATTTGATGAAGGTGTCTCTAAGTGTTGAGATTTAATGTGAAGTGCAGAAGTTGTGCTTCTCCTAAGCTTTGAACCCTACCAACTTTGACTGCTTACCTTTCAGTTCTGTTACAGAGTGTATTCTTGTCCCCAGCAATCTTTGGAAGAGCATGTGTGGATTTGTTTTATAGATCTATCTAGACTTTAAACTGTGGTTTTTGGGGGCTTTGGGGTAACACTGCTTGTGCTGTCGGTAGGGAGCTACAAAAACTATAAACGAGCGCGTCTTTCCTTCGAGGCATTTTGCACTCTGCTGCTTCAGGATGCTCTGTGGTGTTGGTGTGTTCGGTGAGCTGAATGAATGCTCCACGCCTGGGAATGCACGTGGCTCACTTGTAACTGCAGCAGATTGGTTTGAGGACCACATGTTTGGCTGCTGCCCAGGGCTTGAGCCACTCACACAGGGTGCTGCAGCACAGATAGCAGCTGAAGGTGAAACTGTGACTGCTTTGGGTGCTGGTGCACTGAAGACACAAATAAGGAGGTATCACAACTCTCTTCAAACAAAACCTTTTGTTGTATGAAAGTCCTTATTATTGTTTGTCTTCTCTGCTCTGGGAAATGATATGGAAATAGAGTCCCAAGAAATGCATGAAGTAGTTCAGGGACACAATTGAAAATGCAGGTATTGGCTTAAGTGGTCTTTAACACAGAGAAGAGAGGGGTTTGCAGAGGGCCTGCTCTGGTGAAAGCTATGTGATGGGATGCTGATGGTGTCTTTGCTATGAACCAGAGAGAGAAGCTGCTAACAAATGGGGCATTTTAAACATTTCTGGGTTGTTATTTGCAGGGTTTTTTTTTTTTTTTTTTGGTCAGAAATGTCTGAAATGAACTTTTTGCCTGAAAATACTCACTCTTGCCAGGGGTTTTGTGTATTGAAACTTTTATAAAGTTTGTAATGCCCTTTAACTGTCTGAATCCACTCCTGGAGTGTGATGCCATGGCTTGATGGGAACAGGAATGCTTCTGCCAGCTGGGAGGGGGTGGAACCACGTCAAATTTCATTGTTCGCCGTGTTATCTCTTGTGAGAAATATTTAAAGAAATGAGATGTATGGAAAAAAAAATAGTTGGAAATTGTCTTTCGCACAGCTGAACACGGCGGTAGGAAGGGATGCGCAGCAGTGTTTCGCAGGCTGCTCTTCTGTTTGCTCATCTCTGAGCGTGGCACAGCTTCCCCCGGTGCTGCTGGGGCTGTGGGCTCTGTGGGCTCAGGATGGCCGTCTCCTATGGGCAGGCTGTGTGCAGCTGTTCCAGGGAGGTCTCTGGGGATGTTCAGGCTTTGTCTTTTGTGTTGTTACAAGTTGGTAATGCCTTAACTTGAATTTGCTTCTGAACTAATCAGGATTTTAGCTGAATTCATGAAGTTGCTGTTTGTTTATACTGAGATAGACTTAAAAGCTGTCTAATCTTTCTCGTCTGGGTTCAGGTTTTGCTGTACCAACCCTCTTCCTGCTAAAAGAAGGGCAGTGGATGATGCACTAATTGTGCTTTATATGACGTGGTTATGTCCACACTGCAGGTTGTAACTGAATTATTGTGGCAAAATGGTCCCATCCCCACCTGAAAGGCTGGGAGAAGTGCAAATACTATATGCAGAGGCTGTAATTTAAACAGGTGTAAAGATTGTCATCACCCATACTTCAAATTAAATGGGGTTTTTTCATTGAGGGCAAAGAGACATGAACAGGTTACCCTAAAAAACACACTGCTGCCTCAGGAGGAATTGACTTTTTTTCCTTCTTTTGCCTCAGCTTAATCTTGACTTTTTACCCCAGTTCTATGCTGCAGTCGTTTCCTTCCAGAAATGCTGGTGTTTTCCTGGAGGCATAGCAGTGTCAAGGAACCAAAGGCCAAGTTTTTGCCAGAGCCTTCTTCTGCCTTAGAGTAATTCTCTTCATGTGTCCTCAGAGTAGTATCTTAAGGTAAACTGAAATAATTCTTGAGCCCTTCCGTATGCCTGGAAGTCTTTTCAGTATAGATTCTTTTTGATGAGGACATTTTTTTATTATCATCTCTGTGTAATAGTATAGGTTATGAATATCTAAGCAAGAACTAAGTGATACCTATAAGGAGTGCTGCCCCTGCAGTGTGTTCTGCATAGGCAGACTTTGGCAGCTCTGCTCTTAAAGCTGTGTACAAATACAGATAATCTCTGGCCCTGTAGTTGTTGTCAGGTTAGAAATAACATTTAAAAAATACGACTTTCTGTTCTTGTATTACCAGTAATAGAAGGTTATCCTTTCAATATAAAAGGCTGACTCTCAGCAAAATGCATAAATAGATTATAAATCCTTTTACCCAGGGACAGTGCTTTTGCTCTGTATTTATACAGGAGTTAGTGCAAGATTTGACTGCTGCCATGTTCTTTTTGAGGTATTTAGAAAAGTATATTGATAAAAAAAAATTGAGTAACTTGTTGTCCGTATAGAACTATTTGTATGTTAGAACTGTAATTTGTTAGCAGCAGTCGGCTTTGATTTTGATGCTTTTTTCCTTAAATTCATTACTGAAATATATTTTTTTCCATAACATGTTGTAGCCAATACCTGGACAACTGGTAAATTAGAATTAGCATCACTGTGTAATGTTGTTCTACATGGCTAGTGGGACTGTTCCACGACGTTTTATTGAATGAAGCCACTTCAGTTAAAGTGGTCTAGATTATCATTACAACTCAATTAACACGTGATTTCTAGAGTAGCCGAGCTGTTAAAAACCACCCTTGTGCTTATGCATGGAATAAAGCATGTGCTGGATGCTGTACAGCCACCCAGTGCAGGTTTGGCTGCAAAATGTGTTCCAGGTGACAGAGAATAAACAACTCTGAGCTCTGAGGTTTATTGCCATGCTCCTGTCCTTCCTAAATGGCTTGGGGTGCAGCAAGGCTGCACTGAGCCATCCCTGCTCCTTCCTTCAGCCAATTAGTTGGGTATTTCTGCAAGGTAGGGTTACACAGAATGCATCTCCCAGGAGTTGCAGCATCGGGTGCATTTAGCGTAAGCAGCCGTGTGGCGAGTGGGACCAGTTGCACCTCTGAGTCAGAGCCGCAGGGAGCAATTGCACACCTGTGGCCAAAGAGTCACAGAACAGGACCAGAAGTGTGTTGGAGAGGTTGGTGCAGGAGGTGGGACGGGGTCTGAAGCAGGAAGGCTGAGAGTGGCTCAGTTGTGCAGAAGTTTATGGGAAAGCTTGAGCAGCTGTTAGTTCATAATAAACACACACGTGGTCGTGTTTGCAGTAGTGTTAAGGGTGGATTGGAAAAAGAGGCAAGTGTTCATGCCATGAACCTCAAGCTCGTGTTTCCTACCATTCTTCCTTTTTTCAGCATATCCTTTGGTTTTCTTTCCTCTCTCTGTGGGGGAGGGGAGGGAAGGCACTAATTATTTATAAGTGTTAGTCATACCTAGTCATTAAGCTTAGTCATTACTCAGGACTGTGCATTTGATGGTTAGTAAACTCAAAACTAGACTTCACTTTGTTTAAAAGCTTTGAGTGCAGGCTTAGAGGTGAGAAAATACTTTTCTTCTTTTCTTCTAGTTGGTGCTACTTAATAAGTGTTTCTGTCAGCCAAAGTGGTGTGTAATATCATGGCCCCATCGCTGGTTTGTGTTTGAACTCACGGGCATTGTGCATAGCGTATTCTCAAAGTGGAGTGATTTCTACATTGGTGATGACAGCCTTAAAATCACAGAGTGTTTCTGCAGGGATTGGAGGTGAAGGTTCCTGTGAGGCTCTCCTGGTAGCTGTTGTCCAGCGTGGGCTCTGTGGCTCCAATTGAAGAGGCAGCCCCAGCAGGGGATCCCATCACTGCCTAAAATCGCCCAGGGTGCACCTAGAGTAGAGCAGGTCATGGTGTGCTTGGTTTGAGGTGTTGCTGTTTGAAGGAAGGTGATGTGGATTTACTTCTTTATTCCTCACTCTGTGTTTGTTTGCAGGCTGTGCTAAGTTCAAAGCTTGAACATTTCCATTTCATCCTGTGCATGAACCACTGTAGTGTGTTGATGCACCTTGCTCCGGAAAACCTCTGTGCCAGAAATGAAGACTAGTTGAGTTTTAAAATCTCCTGCTTAGAATAACGTGGAAATAATTAACGACTTCTTATTTTATGTCTTTCTCAAAAGCAGATCAGATTTTGGTATAACTGCGTTGCTGTTTGGTGCATGTGTATTGAAATCAGTGGTGGAGCTACATCAGAGTCCCTTTGAGATAAATAATTAAAGTAGCTGATTTAGAGCCTGGTAGTGTTTTCCTTTCTTAGTTCTTTCTGCACCAGTCTAAGGACAGATCTGTGTGATGATTGCATTGCAGTCTGACAGCTCTCTGCTGTTTTGGCTTTACGTGCTCAATAGAAAGGAATGTTAACACGCTATCAAAGAATATACCTTTCCAGAAAAGTCAAAATAGTTTCGGATCACATTGTTGTTGAAGCATTTGCTAAATGTTGCTGCACAAGAAGAGGTGTTTGGCAGAACACTGCATACACATTTTTCCAGCTAAGAAGATAAGATTTCTCCGTATGGGATCACTGTTAAATACAGAGGCTTTTTGGCATGCTAGTGTGACGTGATTCCTTTAGCTATATTCCTGAAAGGTTTTGGAGTCAGTGCTGTATGAGTTGTTCACTTCTTGAGAGCATGGTGAAGTTGTGCAGTTCGAAGCTGAGCTCTTGCATAACGAGAGCAAGTAAAAGCTTTCACTATGAGATTGTCTTTTGTCTTCTGACTCGTATTAGGAATAAAACAAACAACTTTTCATAACATGGACATGTTGACTTGCCTTTACAGAACATTTTCTGTCAGGATCTGTGATGGTTTTTGAGGCAGTTCTTTCACTTCTGTTAGTAGTAATAACAGATCAGCTGTTCAGGAAACAGTATTTTGGTTCTGGTCTGTGCTGTGTGTGTAGTATGTAGGTGAGTGGAGTGCTGTAGTAAAGTAACTCTGTTCCAAAACTTCTGGGCTGTGTAAGCAGGTAAAATGCAGCTTTGTTCTACCTGAAGCACAGCAGGTGCCGAGCATTTAGCAGCCACTCTTCAGATGTACCGTGCAGTGCAGCTTGGTGCGGGATGGCGGGTTGCTCCGTGTGCTGGACAGCTCTAACTGCCCGCAGCTGCCGGCTCTGAGACCTGTGACTCAGCAGATGTGCTGGGAAGATGGAATCGTGCACGCTGTCTGTTGCAGGTACTGCTGGGTTCTCTTGTAGCTGGCAGCTTTGCGAGAGCTCATACCTGCACAGCACGCTTAAGCGCTGCGGTGACACAAACCAACCAAGTCGGTGCATGAAACTCAAGAGCCTGGATCGCCGACCGCGACAAAGGGTTTGGTGAGAGAGCTCCAGTGAAGGCTTTCCTTTCCTTTCCTGGATTTGTTGTGCAGCATGGATCACTTGAGGTTCTGAGCACCTAAACAGTATTTTTCCCCCCACACTCTCTTAGCCACAGTGAGCAAGGAAATCCACGACAGGAGGAAAGGTCTGGGCAGGAGAGTGATGGCTATGACTGGAAACTGCTGCTATGTCTGGGCTTCCCTCATTCCTAGTGCGGTCCCATCTTGATGTCTTGATGACATACTGTCCAAGTCTGTGTGTGACAGGAAAACTGATGTAAATTCATTAATGCGATTAATGGAAGCTTGGCTGAAGTCTTGACCCATTTTTACAGACCTAGCAATATGTCATGTCAAATCCAAGGGACTTTCTCTTTCCCTTTGAGTCTGTGGATATTACTTGGCACCCTTTTTTGGAGTTGTGCAATAATTCAGATTGGGAAGGACCTTTGAAGATCACTTGATCTAAGCCTCTGCTCTAAGTGCAGTGAGATTCAAAGTTAGGTCAGACTGCCTGGGGCCAACTCCAGCACCCTAACCCTTCCAATGCTTGCTTCCATTTGTCAGTGTTTCTCCTGTACTGGAGAGCCCAGAACTGAAAATGGTATTCCATATGTGACCTTGCAAGTGCCAGTTAGTGAGACTCATCATTTCCCTGAACAAGCTGGCTTTGCTCATACTACTACAGTCCAGTATGTGGTTTGCTTTCTTCTCTGCAAAGACTTGCTGCTGACTCATGTGCAACTCATGTCCCCTGGGACCCCTGTGCTTTTTTCTGTAGAGCCACTACTTCAGTTTCTTGCCTGCACTATTGCATGGGGTTTTTCTTTCCCAGCTTCAGGACTTTGCAGCTTTCCCTTCTAGCTTATCAGCAGCTCCCCACATTTGTTGTCCTATTCAAGCTAGATGAGTGTTTTCCATTCCATCATCCAAGTCCCTGATGATATTGAGTGGTATTGGTGTGCCAGCATCATGCCCTGAGGGTTGCCAGAACTGACAGTGCATCTAATATGTTGGTGCATGTCTCCCAACAGGTATAAAAGAACGCATCTTCAGTAACAGCTAATCCAAAGCTTTGTTGCCAACTTCAGTTCTGTGCTGTTCATCTTGTTTGTAATCAATACTCCTCGTGAGCTGGTGTATAGATTGTCCTTCGTGAGTGCTCTGTGTCTGACAGTTCATTACAGAAGCTCTCCTTTGACATATATAAGTAATTCTAAATCTTCCCTCAGTTGTCTTGTGTTAAGGGAAGCTCTCTTTAGTTACTCGGACTGTCGTGAGCTGCAGTGAACTTGCAGAGGAGTAACCTGTGCATGTAGACTTTGGTAGGTTCTTCTCTCTTTTTCTCTCTTTTCACTCCTATAGAGTGAGAACTTTTACAGACAGTTCACGTATCATAAGAGGAGGAATGGAGGATTCCTTGATAACATTGACATCTGTGCCAGATTATCATTTCCTTTTCTGCAAGAAGGGATGCTATCATATAATTTCTACCAAAAATTCTTCCTGTAGTTTCAATAGGTAGCTATCCTTTGCTCCAGCTCTCCAGTATTTTTCCAGCTTTTTTGTATTGGAGAAATCTTCAAGCTTCATCCTTTCATCAAGGTTTTGTCATTCTGAGGTCTCATCAGATCACCTAGATAGCATTGACCCTTTTGCTTCTTATGGCTTTTGTTGTGTATGATTGCAAGTTGCTTAACCTTGCAGACACTTTCTTTCCTTTTCATAGCAAAAGAATCTCTTCTAACAATACAGAAAAGATACTACTACAAAGCTTTCTTCTACTAATATGGCACAGTCTGCTTATGATTACTGTCAGATTTTTCTGCCAGGTCAGATGTTTGCAGCGTCTTGTTGCAAAGGAATGTGTGCTTGAGAGCTTTGGGCACTGCTGCTCTGATGGTAAAATGTCATGGTGGGAGAACTTCCCTGGCAGATCTAGATAGGATTTGAAGATTTGCTGGATGTCAGTGGACTTTGTGATCAATAACCCTCTTTTGTAGAGATACTTGTGAGAACTTTGATTTCCTTTGCCTGAAGTGTCAATCTCTAGTTATTCTTTTCTGAGATGGACATTCCTTCTGAACATTGGCCTGTGTCAGTTTTGAAGGTGATTCTTTGCTGCCTAGCAGTTCTCCCTGAGCCTGGTTTTGCAGTTATTCTTTAAGAAGAGGATTTCTTTAGAAGACTAGAAAAGTCTGCTGTCCATGTGATTTCAAGAGCATACATTCTCTAACTTCTCCATATGTTGCAGCTAAACAAAACCAAACAAATAACCCCAAACAACATTTATTAAAGGGCTGCAGTCCTTAATGCAGTGGTTCTGAATTGATCTGTGAGTGTGGTAATGAGCAAAATCTGGTTTTTCAACCTATCTGTTCTTCTGGTCATCATCACAAAGGGATGCTATCGCTTGTGGTCCAGCGGATGCTAGCTTAATTTTATATTTCACAGGTACCAAAGTGTTTCATTCCTGCGTGCTGCTATTCACAGTGAGGAGCACGGGCACACCTCATAGTCAGGTGTGTGCTGACTGCAGGTGAAACTCCTTCAGAGCCCCCAGCTGGATGTGAGGGTCCTGGAGAAGTACATTGCTGATGCTGAGCATGGCTGCCACGTGTAGCATTGCTGTGGGAGTGCCGGCCTGCTCGGCCAGCAGAGACCTGCAGATGTCTGCTCTGTCTACAGCAGCTTTTAGTGGTCATTCTGAACTCCAGCTCTTGCAATGATTATTTATCCTGGTTTCTATGTTTGTCAGAGAAAACTTCTGTGTTTTCTTTATTTCTTTATTTTTATTTTTATTTTTATTTTTTAATGTAGAGGTTCTCTAGCTGGACAGGGGTTACACAGATAAAGGGCGTCTGCAAAGGCTACAAAACCTTTTTTTTCCCCCAACTATTGTTGATAGGGATTCTTTCTCCTTAATCTGTGCTAAGGCATGCTGTCTTTCAAAGGAGCAGGAAAGGAGAAGGCATAAAGAAAGCCTGGTTTGTTTGTCTGACATACCGTATGGACAGAGTTCTTTTCATTTCACTGCATGGTTTTACAAGTTTTATTAATTAAAAATAAAGAAACGCGCACACACAGAACAAAATCCTCTGAAAATGGAAATGCTGTTAGCAACTAGAATACAAATAGACAGAGTCAAAGAAGACACAATGTAGGGTCATGCTGCTGTGCCATACAGTAATGAACCTTTCCATCCAAATGCTCTCTTGAAAACAAGAGATCCAGGAAGGTCTCCACCACAAGAACGCATGAGGTGAGCATGGCATTGGGCAGGAGGACAAGTCTTGTCAGCTTAAGGAGCAACACAACTCAGTTCTGCTGAACTTTATTTGGAGCTGTGATGAACTGCTTAATTCAAACTAAAAAAACTAAAATATGAGCCTCCTTCACGATTCTGTTGAGCCTCCAACAAAAGTGGTAATTAAAATTTATTTTGATGACTTTTTAATGAGGGACTTGGAAAGAATGCTTGAATGTTCACGTTTATAGTAGAGAAGATGATTTTGTAGTATGCAGATCAGGCTTCCTAGGTAAAAAAGGCAGAGGTACTTAATATAGTGCACAGCAATGTGTTGGTCAGTGGCAGACCCTCACTTACGGGATGTTAGAAACAGCACAAATTGAAAATAACTGTGTTAAAGTGTGTGAGCACAGTAGAAAAACTACTTACACAGGGGTAGGTATGAATGGAGCTTTGTATGAAGAACTTGTTTATAATAATTCTGATACTTGAGAAAAAGTTCAGACTTGCCATAGAAATCTCTGCGTGGAGTCAACGTTTGAGTTAAAACTGATTGGCTTGCCTGTCCTCTGCTAAAAATTGAACTTTGTTGGTACGTTTTCTAATGCTTTTCTCTTGTCTGATCAGCAGTTGTGCTCTGTTGCTGTGGGCATGCTCCAACTATACATGTAGCTCTGGGAATATTTCATGGTGCTTGCTCTCCAGAGGTAGGCAGCCTTCGTTCTGTGCTTATCTGCTGCCTTTTCTTTCTTCCCATCCACCTTTTGGATGGCATGTTGAATATCCTAGCCCTTGAATATCTTAGGGAACCCCAAAATTGTGGTTTCTGGGAAAGCTTCTTATGGATGTCAATCTACTTGTGTGCACATAACAGCTTCTTTAAGCAAAAGCATTTGTAGTTATATTTGACTTTCTCATTTGCTGGAAACAAAGTGGTAATGAGCTGTACAGTATATTTGTCATTGCCTAGAAAAGAGCTCTCTAATTAGGCTTGCACTGTACTCATGTCTTCAGTTATAATAATATTGAAGATTTCCACTGATTGAGTGTTTAGATTCTTCAGCTGATTATTGTGAAACATGACAAAGATGGGCAACAAGAGTTCATCACTGAATATCTCACCTTCATGTGTAGTTTATGGTGGTCGTGCTCTGAGATTGCATGGAAGAGATCTCCACGTGTTTTGGGGGATGTGTGTAGACTTTTTATTCATGGGCTAACACTGGAAAACTCGAATTCCAGTAGAGCCAGTTGATTTTCATGGTGAAGTTTCCTCCTGTAGTTTTGTTGCTCCGATAGGCTAACCAATTTTGGGTACACAGATTGTTTCCTTAGGTGCCTTTTGCAGAGCTCTTGAGGCTGAGGTGGTGGGGACTGACTGAGATGTGGAAGGAATGAGCCTGGAGAAACTGTTTGCATTGTCCCGATCCTATCTGTGCTTCAAGAAGAAGAGGCTAGCATCTGAAAATCTGTCTGTTGAAATCTGGTTCCCTACAGCTATCCAGTGGGGTTAAATGTACTTATTTGAGTGGCTGAGCAGGGAATGACTGCTTCATTTTCTTCTTTGTTTTATTTTCCTTTTGGGGTGTAGTGTGGCACGGTGCGCTCTGTTGCAGATGCACATGAGAAGAACTATGATTTTATAATCATGTTCATTACTAAATTTGTTATGGGGAAATTAATTTAGAACCTAGATGGTTGTGTTCTTGTTGCTGTTGAAACCTAGTTTTATTTATTTATTTTTCTGAAAGTAATAGGAGTTTTGCTTAATGGCAAATGCTTAATGCACTACAATGCTTTAGTTGCAGTGTTTCATAGAACATTTTTCTTGGCAGCAAACAGGTGCGTTTTTAAGCTATTGCCAACTTTAACCTCTCCTTACGGTGTATTAGGTTGAGAGGGATGCGATTCCACATATACCTAAGCTGGACAAAAATCTGAGGAAAATACACTCCTTCACGTTTGAAAAAGGCAGTGTGTTTGTTGACCAGTTTCTTTTTTAACAGGCATGGTCCTCGTGCGTAGTGAGAATGGGCAGTTGCTGATGATCCCTCAACAAGCCTTGGCGCAGATGCAAGCACAGGCACATGCCCAGTCTCAGCCTCAGAATACTATGACTCCTCGACCTGCTACACCTACCAGTGCTCCTCCAGTGCAGATATCAACAGTGCAGGTTAGTTCAGTAACTTGTAGCATTTAAAAAAGTACACTGAGATTCCGCCTGAGAAGAATACACCAGAAAGTTCAGCCTGGAGAAGAGAAGGCTCTGGGGAGACCTTGTTGAGCCCTTTTGATACTTAAATGGAGCCTATGAACAGGACAGAGAGCTGCTTTTCAAATGGTCTCATAGTGACATGACAAGGGGGAATGATTTTAAACTAGAGGAGGACAGATTTAGGTTAGATGTCAGGAGGTGGGGGTGGTGAGACACTGGTCTGGACTGCCCACAGGAACTAGGCATGGATGCTTCATTCCTGGAGGTGTTAAAGGCCGGGTTGGATGGAGCCCTGGGCAGCCTGATCTGGTGGGTAGCAACCCTGCCCGTGACAAGGGAGTGGGAACTAGATGATTTCTAAAGTCACTTTGAACCCAAGCCACTCTGAATATTTTTTTTCTATTCTTCTTTCCCAAGGCACCAGGAACATCTATTATTGCACGACAGGTGACACCAACTACTATCATCAAGCAAGTGTCTCAGGCTCAAACGACAGTGCAGCCCACAACAGCGTTACAGCGTCCTCCTGTTGTGCAGGTGAGTTTGTGGACACAAAATACATGATTGTAAGACATGGTGCAGAAAGTGTGAAGCGATCCATGTGACTTCCAGGCAGCATGTATAGGATTCAAATGCTATCACCTAAACATCTAATTGTGCTTTCTTCATCCCTGAGTGTACAGTATAAGAGTGTACAGGATTATTATCAGTGAGAAAAATGCAGCTTTTGTTATACACCCCGTTAACCTTTTTCCCCTCGGAGCCTTTGCTTCTGTCAGTGATCTTTCCAGGCCCAAGAGAGAATGTATCTGAGTCTCACTCATTTACGCTGCTGTTATACTGAAGGAAGAGATCATTCAGTCTGTGTATTTTTTCCTCTAATGTTTGCATCATTGTTCTCATTTACTCTGACTATGAAAAACGAGACCTTAAATCTTTGTCTCCTTTTTCTGTTTCCCAAATATCAGTAAGGTAGCTTTGGCACCACTTTTCTTGTGGATCTTTACATAAAGAGCAAGTTTACAAAGGTATTGTTAAAAGTTTGGAGAGCTAGCTTTAGCTTGATAAGTATTGATTGCAGTGGTAAGTAGGATGTGGGAAGTCTGTCAGTGGGACTTTGTGTGTGAAAAGTTCTTATTTACAATGCTGCTTCTTTAAAGATGGTGATCTTACTTTGAATTACCAAGTTATCTGTAAAAGCAGAAAAATGCTTTTATCCTATTGTTCATTAAAAGACCTGGAGAAGGCCACAGCTCTTGGGTCACTTCTTTTTGTGAAAGTGGCATTTGAAGGAACAAGCCGAAAGAGTTGCACATTGACAGAAGTTCCTTACATCAGTTGTGTTGGGAAACAGCTGTATGAGGGTATGCTTGTGTATTTTGCTGCTTAATTCAGTAAGCAGAAATCGTGCAATACTCAAATTGACTTTAGCCATTCCAGTCTCGAATGTGTAGCATGTTGTGCCATCTGGTGGCTCTTTCTTTCCACTGCAGCAGAAAGTGGATTATCCTTTTGCAGTAGCTGTGAAAGAGGGGCTACTGTCCTGTGGCTTGGTTTGTTTGACAGATCAGGAAGCAATCATGTTTTAATATATTCCAAGTACAGTAATCTTATGTTTGTGTTCTCTGCAGCCTCAGATTGTTCTGGGTGGTACTGCACAAACAACTACGTTGGGGGCAGCAACAGCTGTACAAACTGGAACTCCTCAGAGAACAGTGCAAGGAACAACAGCAACCTCCACTGCTGCCACAGTAAGCTACTGAGTGCTTTTAGAATCAATTCTGCTGCATTTCTGTATGTGCAGCTATACACATGCATAGCCTCTGATAAAGTGGAAGGCAGTAAAGATGTAGGAGTTGTGTTATCTACTGGTCTTGGAGAAAAGGAGTAAAATTTTAAGCAGCGCCATATAATTTATTAAGTGTGAAACGCAGAGCACTTGAATTTTGAGAGCTGCCAAAGTGTAACATTTATTTCTGTAATGGCTTTTAAAGTATTCCTTTCTTAAAAACCATGAGTTACGTATTCGTGGGAATGTGTATCGTTTGACATAGCAGAAAGGAATCAGCATGAGAAGGGGTAAGAAGCTGACACTGACTTGTTCAAGATACTTGTTTATAGGACTGTGCAGCGGGGAGAACCAGAGTGCACTGTGCTGTGTGCTGGGAAGAGGAGCTTTGCTGTTTGTTGCTCTTCTGCAGTGCCTATTTTCACGTAATTTTCATTCATAAAATACTTTGCATTTCCTAGTTTTATTGAGAATCAGAATTTTTTATATTCAGATAACAAAAATGTAAAAAAGATGTGTATTTATAAAGCAAAAAAAATTATTTCAGTCTTATTATTTTCTCTGAATTTCTGTAAATTCAGAGGCTCTGAATTTATAGATAGTATTATTTGGTGATGAACTGAGAGAAGGACTTGATTTCTCTGAGTTTGTAGTCAAAGTAGTTGTTATAAAGAGTTCAGCTTCCTTTGTTTCCTTTCTTCACCCTTGTCCCTTTTTAACAGGAAACAATGGAAAATGTGAAGAAATGTAAAAACTTTCTATCCACATTAATAAAACTGGCATCATCTGGAAAACAGTCTTCAGAGACCGCAGCTAATGTGAAAGAATTGGTACAGAACCTACTGGTAAAAAAAGTTCAAAATAAACTTTTTTGTGGGATAGCAGTATGTGGGCCAAGTCAGCACAAAGCTTTTCTTATGATGAGGAGGAAGATTTTAAAATAGGAGAAAAATGAAACTGAAAAAAGTTTTTCTGAATTAAAATATATGCATGAATTTTTATTTGAAGCTTGAAAAGCAGACGTTCTTGCTTATGTTCTCATGAGAACTTACCCATGGCACTCGTTAATCTATCGTAGTTGACGTAGGTGAGTTAAATTTAAGTGCAAATAGCGCAGATATGAAGTCTTTAAATTCAACAATCTTTATTGATAAAACAGAGAACAAAAAGATGAACTGTGTACTTCAGGGAAGGCAGTTCAGCACAGCTGGCACAATGGTTCAGTGTAGGAAACTGCAAACTTTTACATAAACGTAATAGCTGAAGCTAATGTTAAAGCTGGACGTAATTAATATTTACAGCATGAGTTTTTATTTCCGTATTACTACTGCTCAGTGTAGGTGGTAGTGACTTTTAATTTAAGATGCAGTTGTGTATTCCAGGTGTTATCACACAGTAACTAGAAGTAGTCTCAAAATCAAATCTTGAAATGTGTCTTCCTATGAGGAATCTACAACTGCTTTTGTGAGAGACAGTTGCATTCAAAGATTGTTACTGTGATGAAACTGCTGATAAGTAAAATAGTGGAGAATGATTAAAAACTACTAATTTTCAATGGATTTAGTATTTCTCTTCTTTTGGTGTTGAAGAATTTAATTTCTGCAATTTCATCTGTTTTTCTTTTTGAAGGATGGAAAAATTGAAGCAGAAGATTTCACCAGTAGGCTCTACAGAGAACTTAATTCTTCACCTCAACCTTACCTTGTGCCTTTTCTGAAGGTAATGTGTGTTCACTACACCTCCTGGTTATCTACTTGCAGCAGTGAGCACAAGCATATCTTTTGCCACTACAAGAATTCCAAGAGGGTGTAGATGGAATTTGAAATGGTACCTGGTTAGGCTTCTGCTCTCTTAAAGTAATGTTTTTTGTCTCCTGGTTCCAGAAGTTTGTTAATATAATTCATTGGCATAGTCAGTAGGTGGCTGTTTCAAGAAATCTGGAAAGTGAGGGTTTTCTTCCTATGATTTTAGAGCTGTTTCTTTCCATAGCTCCAAGCCTAGGAGTTGATTTATTATGGTTTCTGAAAAATAGGGATTGAATGAGAGAGAAAAGCCTACCTTCTGCACAAACTCACACTCTTACGCTTCTGTGCGTGTTTGTGTGGATAAACAGGAAGGTTGTCGTCTCTAAATAATGCATGCAATCTGTCATAAACTTTATAGTCATTGGACACAGCTCAAAATAATTTTTATTCCGAAACGTTTTCTACCTGAAAAATCAGAGAAGGTACAACAGCCCTTTATGGTAAGAGTATATCTTGACTAATGTATGATTAAGGGATGCATTTATAGTTGTAGGTGTGTGTTGACGTTTCTGGGGTCTTAAATGCTTGTTCATACTTGAGCTATTCACAGGGACAAATTGTTACCATACAGAAATAGCTAATGTAAGTAAAACACTGCAGTCGTCTAATCCATCACATCTCATAGCTTGGTGTATGTAGTTAGGAATGCAGTCAAGGAAGGCAGTGTGAGCTTAGGCTGTTAAATATGTTAAGGTTTCTAGGTGGGCTCAATGTGCCCAGTTTCTACAACTAAAGGTGCTGCTGCTCTGTCTAGCTTAAAGTGGGAAGTGGCATGGTATTTCTGTGTGCTGCTATCATGTTTTCTTTTCTAATGTAGAAGTGCATGCATCCTGTTACAATGAATTAAAATTAAATGAATTGCTGTTTATGATTAACATTTTCTTTTGTGATATAGGATTAAAATACTCAAGCAAATTCTTTCCTTTCCTCTTTTTAGAGGAGTTTACCTGCCTTGAGACAGTTAACACCAGACTCTGCAGCTTTCATTCAGCAAAGTCAACAGCAGCCAACAACGCAGCCAACAACGCAAGCAACAACTGCACTTACAGCAGTGATGCTCAGCCCTTCAGTTCAGCGCGCAGCAGGGAAGGCAACTGCAACTGTAACAAGTACTCTACAGCAACCTGTAATCAGCCTAACTCAGCCTACACAAGTTGGTGTTAGTAAACAAGGACAGTCGACACCACTGGTACGTAAGTTGAAGTGTGTCATCTGTTGCTGAACAGGTGGCTTTTCAGAGTGCAGTGACTTGACAGGTTGATTGTTTAATTCAGTCGAAGCTCTTTGACCATTTTTTTAAGGGTAGCTGCTAAGGAGGAGAACAATATATATAATTTAAAATCCAATTTGATTAAAGTACTGTATTTCCTGTTTTAACAAAAAACGCTGGCAGATTTTCTCAATTACTCCATAGCCGTGAGAGCAGTATTATGGAGGAATTTTCATTTTCATAAGTCTAATGACAAATTGTTTCTCCTGTTCTGGAGTAAAAATTTAGATCTGTATGTAAACTTTCATGAAAACCAGGTAAGAGTAGTATCATGTGCACGCCACCTCTTAATATCTTCTTGTAGCAAAACAGTGCCTCCACATAAGTTTTTTTGGGGATAGGTATTGACTAATGTGCACAATTGAATTGCTGTGATTTCTTGCTACTTAGTATATGAGCACTTACCATTCGTCTGAGCTTCTCTATCCATACACTTTTGCATGAAATGGAAAGTAGAGATCACTGTGGTCAATTTGTAAATATTCAGTGTAACCAAAAAGAAGGGGGGAAAAAAAGGCAACCTAGTACAAAGCTGCACAGCTGTGGCTTACACTGATTCTGGATGAAAACAGTATAAGTAAAACCAGCTGAATTACCTGTACCAAGTTGCTATTATTTCTAGTTCTTAAATCTGTTCAGACAGATGCAATTTGCCTCTGTTTTTCTAATGTAGAAAACATATCTTTGTGATTATAGATAGAGTTCTTAAACAGAAATAGGGGGTTTTCTGCTGGTTTGGTTTTTTTTTGGTTGCAGAAAGTGGGTTATTAATTTTTTTTCAACCAAGAATGACTTCATTTTAAAGAAACTTGAATACCTTAACATGTGCTGAACCTAGATCGACGAACGGATGTGTTGGTTGTTAGGCTTTGCTTTTCCCACCTGATTCTTAGCCCTAGTTGTTTCAGATTTGTTTACAGGTTCTTTTCTTCCTACAGGTTATTCAACAGCCTCAGAAAGCAGGGACGTTGATAAGGCCCCCCCAGGTAACGTTGACACAGACACCGATGGTAGCACTGCGGCAACCACACAGTCGTATTATGCTCACTACTCCTCAGCAAATTCAACTGAATCAACTTCAGACAGGTAGGAGGTCACCTGATACGTGCCATTCTAATAGCATTCAGTTGGTTTGCTTAGCATCACTTTTGAGGTGCCACTGGTGCACTATTGCAGCACTGCTAAAATCTTCAGTGCGTAGGGTAGTGGCTGGGGGTGCACGCGTGCAGGGCAGTGTTTGTAGCCAGAGAAAATGTGTGGGTGCTGGAATTGTATGGGAGGGCACTGTTCTAGGTGGGTGAGATGCTGACAGAAATTGCTGAGGCAAAATCTTTGTGCCAGGCGTATTGTCATTACTACCTGTGACTGGCTTGTAAATCTAAGCTCTGACACAAATTTGATGTTCAAATGTTGTCTGTTTTCCTGCAGTACCTGTGGTAAAACCAACAGTATTACCTGGAAACAAAGCTATAGCCACTGTTTCAACACAAGTAGCTGCTGCTCAGAAGAATAAACTGAAAGAACCTGGGGGAGGTTCTTTTAGGTGAGGAACCATGTGCTCATTTGTACTCATACATACTGCCTGGGCAGCCTGTAGAACTTAGTGGGAACCAGTCCATGTACTCTAGTGGTGCTGAATCAGGCTAGGTAAACGCACAAGAACTGAAAATTGATTTTCTGTAGCCAGATTTGTTCCTTAAAGACTTGTACAAACAGCTGTGGACATGCTTGTGCCAGATTGGTTTTATCATTTACCTGGCACTAAGGGTAAATATTTAAACTCACAAACAATTCTTGTCTGAACAAGCAAATAGAATTCATTCCTCTGCACCTTCCAACTCTGCTCAGATTGTTTGGATGTACAGCCTGTTTTACAATGATGAGAGCAGTTTATTATTATTTGTGGTGGTGATGTATCTAGTCTCTTGTTTCTTAAGGTGCTAAAATGTTGCATAGGAAAAGATACTGAGAAAAACAGTTAGGAAATGCAAAATGACAGAAATGCTCCTCGAGCTCTTTGGAATCCAATGATGTTAGTTTAATTTTAGCACATAATAAAAGCAAAAATGAAACGGAATATTCAGGTTTATTATGGAACTCATTATGTGCAGCCGTGGTTTTGTAGCAGTGTGTGTCGATATAAGAGTGAATTTAATGGTTGTAATGAATTTTCCTTTCTTAAGGGATGACGATGACATTAATGACGTTGCATCAATGGCTGGAGTCAACCTGTCAGAGGAAAGTGCTCGGATATTGGCAACAAACTCGGAGCTGGTGGGCACGTTAACAAGGTCTTGTAAAGATGAAACCTTCCTCTTCTCGGCACCTTTACAAAGAAGGATATTAGAAATAGGTATGCTGATGTTTCTGGAGATGTAATCATCTGGAGGTTTAATGAGCACATTTCACCAGTGCTGTGTTCAATGAAAGGCATTTTCCATACAAATTAGTTTGAGTAGTTCTAAAGTTGTTAGAGCAGTTGTCTTTTTGTGTAATTGGATGCTTGTAGGTGATCGTTAAGCTTATGAAAGTGGAATGGTGTGAAGAACAACAAAGCTATAGAAGTATGGCAGTTTAACACTAAAATTGTGGTACCTGGTTAAAACTGACTGTATAAAATCATACAGCAACAAAAATAATGAAATTTGTTTGGAAAAAAAGATAAATCCAGGAGCGACTTTATCATGTTTACTTACAAATCTACAAGTGATAGAATAACAAAAGGCCTTCTTCAGTTACTTGTTTTGCTGTAGCATGCAGCATTTCTTAGTAGTCACAAGCTTTGCTAGGCTAAACTTGGGTGTATACCATTTCCTATCTAATGCTTATTTTCATACATGCATGAAAGCCTTGCTTTGCCAAGTGTTTACGTTTCCATGATAGACATTGGCCATGATGTTTAACTGAATTGTATAAGTATTATTGTTAATTGTTATTTTTTCTATAACTTTTTGCCCTGATCGTAGGTAAAAAACATGGAATAACAGAAGTCCATCCTGACGTAGTTAGCTATGTATCACATGCTACACAACAAAGACTACAAAACCTCGTGGAAAAACTATCAGAGACTGCTCAGCAAAGGAATATTTCTTATAAGGTAACTGCTTAATTGCACAAATCACACTGCACACAGTGTGCTGTTATGTACATGTGTTCGATGTTCTTCATTCTCTAAAGTTAAGCTGTTTATTGTCTCTGATTCATCTTACACTAAGATATTAATGTATCTGGATGACTAGTAGGCTTCAGCTTGCATGTGTAAATTGTTTTTAAAACAAATGTAGATGAACTATTCCTACCACTTAATTATATCAAATGTGTAAAATCTGAGTGATTGTACAATGGGAGAGGCAGATAAAAGATGTGATTTGTTGTTGTTCACCACACCCCAGCATTGTGTGCTGTCTGGTAAAGGTCAATCAGCATCAAGTCTCCCAGAGTAAAGCTGAATGATGTGATAGATGAGTTCTTTGTCTTTCATTTCCTTTCTACAAGCGTACAGCAACTTTGCCAGCTAGCTTTTTGATCTCCAGTTGAAGCTACCTGGAGGAGCTGTTCTCCAGAAGCCTTTTTTGTGTGCTTAGTGATGATATAATTGTAGAACCCCTGTGTTCCTTTGTTTCTGGAGTTCTATCTATATGGGCCCACCGGGCACTGGGAGGAAAGTAATCATTGAACATGTATTAATATTTCCTTTCAAGGAAATATTCTTTGACTGCTCTGACCCTCCAAAAAGGTATACTGTGAGTCATAGAAGTCCAGCTCTACAACTGCCCTAGCAAGAAGATGCAGCCAAATCTAGTATTGAGGCTTACATCAATTTATATCCTTCCCTCCTCCCATTGCCAGCATATAGGAAGCATATCCTCTACTCCTTTTGATGGTAACTAATGTTAAATGAGGCCCTTTGTAGGGAAACAAGTGGCTGAATATTAAACAAGCTACTGAGTTTTACCTGCTTTTCAATCACCCGGCTGTGTTGTATTAAGAGTAGCCTGCATCTGTTAATGCTGCTGGGATCAGTGTGGGACTAAGGAGCACTGCTCTGAATTCTCAAGACTGCTGTCTGACAGATGCATATACTTAATAGATGCAAATAGAAGAAAAAAGAATCTCTAAACTATGTTTGTGAAGGTAAAACGATGATGGTATTAATGTGGAAGTCAAAGTCTGATGAATTCACAAAATAGAACAAAATGCTTTTAAGAGCTGGTTTGACTGGTGTAAACACACACTTGCTGTTTGGTTGAAAAGGACAAAGTGAACAGTTGAGATTTAAATGTATATGTTCTTCTCCAGTGCAGTACAAGCTAACAGCTTTGTTTTTAAGATATGTAATGAGGAACATATTTGCCATGTTTTCAGGATGATGAAAGATACGAACAAGCAAGTGATGTTCGGGCACAGCTCAAGTTCTTTGAACAACTTGATCAAATAGAGAAGCAGCGTAAAGATGAACAAGAAAGGGAAATTTTAATGCGTGCAGCAAAGGCAAGTGCTTGGATTTCACACACATTTGCAAAGTGTCTTCCTTTTTTTTTTTTTTTTTTTTACGTCAAAAGTGCAGAATTTCTTCTCTTTGTAAAGGACATCCAGTGAAGGGAAAGACTGATTTTCGGAGGTGGAACATGAGAGGGCTGTATGTGTAGATACAGCTCTGTTCTGCTTTCCACAGAAAGGGCAGCTGCTGTGCCTTTCTCATTGCATTTCCCCAGATTTAGTAGGCCCTCAAAGCCACTCTTTGTGCTTTTCACTGTGGAAAAAGGTTAATTTTATCTCTTGGTTGTATTCCTAAATTATATGCAATAGAGAAGTTACCAGTATTTTGGGGAATAGAGTTCAGAAACGTTCTGACAAATAGAAGAAATGTAATTAATAGGAAGCAGTTGATGTAAGTGCTGCCCTTTTCGGTTGTACTTGGTGACCCAAATATAGGATGAACGTGACTCCCTAGGAAGGAGCACAGTTCACAAAACAACCTAGGATTTCTGTTATGGTAAGGTAGGAGTTGATGACATCAAAATTGGTTAGTGCAGTGTTTGCACATAAGATATCAGCAAACATTTCAGTTGGTTCCTATTTATTATACTTGAGATGGAATGCTCTGTCCAGGAGCCCTATGGCAGGTAGATTTCTGAAGGAAAGCAATTTAGAAGTCTAGGAAATGTGACCTATGAAGTAAGAAAAGATTTTATACATTCTTTTCAGAAGAGGGAAGACTGGGGTGAGATACATGTAAATCACTGCACTTACTCTATGAAACAGTAATTTGCATGTTCTTATAATTTCCTGTGTTTGTGGCACCTGGAGTGCAGCAGGAAAGACCTTGGTTAATCATGAGGAAAAGCTGAACGTTTGAAGGATGCTTGAGTACTGAATTAGAATAATTTATTTTGTTGGTGGTCTAGAGGTTGTATGGGATTGAAAACACCATTTGTTTGGATACACGTGGTATTGCTGTGTGAGGAGTATGAATGAAAGACTGTGTTGAACTTCTTCCCATTTTCTGTTTGTTTGACTTCTTGGAAAAGAGCAGAAAACTAGAAGCAGAGAGCTGATACACATATCCCCAAAAACACAACCAAAGGCAGTGCCTTAATATCATTAGACTATAGAGTTTATTGAAATAAGGCATTCTGTTACTTCTAAGAATATGGAATACGATGGGCAGGTGGTAATGCTTGAGGTCTGTTGGCCACTTAAGTGGCCTTCTGTTCAAATGGCAGCTTGACCATTTGTAGGCACAGCAAATAATGTTCTTACCAACCATGTGGTTGTATGTATGGGAGGAATTCTTCTGAAAAGTAGAGGTGTGATTCCTTTTTGAGATTCAGAGTTGTGTGTATTTTGTGCCTCATAGTGGTTTTCTTTAGGCATAAATGTGTGCTGCTCCTTTCCTGCTTTTAACAAAGCTGAAGAAGGGGGGGTGCTTTCTCAAAAACAATTACCTGAAGCTAAGAAAAGGAAAACTGTTTTTAATTTCTAAGAATGATTTTCCTTCCCTGTCTCTTCTCCAAAAGTGGTAGGTACCCACTTTCCACTTCCCATGGGAGTTAAGAAAAGCCTTCATATGCAGTATAAGACATATCCTCTTTTAACTGCTTTTGTAAATTAATTGATTTTTCTTTTTCTTTTTCTTCCCTGACCTGTCCGTGTTCGTCATTTTATCAACGCAGTCTCGATCCAGGCAAGAAGATCCAGAACAGCTTAGGCTGAAACAGAAGGCCAAGGAGGTTAGTGTTTCACTTTAAGGTTAACTTTTATTTGGAAAATTTAAAGGAAAAATAATTAATGGTCCTCTTTCTGGCAAATGCAGATGCAGCAACAAGAGCTAGCACAGATGAGGCAGAGGGATGCCAACTTGACTGCATTAGCTGCAATTGGTCCAAGGAAGAAAAGGAAAGTGGATTCACCGGGATCTGGATCAGGGACAGAGGTATGGTGTAATTGCAGTTCTTGGTTTTGCTGCACCACTCCACTGTAAAAGACTTCTTTTCAGAGCTCTCTTCCCTCGTGTGTGGAAGTTTCTGAGTAGCAGAATTGTATTTTGAATGTGTTCAGATTTTCTTTCTCCAGGGCCAGGATTAATTTTTAGCATCGATGCATTGACATGGGGAGTAAAACTGAGTGATGTTCCCTGTTCTGTGGGACCTGGGGCACATTAGAAAGCAGTTGCTGTTTGCTCAAGTCTGTGCCTTTTTGGACCTCCATGGTTTTGGAAGAGATTGTTATAATTGTAGCCAAACTGATTAAGTAATAGCACAGCCTAATTAATGCCTTTAGTGAGGTGGCTGAAGTGATAGAGTTGAATCACTAGGAGCTTCCAATTATAGGAAGTTGCCTAATTTATTTCATCATCTTTTGATTGGCCTTAGTTTTAGGATCTCTGCAACAGATCAGCTGGACAATTTCTGTGTGATTGTGATGCTCACCTACATCCTTTGGATATCTCACAACTTAATCTAGCCTTTTGAAGATTAAAAAAGTCTCTACTGACAAAGTTATCAGTATGCTCAATATTTGATTGGTTTAATGTTCATTTAATTTCAGGTAGATTGATAAACTATCTGCAGTATTTGTAAACAAGTTAATGAACATGATATGATATAAAATTGCTTTGTGCATGGAAGACACTGAATATAGGGTTTCTCTAATGCTTAAAAACGACTTGTTATTAACAGGACCAAAAGCTCTGTTTTCATAATTTGAGGTGTTTTCCCTGCAGAATTTTTTATCTGATAGCAAGTGACAGGATAGTAATAATTGAATAATTCTGCTTGTGAATGAGCATCCCACATTTTTGCTGCTGAGGCAGTTTCAGCTATAGAGAAGCTCTGTTTCAGGATAGTTCACCTCCTTTTATAATGAGTCGTTAGAAGCAGTAATTTACAAATCCTTGATGTAAAACATTACAGAACAATCTGAATACCAATAGGTGGCATTTTTATATTAAAATCAACCCTCTTGAGCATCTTTATAAACAATCTAGAGTTTTGAAAGCTAGTGAAATGCCTATTATTGATAGGGATGTTTTTACCTAAGTTAACGAATTCCCGAATTAAAGTTTTGTAAATGCAGTTTAAAATTAGAAAGTTTGCAGACTGTGGCCCTGAGATCAGTGCTGACACAGACAGGGTGCCTCTGAGCAGTACACTGAAATCTCCCGGGCTGTTCCTGTGGCATTGCCTGCTCAGCTGTGCAGCAGTGTCAATAGGCTGTTCGTGTCACTTGGGTGATGAAATGTGTTTCATATCTGCTGCGAACGCTTGTTTGTATTTCATCTCAATCTGACTAATTTAGTTATCCTAGATTAATCGCTTACTGGTTAACCAATTAACCACAGGTTTCCAGGAAATCTAATTTTTTGTCGTTTTAATTAAGAACCAGCTGCTTTTGATCTGATAAACTCACAGCTGTGCTTCTGCTGCTGTGTCACTTGACATTTTTAAATTGAGCTCCACTTGTCGCCGTTTGTGTGCAGTTTGTAGCTGAGGCATATTACAAGAAGTGTGGAAAATAAGGTTTGTCATTACTTAGACACAGATTTGTAAATGTAAGCTTTTGATGTCTCGGAATGCTGAATCTTAATTTTGTGTAAAATCACCTCTAAGTAATAACTGTACTGTTTCAAAATCAACACAATAGGCTGCTGTCATTTTTACAATCTTAGGTCCACTTGATTCTATTGACAGTTATGAGAAAGCTGCTTAACTCATTCTGTGCCTACAGGAGTAGCAGTTACCTCTCTTTATAATGGCTCCTAAAGTGTCTATTGGTTTGAAGTCGTCTATGTAATAAAATGAGGATTGAGCCTCTCCTAATGCAGCAGAGGGTTGCTAGGGCAGCATGGTTAGGTTGCAGTTGGACTTGATGATCTTTAAGGTCTCTTCCAACCTGAGCAATTCTGTGATTTTAAGGAATATTTGAAAGACAAAAATAAAAGAACCCCACCCAGCCATTCTTTCTATAGACCTTTTATTCCTAACTTGTATGTATCTGACACTTAGCATCCAATGCTGTCCTGCATCCAGTCTCCATTGAAGTAGATAGAAAATAAGCACGTATGTTGTGTAAGTGCTTTAAAATGTGCCTTTGGAAATCTGGCCTTTAAGCAGCGCAGAGGGCTTGTGGGCTCGACAAGTGATGTGCTTGCTGCGAGTGGTGAGGTGCTGGCACAGCTGCCCAGAGAGGCTGTGGATGCCCCGTCCCTGGAGGTGTTCAAGGCCAGGTGGGATGGGGCCCTGGGCAGCCTGGGCTGGTATTAAGTGGGGAGGTTGGTGGCCCTGCATGTGGCAGGGGGTTGGAGATTCATGATCCTTGAGGTCCCTTCCAACCCTGGCCATTCTGTGATTCGACTCCATTGCTGGTGGTGTGCTGACAACACCTTCCAACACGGGGTTAGGTTGGTTCCTCAGTTGTGTGCACCAAGAATCAGCATACAAATGTGACATGTAGAGGACTGCATAGGTGTGTGTCTCAGCAGCTTGTTCACATGGCTCTTGTGCTACTGTACTACTCTTGCTTTTCTCAGGTCTACGGTGTTCTTGGAACACTTCTTTTGATGCTCCAGAATGGACTTCTGGTGTCAGCTGGTTTTTAAAATTTATGGAAAAAAGAGTAGTAGACCATTCTAGTGAAAGAAATTGGAGGTGAAAAAATGTATCTATAAGCAAGCCATGGAAATGAGGTCTGTTTCCAGTCACTCCACATGTATGATTTCTTCTCATGCACAAAGAGCAAAGTATCTCCAACGGGCAGCTGCTGAAAGTATCCCGGGCTTTTAAAGCTGGAGCTGAAAGTTGGTTTTTGGTCTCTTTGTGCCATCTGCTGGCGGCTCTGCTCACTGCTGCCGTTCTGTTCTGCCGGGAGATGAGGAGCAGCGCTGTGCCTCGGTTGCTGTCCTGCATCGCTGCCGGACAGGGCGCTGGGTGCACGTGTTGGAAGACTCAGTGATACATCCATATCTTTGCTGAAAGAGACAGTCTGTTACTGTAGACAGCGTTCTTGCTGGATCTCATGGCATTTAAAGCACTGCAGGATTTCCTTGCTTATGTAAAGGAAAGCATAAGAAACAGATAGTTGTATTAATCACCTGTGTCCTCTCACAGCTGTGATTTCTCTTCTGCAAGTGAAAATTCGACTCAGCTGTAGCAGAGTTGCTCTATCAGCTTGGTTAGGAATCTACCTGCGTGTAAACAGCTGAAGAAGGGCTGTGGCACTTCTAAACATCTCTGAAGAAATCTTATGGTCTTTCTGCTGTTTTTCTTGTTCTTTTTTCTTCTGAAGTAACAAAGAATGCTTTACTTGTGGCAGATGACCAGTGTGTACCAGAGGGATAAACGTTGCCAAATGATAGACAGGAATTCAGAGATGGTTAGAGAATGTCTGCTGGTGTCCAGAATAGCTGCTGCTTAATATAATCCTGAGCTTGGTCACAGCTGTCGTCAGCAACAGGCAGAGCTGGTGGCACTCTGCTGTGAAGATCAGGGGAGATCAAGGGCGTGATTGGAGACCTCCCAGCCCCGTGGATGGGTGCAATTCCCAGTTCAGAAAGAGCTGCAGGGCGAGGGTCTGTACAAACACTGAGGCTTTTTGTTTGCTTTGCTTCATGGGATTGCCTTACTACAGATAGAAGCAGCTTTTTGGCATGATTTGTTCGTTTGTTTAATTTGAATTATGTTAAGCGTCACCGATAGCATTTAATTATTGAACTGCAGGTAATAAAACGCTAATTAAGAAATGCCTCAGTTGATAGCGTGCACCGTCTGTGAGCTGCCTGGACATCCTCTGTTGGCTCTCACCTTGTGTTTTCTGTGGGAAGCTCTGCACTGAGTGTGGCCACAGACCCGTTCTGATGCTTCTGCTCTTTTCCTCCCCAGGGATCTGGTTCGAGCGCAGCAGTCCCAGGCAGCTCTGGAGTTGGAACAACCAGACAGTTTACGCGACAAAGGATAACGCGGGTGAACCTCAGGGACCTCATATTTTGTTTAGAAAATGAGCGAGAGACAAGCCATTCACTATTGCTATATAAAGCATTCCTTAAGTAAAGTGGAAAAGATCAAGGTATTTTTGACGGAGAGCCGCCTGGGGACATTTTTTTATATATTTGCAGATTTCGCCTTTTTGTAACAAGCAAATGGGATATTGTTTGAAAAACAGCCACCTCTTTACATGGAACAGTTTTATATTCCTGTTTATAAATAAACTCTTCAGTGTGAGAGAAAATACGTTTCTGTAACAGTGAGGATACTTACAAGGCCTGTGGATACTATAAAAGGACAATTAAACTTTAACTCATCTCTTGATTGAGTGGCCTTCTTGCCAAACAAGCCATATATAAAGACTGATGGAATCGTTTAGCAAATAACTAGCTACCCTGTCAGCCCTGTAGCAGTTTTGACATTAATTGTGCGTTTCAGTTCAGTTTTATTCAACTCAATCAGTTATATAGGCATATGTCTGCAGCAGATGACCTCATTTCATTTAGCTTGGTTTTTTTCGAACAGTCAGTTAGCAAAGCAAACTGATTTTTTTAAGGATATTTATCTTTCCCCCAAATGTTCCAAATCTAGAGGGATATACAGTTAATTTTAAACATAACCTCAATTTTAATCACATTATTGCTTATTAGAGGCCCTGAAATCCCGTAAAGGAGGGTTACTTCTGAATGTTTTAGCAGCATCTGTAAAAATGCATTTTATTTGCTATAGTTTGTAAAGCTGTAAAGTTAAAAAAGGAAAAAAAGGAAAAAAAGAGAAACCTTTTCAGCATAAATATATTTTACTTGCACTGTGTTTTTTAGCTAAAGTGAAAGCTTAGATTAAATAAAATCGAAGTTGAGAGGAATCATCAGTGTGAATCAAGTGTTGAAAAATGGTTGGTGTATTTTGTCAGTAATTGTACATAATTTTTGGCACATAACATAAAAATGGCTATGTAAACTATAATTATTTTGCTAAAAGACTGTATGCAAGCTGTGGGCCTACTTTAAAGATGTCCAGAGCAAAGTCCCTTCTTTGTACCTATTTTTTTATTACAAATATACTAATTGGTTCTTTATATTTTCAGAGGTTATTGTATTAAATTGTCTATTGATAGTACTTTTATGACTGTAAATACTTTGGCTTTCTTTGTGTGACCTCTCATGGTAGAATTTAACTCTCTTGCGTGTAAACTGAATGCTGATCAGTATTTTTATCAACACCTGACAACTGTTACACCCCTTTCATTTTGTCTTTTAGGAAATCCTGTCTTTCCATTTTTTTTCATGTAAATTTTGCACAGTTACTTGTTCATATGTAAATATTTACTTTCAAAAATGAAGTTTTTAATTGCTATTGTTTTATATAGGATTGAAAGAAAATTAACTCCTTTATTAAAAACAAATTTATCTGTATTTGCTAATGTATTTTTCTCTCTGAATCTTTTCTCCTCTTGAATTTATTTTTCTTGGTACAGTAAAAGTTGGGGCTGCCCGAGGGGATGCTGTTTGCTGAAGATGCACTTTGGTTTCTTACATTGTTTTGTCAGTGTTTTGGAGGTGTGTAACTTATTCCATCTGGAAGCATCGTTATTGGCTTGGGGATCTCAGATGGAGGCCAATGGCTCGTGGGGCGTTTTGTGTTTGGTTTTGAAGTGGGGAAACTTTTTGAAGAGATCCTGAGAAGTATTTGGTTCTGATCTAGTGAAGCAAGAGAGGGCAGGCCTGCTTCCTCAGCCACAGCTGCTGCAGCGGGATGCAGAAGGAGGTGTGATAGAACACTGGAGCACGGCTGTGAAAGAGCACCATCAGGGACTCATTGTTTACTGATGTGAAAACCAGAAGGTCTATTTCTGATGCTCTGTACTGAATGTTTCGCTTCTGATTTTTATAAAAAATAATTTTCCCCACGTGAGTGGTTTACAAAAATAAATAAACTCACGATTGTGAGGTCCCAGTCCCCCCTGTTAGGTGCATAGAAAAATCAGTGGCTTTCATCATTGTTTCTTGTGGACAGACAAACCTACCTATGGGTTCCTGCGCCACGTGTGCTGCTGGAGGGCTGCGTTGCTCACGTGGCACAGAGACCCACTGCAAAGCAGGGCTGCAGCAGTGTTGTGCTCCCCAACGTCAGGTACAGCACTTGTAAAAGTAAAACTGGAAGGTTTTACTTTTTTTTAACTCCACTCTGTCTTTGGAATTAGGTGATGTTGTTAAGTATAAAGCAATGGCCTTGACTTTTGGCCAGATCGTTGTCATAGCTTGTCATAGCCTTCCAGCCAATGAGCACAGAGCTGCTGCAGGTGAGTTGGGAAGAACCTCCTGACCCTGGTGTGTTGCTCTGGGGTAAGGCATACCTGAGAAACTGGAGCTGCTTGGCTCTCTGCCGTACAGGCAGAAGGCTGGGAAGTGCTGGAGCAGCCAGAGGAATTGGGCAGAGGAGGCAATCTGTAAGGTTGCAGCACTTGGTTTTGGTTTACATCACGTCTGGAAGTGCAGTCAGCCCTTGGCTCCATGCAGTTCTTCCCACCCAGAGGCAGTCCCTGATTTCCAGGCAGGAATGTTGGTGAGCCCTCCTGTAGTTCACTTTTGTATATATGAATGAGATGGTGACTATTTTAAAGCCTCTCAGAAGCTTTATGACCCAGAGCAGAAGTTGGAGCTGAACACAGTGAATGCTGCACAGCCCTGGTGTGTCAGTGCCCTGCAGGGAGGGGAGCTCTGGGCCCTGGTGCAGCGCCAGCCCTTCACTCTAAGTTTGCAGCACTCTTGCATGTGACCTGCAGGCCCTGCCTTGTGTTAGCCTTGCTCTACTTCAACACCATAAATTAGATGGTGTGTAGCTGTAATGCTCCTGAGCTACTGCTGTTGGCTTTTTTCTAGCACAGAAATCCATGGAGCCACTGAGATACGATGCACTCTGATGTGAGCCTTGTTTTCGTATTTCACAGCTTTGCAATTGAACTGATACACTTTCCAAGGCATTGAAATATGCAGGGAAAGGCATGCATGGGCACTGATCAATGCCACCAATATTCCCAACAGCTCAGATTTCATTGGAGACTTCAGTCTGATCCAAGAAATTTCCTCATCTTCATTAATGGTCTGAATTACAAATAACATGCTAACACAGCGGTCACTTCAACAGCTTTGAAACTGGCAGAGAAGAGTTAACAGTTGGGGTAAGTCAGAATCCTGCTTGGTTGCACACCTGATAATGCAAGCAGCAACTTCTCCCTGCCCTGTGTATGTAGATCATGCATCCAGCTGTAAACTTTTGTACTGTGTGTTTACAGAGGGAAGAGCCTCTTTAGAGACTTCCAGTGCTCCTGCAGGGCTGTTTGCACATCTGGGATTTAGGCGAGTGCTGGCTGGGTGCTTCAGTTTGCTCCTAACCTTTGATCGGAGCACAGCGTGGCTTTACAGAATCACAGAGTGGCCAGGGTTGGAAGGGACCTCAAGGATCATGAATCTCCAACCCCCTGCCACACGCAGGGCCACCAACCTCCACGTTTAATAGCAGACCAGGCTGCCCAGGGCCCCATCCAACCTGGCCTTGAACACCTCCAGGGATGGGGCGCTTCAGCACTTGTGTACTTCTCAATCCAACAGCAAACCAAAGTCTACTTACAGATATATAAGTGATGTAAATAATTTTTCACGTGCTTCCTGGCTTTCTGTCCTGCCTTCAGGGCTGTGATTTCACACCGCTGCAATGGAGCATTGCCAACTGTAGGGATGGAGCTGGGATCGGTCTGTGATCTCCCAGGAGGTGGCGCTGGGATGCAGTGTCCTGCAGGGACAACTCTGCTGTCTGCACACAGTGCCCAGTGCTTTCTTCCCCTTCTGAAGGAGCAAGGGAAAGCTGTGAGGTGGGTGTGCTGGGACTGATCGCTTATGCTTGAAAAGTAATAGCTGAGCAACTTAACGTTTCTTCGCTCTTTCTATCGTATATCAGTGTGTCACCCTTACCCCGTTGCCTGGTCGAAGGCCTGGTTGGTTTGGAGGGGAGAGATGATGGATGAGGGCTGTGTGCCGGTAGCGCAAAGCAACAGCTGAAGCGGGTGCCCAGGGCGTAAAGCCGGCTGAGCAGGATAAGGGAGTAGCAGCGGTAAGCGGATAGAGGGCAGCTCTGTGCTGCGGGAGGAGCCCTTCGCGCTCTGTATGGGCGATGAGCGCAGGCAGCTTGCGCGGAACGGTTGTTTGCCTCCTGCAATACGGTCTCTGCCGTACAGTTCTGTGTCTGCGTGGGGAAAGGCAGAGGAGAAGGGGTAAGAAAGCTGCACCGCACGGCCTCCTCGTCCCGCATCGTTAGGGCATCCGCTGTCACGGAGCCTCGGGAGCCGCTAGCTAATTGCAGCCCGTTCATTAATAAAGAGCCGAATCCGCTCCCGGCCCCGCGGCGGGCGGCAGGGGGAGCTCGGAGCCCGCCCGGCTCCATCCCCGGCTAAGCCCCGCACGGGGCGGCACGTCTGCCTCATTCCGAACCAGCAATATCTGTTTGCTGGGAGGTAAATAGCAGAAAACGCGAAGGGGAGGAAGGGTGCATATAGGCTTGCTGATAAAGCGAGAAAAACAAAGCTCGAATTAGAAATAATAACAGTAATAATAACAAAAAAATAAAAAAAATGCGGGCAGCTCCGTGCGCTCGGCAGCTCTGACCCGGGGCTGCCCCGCACTGCTGGGTGCTGTGTGCGTTGGGAACGGCTGCCAGGGATCGCTGCCTTTCCAGGTCGTTAAGTCCTTTGCTCTTTAGCTTTTTGCCTCCTGAACGCCCCCGAGGCGTGTTATAATCACCCCAAAATGCAGCTTCTAATTGTTCCGTGTCCCCGTGGGGAGAGGGAGAGAAGAGCTGCAATAAATTGCAATAATCAGCGCTCGGGCAGCAAACGAACCCCGACCTCGTGAGGGGGGGGGCAGAGCGGTGCCTGGCTCTTTGCAAAGGGCCGTGTTCAGCGGTAATCTTATTTGTAATCTAATCAATATGTTTACTGAAGGGGAGAATATCATCAAGTATTACTTTAAGACACTTAGGAGATGTGACAGCGTTCAGAACGGGGATGTAAAGGCATTTAGGAGGCTGGGTTTGCTAATGGCAACAGATAGCAGCGTGCCTGGGGGAGTGAGGGGGAGGTGAGAGCATGGTGTGGTCCTTTGGGGGTGCCTCCATGGGGTCATGTCAGTGTCCTGTGCTGTGCCAACCCCTCTGCCCCATTCATGCATCTCATGAATGCAGTGCTTTTTCCAGAGGGGGTCGATATAGGATCATAAAAACTCACTCTGGTGGTGCTTTCTCCTGGGAGATGTCTCCAGGGCAGCTCCCACTCTCTCTGCTGCTGGGACAGTACAGGGACACTGATATCTCCTCTCCAAAACCCTGCAGGAAGGCTCCCAAAATCCCAGGGCATGGCCCTGTGCTGGCAGAGCAGCTCCGTAGTTCCACTGCTGTGCAGAACCTCCCCCAAAAATGAGGGCTGTGGTGGTCAGAGGGTTCCAGAGCTCTGCAGCCCATCCCAGCACAACACCAACAACAAATCACAGAATCATTAAGGTTGGAAAAGGGCTCTGAGATCCCCAAGCGCAACCCCAGCCCACCCCACTGTGCCCTCTGCCCCATCCCTCAGTGCCACAGCTCCTGAACAGCTGCAGGGATGGTCACCCCAACACCTCCCTAGGCAGTTGTGCCACTGCATCACTGCTCTTTCAGAGAAGAATATCCAACCTGACCCTCAGTGATCTCAGCTGTAGGATGCTGCTAGAAAGCAGCAGCTGTTGTCAGAGCCACAGCCCCACGGAGGTGGGAGGCAGAGGATGGACAATTGAGCTTTTATTTGTTCTGCTCAGTAAAGTTTGGAGGCTTTAGTGAATACATATTGGGCAGCATGTAGCATCCATAATAGACAATCAGGCTCTGAAAGGCCCCTGGAGGAGTGCCCTGCTCACCCCAGCAGTTACAGTCCTGAAACATGAGTGTTACACATCTAGAAGTGTATACAGTATTTCCCTTATAAAATTTGCATTCTTTTTAATGCACCCCAAAGCTCTTTAAAAACTGAAAATACAAATTCCAAAGGTTGGGCTGAAGAATGGATGGAGGCTTAACTAACTGCAGCCCTTGGGGTCTGGCTGCTGAGGGGTTGCTGTGCTATGGAAGCACCAGTGCTATAGGGAGGTGGGATGAGACCACCATTATGGGTCCAGATCAGAGCACCAAGTTCTACTTGCAGCTCCATCCTTGCACACATCCCCCCACTGCACAGCACCTTAAATCTGGGCTAAACTGACAAGGAAGCTGGTAAGGAAATAAAGCCGACAAGAAGAATAAATGCTGCTCGTTTAATTATTTAAATTAAGACTTATTTGAAAGCTGTGTTTGCAACAAACACCCTCCTCCCCTTTATTTTTTAATGAGCTCCAGTGCATTGAAAAAGAGAAAAAAAATCCAATAAACTCCCCCTTGCAGTTTCTGAACATGTTTAATTAAACAGGTCGGAAAAAAGCCCTCCTACACCGCCTGAGGAACTGTGCTGTCAGCACTCCTCCCCAGCAGCAATCCCAGCCTGTGGCCCTGCAGGCTGTGGGTTGGGACCCCACACAACCCAGGAGAGGCTTGGGGTGCAGGGCAGAGCTCTGTGAGGCTGCTCCCATGAGCCAGCCCTACTCATGCAAAGGCATTCCCATGTCTTCAGCACTGATAGTGCAGAGGAACGGACACAGCCCTTGCCTAGGCTGAAGGGATTCATGGTGGGGTCTCAAGTTCTTGAAAACAAAAATCAGTCTGTCCATTAGTAGCATGGGGGAATGGGAAGGAATGGAGCAGGCCAGGAATTGCTGTGCAAAGCCCATTGGCACCAACCATCACTGCCTGGAGGGGGGTTTTGCCATGGTTCTGGTAACTTGGCAGTGCTGAGAGAAGTAACACTGATACTGTGGTCTGCGCCTGCTTTAAAAAAGATGTATTGGGATGCTAATGCTGCTGGTTGTCACCACGTTTTGAGAAATAGAAATACAGAAAATGTAATAGACTCACCAGATTTGCAGCCTTAATAGCTATATGGCACATCCTAATTATTATATCTCTCTCACATCACTCTACTCCAGTGAGCGTGGTGTTTTTATTTGGCTCCATCTGGTGTATGATAGCATCCCTCTGACACTGGAACAAGCATGAATCAGGGAGCAAATCTAACACAAACCTCTGCAGAGAATTTCCTTACGAGATGCCCTGCCTATTTAATCCAACCATTAACCCACCCCCACTGGGCCTGCTGACCACATCACTCACAGCCTTTATCCAGTTATATCACAGCCTCCTTATGAAAGGGGCCCATCCCAGCATGCTGCTGGTCCTGCCCTGACTCAGGCTTGCACCAGCAGATGAATGAGAGGCTGCTCTGTATTTACTGCTGCACTACTTCTAATCATATGTTTTCCCAACAAAGAGTTGCCAGCTTGGTACTTAGAGATCAATACATTTTATTTATCACCTCCAGGCAGGCACCATTTCCTATTAATGTCTTTCCCACTTTATAGGCTAATTAAGGTCAGCTGACCAGCAGAACACTGCTGTGTTTGCTTTAAGCCACTCTCACTAATTACTGTTTGAACCTGACATGGTACCCTGTGTCAGATGGGTCCCTGCTGTGGGCTCAGTGTTTGCTGCTCCTGCGGCAGCAGCCAGGGAGCACTTGGGGACATGGGGATGGTGCATGTGGTCTCTTGTGATGCTTTTCTGTATTTCATTATTTGGGAGCTCCAAAGAGGCGCTGGAGGCTGCTCAGCACTAAGCCAGCCTGATGTTCCACATGGGAACAGGGCACCTTGCTGGAGGATGGTATCTAGGGAAGGGGGGGAGAGGGGAAAATAACTGATCTGAGCTCCAAATGCTCCTCAATAAGGCATCTCCAGGGATGAAAGGTAATATGGGGAAAATCAGGTCGGGTATTAGGAGAAATTTCTCCAAAAGAGCAGTGATGCAGTGGCACATGAGGTGGTAGGGTCATCATCCCTGGAGATGCTCCACAACCATGGAGATGGGGCACTGAGAGATGTGGGCAGTGAGCATCGTGGGGTGGGCTGGAGTTGGATTTGGGAATCTTAGAGCTCACTTCCTATCTCAGTGACTCTGTGACCTTGCACTATGTCTGTGTAATGCTATAATAGGATGGAAAGTACTGTGATAATAGTAGGATAGCAAAGCTGTGGATACAGAAAGCCCAAGCCCAAGCCCAAGCCCAAGCCCAAGCCCAAGCCCAAGCC